>NC_080544.1:67718210-68033210 GCF_028640845.1 Ahaetulla prasina | reverse complement strand
AACCTTGGGGTACTCCATTGCATACTTGCCTCCATGTGGATGTAGTTCCGTTGAAGATTACACATTGAGTGCGGTTGGTCAGCCAGTTACGAATCCATCTGTTGGAGGTGCTGTCTAACCCACATTTTTCTACTTTATCTAGTAGTAGGTTATGGTCTACTTTATCAAATGCTTTACTGAAGTCCAAGTAAATTATATCGACAGCATTCGTCTGGTCCACTAATTTTGTCACTTTGTCAAAGAATGCAATAAGATTAGTCTGGCATGATCTGTTTTTGACAAACCCATTTTGGCTTTTGGTTATTACTTTGTTTGCTTCTAGGTGTTCGGTGATTTGTTGCTTGATTATCTTTTCCAGAATCTTCCCTGGTATTGAGGTTAGGCTGATAGGTCTGCAGTTTCCTAGATCTGTTTTTTTTTCTTTTTTTGAAGATGGGAACTACATCAACTCTTTTCCAGTCCTCTGGCAGCTCCCCTGTGCTCCAGGATCTTTGAAAGATATAGTTCAGTGGTTCTGAGATTTTGTCTGCCAGTTCCTTCAGAACCCTGGGGTGTAATCCATCCGGTCCTGGTGATTTGAATTCGTCTAGGGTAGAAAGTTATTCACTTACCATTTTTTTCCCTATTTTAACTTGTGTTCCTAATCTGTTTTTTGTGGTGCTGTTTTTGATAGGTTGGATTGTTTTTTCCTTTTGTGTAAAGACAGATGCAAAAAATGAGTTAAGTAGATCTGCTTTCTCCCTGTTGCCTGTCACCTTCTTGCCACTTTCTCCCAGCAATGGGCCAATTGTTTCCTTGACTTTTTTCTTGTTTTTAAAATGTTGGAAGAAGCTTTTTTTGTCATTTGTTACTTTTGTCGCTAGCCTTTGTTCATTGTGAGCCTTAGCTTTCCTCACTTCATCTTTACAGGCTCGGGCTATTCTGCCTTAGTTATTTGCCCCTCTTTCTGTTTTTTATACTTGTCCTTTTTGTCTTTCAATTTGTCAGATAGTTCTTTATGCATCCATGCTGGTTTCTTTTGAGATCTATTATTTTTCTTCCTCATTGGTATTGTGCTAGACTGGGCTTTTATAATCTCACTTTTCAAAATTTCCCAAGCTTCTTGAGTTGTTTTCCCCTTGAGGATTCTCAACCATGGAATCCTTCTCAAGCTCTCTCTAAGTTTATTGAAATTAGCTCTCTTAAAGTCCAAGACTCTAGTTTGACTTTGTTCTACCATAGACTCCTTGATTTTCTAGATGGATCTTGTCTTTGGGGTTTCTTAAGATGTTGGCTATTTTTTGGTCTGTGCAGAAGGTTGTCTTGATGTTGTGTTTGTGGAGAATTTTGCTGATTTTATCTGTGGTGCCTTATCCGTGGTGCCTCTCCAAAACTGAAGCCGAAGCCGAAGACACCAGCCTGAAGATGATGAGTGAGACCTCATCGAAACGTCGCCAAGATACTCTCAACCTTACATGGGAAAAGACCCTAAAATGCCAAGACATACATCCATCCATCCATCCATCCATCCATACATACATACATATATATATATGGGGGGTGGGGCCCGCTACCTTTGAATTTGGCTACCTTTCTGTCTCACATACTCACATCCTTTCCCAGTTTGCAGTGAACTCTACAATTCTTCTCTACATATCAAATCTGTGAGGAAAAAAAAGTGAAAAAGTGAAGGGGAATGGGCATTCAGCAAACTCTCATATATTTGCTATGTAGACTTGTGATTTTTGTTTCAGGTAGAGTTCTCACTGTTGATTTTCCCCCTTGAGAATTTTAGCATGGGCAGTGAAATACTAATGATGTTAACTGTTCTTTACGGTATATAGATGCACATGATTGTCATGGGAAGAAAGGAAGGAAGTCCAGCTATTAAATTCTTCATTCTTTAAGGGGTGTTGTTTTTGTTAGTTGCAAAGTCATCTCCAACCCATCGCGACCCCATAGACAATGTTCCTCCAGGCTTTCCTGTTCTCTACCATCCTCTGGAGTCCATTTAAGCTCACGCTTCAGTGACTCCATCCAGCCACCTCATTCTCTTTTGTTCCCTTCTTTTGCATTCAAACTTTCCCAGCATTAGGCACTTCTCCGGTGATTCCTTCCTTCTCAGTAGGTGGCCAAAGTATTTGAGTTTCATCTTCAGGATCTGGCCTTGTAAAGAGCAGTCAGGGTTGATTTCCTCTAAGACTTATAGGTTTGATAGCTTTGCAGTCCAAGGGACTCACAGAAGTCTTCTCTAGTTCAATAGTTCAAAGGGCTCAATTCTTGGCACTCAGCCTTTCTAATGGTCCAACTTTCACAGCCATACAGTGCAACTAGGCAAACCATAGCCTTGACTATAGCCTTGACTAAATTTTGTTGGTAGGGTGATGTCTCTGCTTTTTAGTAGGCTGTCTAGATTTGCCATAGCTTTCCTCCCCCTCATCTTTAAGGGAAGAAAGAGATTAATTTTTTCTCTCCTCCTTTCCAGTTTTTATAGGCCCATTCAGGGTAGTAGACTAAAGGAGCTGTCTTTCAAATTATTTCCCAACAGAGATTTCTTACTCTTAATGGGATAATAATTCGGGTTTAGTTTACTTCTGTATTAATGTTGGTCAGAATTGAAGCTAATGATAGACAATGAATTAATGTGATATGCTAGTTAGTTCACAGCTATCTCTGTGGGGAGCCTGTTCAAGACTGTTAAATTCACATGAAGATTTTCTTAAAAGGAATAATAAAGAATAAAAATCTTAGACACTGGTCGAACAAATTTAAATAGCTGCATTCATTCCCCCGCCCCCAAGTTAATCAGGATGTTTATGATGCTTAAGCCACACTCCTAAAACTATTTGCTTTATTGGAAAAACATAGTGGTGCATGGCTTGTACTGGTTGATGAGCAGTACTAAATTTTCTTTTAAAACTCTGCATAAGATTCAAAATGCTACATGAACTTCAGGCTAATTGATTATCATGGTCATTCAACAATGTTTTCTAAAGTGTGTTCATTTTCATTTATTCTTTGCACTTCAAATTATGACTTAAGAGTCAGTCACTGGAAAAACTCCAGAAAAACATTTAATTCACAATTTGTTTTTATAATCTTGACCTTCATAGCTTTATGTGGTCTCTTTCTTTCTCTTTGTTGCAGTGCAACATGGAAAAGAAAAAGGTAACTACAATGCGGTAAAGGTTATAACTACTTTCTAAGTATGAGCAGCAGACTCTGTTAGAATCCTTTAATGCTTTGTATAATTGCTTAGCATTAATTCTCTGGGAGAAACACTGAAGTGACCTATTCAGGCACTGAGAGATCTTAATTCCTGTAGTGCTGAAAGAAGCAGAGCTTACATGATACTACTATTAATTATGACATGCTTACATGATGGCTTTAACTGTGGACAGCAGGGTATTCAAAGCATCCCCTGGTATTTAGGAAGCTTTATCTGTAAAAATTTACTAGCTAAATTTTACATATCTGTAAGAATCTATTGGATTTTTTTTTCTTTTGCAAACGAATCAATTGGCAGTATTTTTTCTCATGTTATAAAAAGAACCCCAAGAACTGGTATGTACATACCTTTGGAATCTTTGTCCAAAGAAATACCCATTTCTTTTAATCTTATGCTTAATCTTGACTTTGAGTTACATCTTCCTTACACTAAGTTTAAAATAAGTAGAATTAGAATTTTTATTCCATTTATTAAAAGGCTGTAGAGATTCTCAGTCATCAGATCATGGTTGTCCCAAAGGTGCTTTTTCAGGAGGCATCTGGACTTTCTTGTTTTTTCTTTTGAAGATGTTTCACTTCTCATCCAAGAAGATAGTAGGGCATGGAAGGATTTATATTCCTTGCAGACAGCTTGTAATCTGCATCCTTTTAGAGGGTCATTGAAGCACTTGGAGGTTTATCTGTGTACTCAGAGTCACTTGAGTAGTGCTCCTGGTTCCTGCTCCAGCTGTCTGCAAGGAATATAAATCCTTCCATTCCCCACTATCCTGTCAGAGCTGAAGAAGCTTCTTGGATGAGAAGCAAAAGGTCTCCAAAAGAAAAAAAAAATCAATTGCTTCCTGAAAAAGCACCTTTGGGATATTCCATTTAATATGATATAATATAATATAACAACAGAGTTGGAAGGGACCTTGGAGACCTTCTAGTCCAACCCCCTGCCCAGGCATGAAACCCTACACAATCTCAGTCAGATGGTTATCCAACATTTTCTTAAAAATTTCCAGTGTTGGTGCATTCACAACTTCTGCAGGCAAGTCGTTCTCCTTATTAATTGTTCTAACTGTCAGGAAATTTCTCCTTAGTTCCAAGTTGCTATTTGTTTTTCCATTTGTTATTCCAAACTTTTAGCATTGATTCTTCAATGATATTGCTGTTGATCTGATGATACAAAATAGCAGTACAACATTTTATGAACAAATCTGGATCCAACAGTGGGTTTAGAAAGGGAAGATCAAAATAGAAACAAATGTACTTATTAAGCCCTAGGATAAAGTATTTGCTTATATGGCAACTCCAGTAATGTCCTATTTTATCAGCAGCAACAAATAAGGATAAGCCAGAATGTGTGACATAGAGCTATTGGTACATACAGGGACCCTGTGCTGATAGCAAATTACACATAAAGCACATACTTTACAAAAATTGAAAAGAACAGTCATAAAGTTTGAAGGGCAAATAAATAATGCTTATCGCTTCTCTCAGAATCTTTATAGCTCTGGTTGTATAATAAGATATAAATACAGCTTTCAGAAATATATAAGAACATAAGAAAAATGTTCCTTAATCAAAATAACTGCCCATCTACTCCATGCATTCAATGTCATGCAGTGGCCACACAAATGTTTTCAGCATCACAATATGAACAGCAGGGAATAAGGCCCCCTATCAATTCATATTTATGGTGTTTTAAGGAGAATTGTCAGGTTCCTCTGTTGGCAGCTTAAACTGAATATGATTAATTCTATAAATGTATCACTCAGAGTCTGATTATGATTTGATGTATTGAGAAGACTCTGCTTTATTAAGGAGAAAGTAAAACTAATAACACTAGCATTCCAGTAAGTACTTGATTTTCAACTGAGAATCCTGTATATAGGCAAATTAGCACAGAAAGTTTCAGGATATTTTTCTCTTGTTATTTCAGTGTAAGGAAATAAGCTTGCTCTTTTCTAGAAAAAAAAGAGCCCTCTGCACCTATTGATTGTTTGGGAAATGGTTTGTAGACTTATTATCAAATTTAAAATCAGCTTTCATACCTGTGATTCTGGAAATAGATAGTAGCTGTTGATAGTCTAGTTCTTTATGAATTTTTCCATTTTCTTTAGAAGCCACAGAAATTGATAACATCTGATAGCAGCAAATTCCAAAGTTTAAGTATGTGTGGTATTAAAGAGGAAGGGAAAAAAATCCCAAACTGGAAAGCTGAGATGCTGTAGTCTTTCATCTTAATGAAGGTGCTGTGGCCCCTTAATTATTTCGATTGCTTTTTAAAAATATTTTTTCAAGTTCCATAACACAATTGTTCTGTCCCCCCTCGCCTCCGTCTGAGCGATGACTTAATTAGCCGGCACTATCAGCTCTGGCAGCAAACTAGCAAGCATCTGCCAAATATCTCTATTATCTCCCTTGATGCCGATGAGTCAACAAACAGTACTTCAGCTCTTAGTTAAGCAGTTGATTTGCCTGCTACGAAGATGCATAGCAACTCTCGCTGCTTTTATATCCTGTGGGGTGTGGCTACATGACTCAGCACTTTCTAGGCCTGCCCCACTCCTGCTTCTGTTGTTCCCGTCTCTCCTGCCTATGAAACCTAGGGTCCAGCCAGGCCTGATTGCCATCAGCTAGGTCTGGAAGTGTGGCCTGGGGGGTGAAGAGTCAGGGGACAGAGGCCTCGTTATCTCCTCCACCTGGCCTGCCTCTGGCTCCTGGACCTGAGCCAGGGAAGCCGGTGCTCCAGAGGTAAGTCCTGATGGCCCTTCCCCCTCACTTTTCAAGTCACTTTCTGGCAGGGGGCCCAGCTCAGGGGCGTAGACACAACAACAATATTCCTTTTCAGAAATGGACACAAATGAATTGTATCTGTGGATATAAAGCCAAGAAATGGCCACAGACAACATTATTCAAATGTAGTTCTTGAAGATTTATTGACCAGTACTGATCAATCACATTACTGGTTCATCCTTATTTACCACACATGATATCACAATGTCAAAGTGTGAAAGTCAAGTAAAAACTCTGAATATGAGGTCAATGATCTGATAGCTTATTTTGCAGGCCTGTCAAACTGGTGGTCCATGGGCTGGATGTGTCACACATAGGCCACGCCCACCCCAGCTCTGCAAAGGCAAAAATCGCACTATGTCACGATATGTCATGTGATGCAATCAAGTTTGACACCCATGGCTTAAGGAAATAGGCTATACATATTCTGATAGCTTCTAGCAGAGAAATTTGTTCATCATTTCTTATTTACACATTGAGGGCTTTAGCTAATTAAGTCTAAATCTATCAAAATGTGATTCTGCAGACCGAAGCATAATATCTGTAATTGCAGCGGATCAGAAGTAGTCTAGCCTTAGTCCTAGATTAGATCCTTGTTTCTGATCACCAGGCCATCATCCAATGGAAGATTTGTCAGGCACATGAGTAATAGTTGAACAAAGATTTAGGATATAAAAGGAGAAAGATATGACATGGACAGTCTATGGAGGAGTTCTGGGTTTGTTGTTTTCTATTTTCCTTCTTAAAATAAGCATCGGTATAAAACAGTGACAGCAGGATTACCAGGATAATCTAGAAATCAATTAGAAGTACTTGCAGAATGTGGTGCACTGACTATTTGATCACATCATTTCAGCTTTATTGACCACACCATTATCTTGTAATTAACACAGGGAGACCTAAGATTGTAAGTTTTGGCCACTAATATTTTGCCTTGACTAAGAATCTCTTCAAATAGCTGATTCTTTAGAGCAGGGGTGTCAAACTCACATTTCACGGCAGCATCATGTGACATATGAGGACTCCCCCCCACTTTGCTAAGCCGAGCTTGGGGATGGCTACTGCATGACACATCCAGCCTGCGGGCCAGGAGTTTGACAGCCCTGCTTTAGAGCAGTGTTTCTGAACCTTGGCAACTTTAAGATGTATGGATTTCAATTCCCAGCATGCTGGCTGGGAAATTCAGGAAATTGAAATCCACACATCTGAACCACAGCCAAGGTTCCGAAACAATATTATAGAGATTTCATTGGAACCTTTGCATCAAGAAAGACAGAGTAAAGCTAAGTCTGTTTCTCTGACAGTCAAATCCCCAGTTATTTTTATTCCAAATTGAATTTACTGCTTCTTCTCCACAAAAGGGCCCAGAGCCATCACTTAAAGTCATAATAGTACAGAACTAGATTTTGCATATGTTTTAGGGAAAGGAATAGTATAAACTGTGCAATTTGGCTGTTCAGATTGTCTACACTATATTACTAGTTCAGTTCAGAATGGAGAAAAGGAGCTAATTTTCCTTACTTTGCAAAGTCCTAGCCTGGCAAATGTACAAATAGTAGCTTTGTAAGAATTTGTCACAGTGAGTTTCTTGTGTGCACAAGGCCTCCAGCTAAACTTATGTCAGCAATAAATATGAGTGAAATGTTATTTGAGCTCTGACTTCAGGAGTAATTTTGTTCTCAGCTACTGCATTCAGAACAGTGAAGACTTACAATAGCCACCATTTGGTATGGATTGGATTTGGGAAAAGAAGCAAGCAAGCAAGTCCTAATCCTTATTCACTGTTGCCAAAGGACATCTCAGTGTTCACTATTCTTCAGGGACTGCTATTATATGAAAGTGAGCAAGACAAGCACCTGTTAGTTCAGCTGAGAAGAGTCAAATGTGGGAAAAAACCTATTCAAAATCTCATTTCAACTACAGCCTTGTTGTTATTTTGTTTTCCATATGCCGGTAACTGGACATTGGCATTAATATATCAAACCTTCAGATAGGGAAATGGCAATCTGCAGAGGACATTTAAAAACAAGGGTAAAGGAGTCCCTGCACATTTTATTCTGACTATATTTGATTCAAGGCCATTGAGCCAGCAATATCCAAAGACATTTCCACAGTCATGTGGTCAGCACGATGTCATGGAGCACTGTTATCTTACTGCTGAAGTGGTACCTATTTATCTACTCACATTTGCATGCTTTTGAATTGCTCGGTTGGCAGGAGCTGGGATGAGGATGGCAATTCATCCCGTTGCATGGAACCCAGGTCTAGAACCTGGGCTGTCAGCTTTCCAACACAGCATCTTAAATGTTGAGTCACCAAGCTGACTTTGCAGGAAGACATGCACTAACATTCTATAGCTCCACTGAATTTTTTCAAACAGTTTAAGTTCCCAGCAACGTGGGAAGAGAGAGATGTGAGATGGGTTTACAAGAAGAAAATTAAACAATCTCTCATACTCTCATAGACCTCAGTCTAATGGAGCTGGAAGCTGAGACTGCTTTATCACTTTATGATGTTTTTTTTTTTCATTTTCCTTATGAATGGGTTGATCCAATGAACAACAGAAACAATATACTGAGATTTTAGGAGTAGAGACATGCAACTAAGAGGTTACCACTGCTTCCCTGGATTTGGTCTGCACGTCTCCAAGGGAGGTACATCACATGGTTTGGGAAACCCTGATTTATGTAGTAACTCAGAGTTGATATCAACTTGATGGTATATAATCAATCATCTGGCAACATTTTGAAAATAATTTCTAAGAGAATGAAACAATTTTTGAAATGTAATTCAATTTAAAATATTTGCTATTTTAAATTAAATATTACTAAAACTTACATTTCCAAAAAGGTAGCAAATCTGCTTTGCAAACAGCAGTTCAGCTGTCCAAAGTCACATTATTGGGCAGATAGATGGCATAGAAATTTAATAAATACATAAAAAAATATAACTTTTACAATGATATTGTTCCTATTGGAATTTACACAGAGATCCTTCTATAGATAGCTAATTAAGGTCTGGGAGTATAACTTTGATGTCCAAAATGGCTTCACATTTTAAAATAACTGACACAGAATTTAATTCACCTTATTCTAGTTTTGGATTATAACTCTGTATATTGGGTTATACAAAGTTATAATATACAAATTTATATATATATAAATTTGGGTTTCTATAAATATGAAATCTTCAATCATTCATACATAAATTATTGCAACTGTTAATTTATATTATATTATTTTTGTTGTAATTCATCTATTACTTGGATTTTAACAATAGTATTTAGAACAACAAAGAACATTCAATTACTTGTAGAACAAAGTAGAACAAAGTCAAACTAGAGTCTTGGACTTTAAGAGAGCTAATTTCAATAAACTTAGAGAGATCTTGAGAAGGATTCAATGGATGAGAATCCTCAGGGGGAAAACAACTCAAGAAGCTTGGGAAATTTTGAAAAGTGAGATTATAAAAGCACAGTCTAACACAATACCAATGAAGAAGAAAAATAGTAGATCACAAAAGAAACCAGCATGGATGCATAAAGAACTATCTGACAAATTGAAAGACAAAAAGGGCAAATATAAAAAGTGGAAAGAGGGGCAAATAACTAAGGCAGAATATCAGCAAATAGCCCGAGCCTGTAAAGATGAAGTGAGGAAAGCTAAGGCGCACAATGAACAGAGGCTAGCGACAAAAGTAAAAATAATAAAAAGCTTCTTCCAACATGTTAAAAACAAGAAAAAGTCAAGGAAACAATTGGCCCATTGCTGGGAGAAAGTGGCAAGAAGATGACAAGCAACAGGAGAAAGCAGATCTACTTAACTCATATTTTGCATCTGTCTTTACACAAAAGGAAAAACAATCCAACCTATCAAAACAGCACTACAAAAACAGATTAGAAACACAAGTTAAAATAGGGAAGAAAATGGTAAGTGAACACCTGTCTACCCTAGACGAGTTCAAATCACCAGGACCGGATGGATTACACCCCAAGGTTCTGAAGGAACTGGCAGACGTGATCTCAGAACCACTGAACTATATCTTTCAAAGATCCTGGAGCACAGGGAGCTGCCAGAGGACTGGAAAAGAGCTGATGTAGTTCCCATCTTCAAAAAAGGAAAAAAAAACAGATCCAGGAAACTACAGACCTATCAGTCTGACCTCAATACCGGGGAAGATTCTGGAAAAGATAATCAAGCAACGAATCACCGAACACCTAGAAGCAAACAAAGTAATAACCAAAAGCCAACATGGGTTTGTCAAAACAGATCATGCCAGACTAATCTTATCGCATTCTTTGACAAAATGACAAAATTAGTAGACCAGAGGAATGCTGTTGATATAATTTACTTGGACTTCAGTAAAGCATTTGATAAAGTAGACCATAACCTACTACTAGATAAAGTAGAAAATGTGGGTTAGACAGCACCACCACCAGATGGATTCGTAACTGGCTGACCAACCGCACTCAACGTGTAGTCCTCAACGGAACTACATCCACATGGAGGGAAGTATGCAGTGGAGTACCCCAAGGCTCTGTTTTAGGCCCAGTACTCTTCAACATCTTCATCAATGACTTGGACGAGGAGATAGATGGGGAACTCATCAAATTTGCAGATGACACCAAGCTGGCAGGAATAGCCAACACTCCAGAAGATAGGCTCAAGTTACAGAAAGATCTTGACAGACTTGAACATTGGGCGCTATCTAACAAAATGAAATTCAACAGTGAAAAAAGTAAGGTTCTACATTTAGGCCAAAAAAACAAAATGCACCAGTACCGTATATGTGGTACCTTGCTCAATAGTAGTACCTGTGAGAGGGATCTTGGAGTCCTAGTGGATAACCATCTAGATATGAGCCAGCAGTGTGCAGCAGCTGTTAAAAAGCCAACACAGTTCTGGGCTGCATAAACAGAGGATAGAATCAAGATCACGTGAAGTGCTAGTACCACTTTATAATGCCTTGGTAAGGCCACACTTGGAATATTGCATCCAGTTTTGGTCGCCACGATGTAAAAAGATGTTGAGACTCTAGAAAGAGTGCAGAGAAGAGCAACAAAGATGATTAGGGACTGGAGGATAAAACATATGAAGAACGGTTGCAGGAACTGGGTATGTCTAGTTTAACAAAAGAAGGACTAGGGAGACATGATAGCAGTGTTCCAATATCTCAGGGGCTGCCACAGAGAAGTGGGAGTTGGGCTGTTCTCCAGAGCACCTGAGGGTAGAACAAGAAGCAATGGGTGGAAACTGATCAAGGAAAGAAGCAACTTAGAACTAAGGAGAAATTTCCTGACAGTTAGAACAATTAATAAGTGGAACGACTTGCCTTCAGAAGTTGTGAATGCTCCAACACTGGAAATTTTTAAGAAAATGTTGGATAACCATCTGACTGAGATGGTGTAGGGTTTCCTGCCTGGGCAGGGGGTTGGACTAGAAGGCCTCCAAGGTCCCTTCCAACTCTGATGTTATGTTATGTTACTTGAATGCATTACTAAAAATTTTAACATAAGTATGAGACTTGTAATTAACATTTATTTACTTGGTGTTTTATTTTTCATTTTTGGCCTTTCTTTTTTCTCTTTTTTCCTCTTCTTTTTTCTTTTTCTTTTGTGCACATTGTTTTTTTCCCCTTTCCCTTAATAAAGGAATTATTATTAAAAACAATAATGACAACAATAGTAAAGCTATTTTAATAATAAAGCTATGTAAAGCTAGTAAAGCTATGAAACTTTTACAATGCAGAGTCCTCTACTTATGACCACAATTGAACCAACGCTTCCATTGCTAACCAATGCGGTCATTAAATGAATCTGAATTTTGTTTGCTTAAATTGAGCTTAGTCATATAAAATAATATTCTCAATGAAGCAATTTAATAAACTGAGAATATCCTTTTCAGTTTCAATATTATTCTGTCTTTTTATCATGACTCAAAGAGCAAAAAAAGTAATTGCACTAGCTATAACCCTAGAATATCTTCCACTTGACTTTTCCAACAATGCAAGATAACCTGACCTTAGTTTTCTCCCTATCTACACTCAGTGACTTTTATCTTGTAACTCTGAGAGCCTTTCCACACTACTGAATTTAAGGGCTATTCGTTGATGTTTAAGTTAGCCTATAATTATACCAGCATGAAGTTTACTTTCTATTGCTTCTTTTCCTAGTTATGACTTCTCTGACATCTCTCCAAGGTAATAGGTGACACAGGTCAGGATTTTACTTGTCTTGAACTTGTAGCTGGATGAAGTCAAAATAAAGGAAAAATGCAACTTTAATATCAAATACAAGTAACAAAACCTAAAGCTGTATCTTACACTGGATGAGAATAAAATGAAAGTAATGTCATGAGGACAAGATTATGCCATAGTTAAGTGAAAAAGGGACATCTGATTTTAGTTTCATATATAAACCTGAACATATTAGGGTAGTGATAAGACCATGTTTGCTGGTTCAAATATTCTTCATCCTGATTGATAACATCAGTTATTTTCTGTTAACACCACAGACAATGCATCTATCATCCAAAAGACCTTGATCATCTAACCACTTGGTCTAAAACTTGGCAACTCCAAATCTCAACCAGCAAATGCTCAGTCTTACATATTGGAAAAAACAACCTAAACACTAAGTACAAGCTTGATGGACATTACCTTATAGATGACCCCCACCCCGTTAAAGACCTTGGAGTTTTCATGTCAAATGATCTAAGTGCCAAAGCCCACTGCAACTACATAGCAAAAAAAGCTCTAAGAGTTGTAAACCTAATCTTGCGTAGCTTCTTTTCCAAAAACACTGCACTACTAACCAGAGCATATAAAACATTTGCTAGACCAATTCTAGAATACATCTCGCCTGTTTGGAAACAGGCAAAATACCTTATCCCACCAGACTTGAAATCCTAGGCTTAGAAAACTTGGAACTCCATCGCCTTCGACAAGACCTAGGTTTAACTCATAGAATCATCTATTGTAATGTCCTTCCTGTTGAAGACTACTTCAGCTTTAATTGCAATAATACAAGAGCAACCAACAGATTTAAACTTAATGTTAACCGCTTTAATCTAGATTGCAGAAAATATGACTTCTGTAACATAATCATCAGTGCTTGGAATACTTTACCTGACTCTGTGGTCTCTTCTCATAATCCTAAAAGCTTTAACCAAAAACTTTCTACTAATGACCTCACCCCATTCCTAAGAGGACCATAAGGGGTGTGCATAAGCGCACAAACGTGCCTACCGTTCCTGTCCTATTGTTTTTCTTTTCTTCTTCATATATATATATATATATATATATATATTTGTTTTCTGAGGTTTTCACGGGTGTTTGTATATAGGTCTTTGGTTGTTCGGGTTTTCTCCCGTGTAAAATTGGAAGTGTCTTGGCGACGTTTCGACGAAGTCTCATTCGTCATCTTCAGGCTTCAGCTTCGTGCTTCTGGGAGCAATGTGTGATCGCAGCTGTTTCTTCCTTTAACTGCTAGTGGGGTTTGAACTGATTGGGTGGGAGCTTGGCTGTGCTCTGATTGGATGGGGTTTTCTGTGCTCTGATTGGCTGGGGTGTGTCCTGTGTTGGTGGGGCTTGGTTGTGCTCAGTCTAGTCTGTGCTGCAGGGGATTTGAGCTGGTGAGCTGCATAGCTGTTGTTTGGCTTTGTGGTCGTGCTACATCTTCATAGTGGGTGTCAGTCTGCTGCATGAATGGATTGGAGGGGTTTGAAATGGCTAATGTTGCAGCTGCGGTCTGGCTTCTGGTCCTTGGTCGTGCTTCATGATCAGTGTAGGTTTGGGTCTGCTTTCTGGGTGGATGTGCGGTGGTGACATCCTGTGTGGACCTTGTGAGTGTGGGTCTGGTGTCATTCCTCGTGTTAGGGACTCGTTTGTCAATAAGGGCGGGTTTCCAAATGGCTGGTAGGCGGGAGGTGTCATCTCGCTTGTTCATGCTGTGTGGGCGTTTTCTATCTCAATGGCTTCTCTGATTATTCTGTTGTTAAAGTGTTCAGTTTTGGCGATAGTTCTGGTCTTTTAAAGTCAATATCATGTCCTGTGACTTTAAAGTGTTGGACCAGGAAGAAGTTGGTTCCTCTTTTTTGAATGAGTTCTTGTGTTCTTCAATGCGTGCACTTATTCTTCTGTTGGTTTGTCCAATGTATGTGGTGGGGCAGGCGGTGCATGGGATTTCATATACTCCTTGATTTTCTAACTCAATTTTGTCTTTGGGGTTTCTTAGGATGGTGGATATTTTTCTGTTTGTGCAGAATGCTGTCTTGATGTTGTGTTTGTGGAGGATCTTGCTGATTCTGTCTGTGGTGCCTTTTATATATGGGAGGAGGGCTGTGCCGTTTTCTTGTTCTCTGTCTTGGATTTTAGTGGGGGGTTCTTTTTGGATTAGCTTGGTAATGACGCTTGGTAATGACGCTAACAAAATCAGACTCGAGATCTCCAACATCCTCTGCACCAGCAAGCCACCCAAAAGCAACTTACCCAAAGAGGAACAGACAGCACTACTTAACCTGAAAAAGGATACCAGCATAATAATCCTACCAGCAGACAAGGGCAACGCCACGGTGGTTATGAACACATCTGACTACCAAACCAAATTAACCAACCTACTCCAAGACCCTGCATACAAGCCCCTAAACACAGACCCCACCACCTACCTAGAAAAAACTACTAGATCCAAAATAAAAGCCTCCCCCATCAGCGAAGAAATCCAACAAAGAATCATTCCCAGAGAGAAATCATCCAGATGCCCTAAGCTCTATGGCCTCCCCAAGATACACAAAGAAGGAACCCCACTCAGACCCATAGTCAGCTCCATAGGCTCACCTCTACAAAACCTAGCCAAATTTCTCGCCAAACAACTACAGCCCTATGCAGAATCCATCACCTCACACGTAAAAAACTCATTCCAGTTCATAGAGATCATAAAGAAACAAAACTTACAGCCCAGCGACCTACTCGTGAGCTTTGATGTCATATCCCTCTTCACCCAAGTGCCAATCAAAGAAGCCTTGACAGCTATCCAAAACAAATATAACCCCCCCAAGCACATCCTAGATCTGACCAACCACTGCCTATCCAACACATACTTCATCTATAATGGACAAAATACAAACAAGTAGAAGGAGCACCCATGGGATCACCCTCTCACCTGTCATTGCCAATCTCTACATGGAACACTTTGAAACCCAAGCTCTAGAAAAATCTGATCACAACCCAAACTCTGGCTCAGATATGTAGACGACACCTTCATAATCTGGCCACACGGGAAAGAAAACTTGAAAACTTCCTCACACACCTCAATAGCCTACACCCCAAAATACAGTTCACCATGGAAACAGAAGTTAATAACCAACTTCCTTCCTGGATGTCTTAGTCTACAGAAACCCAATGGCTCCCTAGGACACACCATCTACCAGAAGAAAACACACACAAACCGCTATCTGCACGCACTCTCACACCACCACCCAGCACAGATCAACTCCGTAGCCAAGACACTCATCTCCAGAACAAAATGCTTAGCTGATGAACAACACCTAAAACCCGAACTAGACACTCTCACTAACGTACTAACATCCAATGGATTCCAAAGAAATAAGATTACCAAGCTAATCCAAAAAGAACCCCCCACTAAAATCCAAGACAGAGAACAAGAAAACGGCACAGCCCTCCTCCCATATATAAAAGGCACCACAGACAGAATCAGCAAGATCCTCCACAAACACAACATCAAGACAGCATTCTGCACAAACAGAAAAATATCCACCATCCTAAGAAACCCCAAAGACAAAATTGAGTTAGAAAATCAAGGAGTATATGAAATCCCATGCACCGCCTGCCCCACCACATACATTGGACAAACCAACAGAAGAATAAGTGCACGATTGAAGAACACAAGAACTCATTCAAAAAGAGGAACTAACTTCTTCCTGGTCCAACACTTTAAAGTCACAGGACATGATATTGACTTTAAAAAGACCAGAACTATCGCCAAAACTGAACACTTTAACAACAGAATAATCAGAGAAGCCATTGAGATAGAAAAACGCCCACACAGCATGAACAAACGAGATGACACCTCCCGCCTACCAGCCATTTGGAAACCCGGCCTTATTGACAAACGAGTCCCTAACACGAGGAATGACACCAGGCCCACACTCACCAGGTCCACACAGGATGTCACCACCACACCCACCCAGAAAGCAGACCCAAGCCCACACTGATCATGAAGCACGACCAAGGACCAGAAGCCAGACCGCAGCTGCAACATTAGCCATTTCAAACCCCTCCAATCCATTCATGCAGCAGACTGACACCCACTATGAAGATGTAGCACAACCACAAAGCCAAACAACAGCTATGCAGCTCACCAGCTCAAATCCCCCTGCAGCACAGACTAGACTGAGCACAACCAAGCCCCCACCAACACAGGACACACCCCCAGCCAATCAGAGCACAGAAAACCCCATCCAATCAGAGCACAGCCAAGCTCCCACCCAATCAGTTCAAACCCCACTAGCAGTTAAAAGGAAGAAACAGCTGCGATCACACATTGCTCCCAGAAGCACGGGTTGAAGCCTGAAGATGACGAATGAGACTTCACAAACGCCGCCAAGACACTTCCAATTTTACACGGAGAAAACCCGAACAACTAAAGACCTATATATATATATATATATATATATATATATATATATATATATATATATATATATATATATATATATATATATATATATATATATATGCTTATACCTACTAATATTTACTCATATATGTTTATATACCATATAATCTTTTTATATGATGTGACAAAATAAATAAATAAATAAAATAAATCAGTGAAATCCCTCTGCACCATGTTAAGTACTATAGAAACAAAGAATGTAGACTAGCAAGTCAAGATCAAGAATTCAGGAGACACTTGTGAAAGCATGACACAAAAAGCAGAGACAAATTTTAGAGGTCTGAGCCACTCAACATTATTAGCATTAGTAGAAAGATATCCAGGAAAGGATGTGATTTTGTTTCCAGAAATGGAAACTGATTTATATGCAGAGGTGACAAATTACTGCCTTCCAATGCCCAAGTGTTCATTAATTTTCAAGGAGTTTTGGATCCAGGAGTTCAAGTCCCATTTTAAACATGAAAGCAGGCTGGGTGACTTTGGGCAGGTGACTTTCTCTCAGCTCAATTCATCTCACAGGATTGTTATTGTGGGGAAAATAGGAGGTGGAAGGTGTGTTGGATATGTTTGCCACCTTGAGTTATTTTAAAAATAATAAATGTGGGATATGGATAAATAAACAAACAAACAAACAAACAAACAAACAAACAAATAAATGTTGTTTGACCACTTGGCAGCAATTGATTCTTGTAGGTTTGAGATCTTGATCCATCAGGTATGGTTGATCATATTTCAGGTTCTGTGTGTAGATAGTTATAGAACCAATGGTTATATATGAATTTTCAGGTGGGAAGTTTTCACCTAGCATTCATGTGTTCCTCATCCAATTTTTCTTCTGACAAAGATTCATTCAATAGGGCATAATACTATATTAAACTGTTTATCTGATAGTATCAACATATATCTAGATTTCCAGCTGGGTGAGAGATTCATATAAAGACATTAAGAGTAATGGCACAAAAATATGGGGTTGTCCACTTTCAGTAAATGTAAATGTGGAGGGCAAATAACTGAGCAATCTTCCAGTATCTAAAGCAGAATCTCAAATATTTCAGTTGAAAAGACAAATCTTGCTATTATTTTATTCTAGGTCCACCTTATATGATACACTATTATTATTTATATATTTCAGAATGACATCTTAACTTTCACACAATCTATGCATGCATACTGGTATCCTCCAGTTATTTTATATATCATCTCCTGAAGATGGTAAAGTTTGATTTTCCCAATAACAGGAAAAATAATATCACAATGTATGGATTATTAATGTTGCAAAACTATGTTTCTCAGATAGCACTCTCATGTTATGTGATGAGACTTTCAGCTTTTCTCATAAATGGATGGGTCATTTGGACTAGAAGACCTCCAAGGTCCCTTCCAATTCTCTTATTCTAATTCTAATTTGTGGTCCTGAAACGTTAAATAAATAAAATGTTCCAATACTTTGTAAAGGTTTTGGATAAATATAATACTATTGCTGTCAACCAGTAGTTTGGACTATTGATGCTATTCAAGTAGAATGAATCACAGGAAAAAAGAGATTTTTTTTAAAAAAAATAGCTTCACAGATTAATTAAATACAAATACAGATATGAGTATTGCTACTACATTAACTTTTGGAAATCAGACAAAGTGATAAACTGAGCTAGTAGTAAAAAAATCTGTTCAAAAAATAATCCATTCAAAGCTTAAGAAGAGAGATTGTAAAAAACAGAATCTTGTGTGCTGGACTGAAGATTTTCACCATAATAAGCACATCCTGGCTGAGCTTTTGACTATGAGATTCCAAATTCCTTTTTCTGAACAATTACTTCTGCAATATTGAAGGCCCCTCTTCAATGGAGAGGTTCTCTCTGGGGAAATTTCACACATTTTTATATAGACTGTTTCAGTCTGATGTTGCCTTGAACTAAACCCTTTATTTCCATTAACTGTGACAGTGAAGAAACAAGTTTAGAGGGCAGATTCTGTCATAATAGGACCAAATGTTTTATTCCATTGACAAGGTAGAGACAAGAAATTAACATCATATAAGAGACCACAATTATTTTATCTTCTATAGAGATAATTGGCACTGGAATCTTGCAACTATGCTTTCATGGCCTTTTAGTCTTGGTATAAGCTTTAAAAACATCAGGGTTTGAGTCACAACAAATTCACTGTTAGCTATTAGGCAAAAATTAAGTGGCCTTGAAAAACTACCATTCCTGCCTTATATACACAGATATAGTTCATCACAAACATATTTACACAGGTTGACAAAACTGTCTAAGTGCATTTCATTCATTGTCTGCATTAATTTGACACAAACACACAAAGTTAAAATGCTCAAGTATTTAAATGTCTGCTTAGATATGCATTTTATTTTTTAAAAAATATTTGTATATCACTTTGCATTAAAAATTCTTACAAATCAACAACCTCGGGGGCGTGGCCATGACCGTGGTGGGGTAAGGACCTTTCCTTCACTTCACAGGGCTTATTAATGAAGATTTATGAGAATTTATGCCGTTTGGAATGCACTGTTATGGATGAAAGTTAATAAATCACGAGGTGAAAGTGTTAACAGCCCAGCAGATTGAATTTAAAACTGGTAGGTCATCTGAAACGGCTTGAATTAAGGAGTTTCTACAGCGTGGGATGACTGAGCCGGCAGACACGTTAAGTTGGAATAAATTGCTGTGTTTTGTTTTTCCAAAATTAACTATCGTGTTCTGTGTTAAAAAAAATTTTTTTCTATTGCTGAGGCTAAGGAGTGAATATTAAGGACTGAATCTGATAATGAGAAGAATTTAATATACACAGAATTTAATTGAAGAGAAGAGAAACTGACTTTTTGTTGGATTGTTTGGTAGCAAGAGGATTTTACTGAGCGGATAATTTTTTCTTTATTTTTTTTTTCTCTTGAGAGCAAATTAATAGCTTGTTTATATTACAGAAAAAAAAGGATTCTGCTTCGTTTAAGTTGCTTTGTCTTTCTTTCTGCTTTGCTGACGTGGAGGAAAAAATGGCGCTGATTAATGTTAGCTGTGAAGTTCTGTGTTTCTTTGTGGAGTATCCTTGAACTTGAGAGATAACAGTGCATAAGCCGCTTCGCTTCAATTAAAAGACTGTCGTCCTTTGATCTTCACTAAGACCCTCTGTAAAATTGGTTTGGAATCCTAGTTTGGGAAATTTTTTGGTTTTTTTCAAAATGACTCAACAACTTTCAGAAACGCAGCAACTTGCTGCAGCTTTAAATAAAATTGGGGAAAAAATAGCAGGACTATCAGAGCGTATAGATAATTTGACATTGAAACTGACATCCGAAATGCAAAATTTGAAGCAAGAGATGAATGATAACTTTGCTAAACAAAAAGAGGAAATGATAATGATTAAAGATGAAATGGAGCAGATGCATGTGCATGAGGTAAAAGTAGATCGGCAAATTGGCAAAATATTTTATAAAAATGAGCAGCAAGATAAGAGAATTTGTCTTTTGGAAGAAGAGATGAGGAAATATAATTTGGTTATCAGAGGAATTTCGGAAGAAAAGGAGGATAAATTGAAACAGCGGGTTCTGAAATGGATTAATGATTTGGATACGCAACTTACGTTCACAATAGCAGACCTGGCAAGTGTTTTTAGAATTGGATATAGAAGGCAAAATGGTTCTAACAGGAATGTGCTTGTCAGGTTCGCAAATCTTGGTGATAAGTTGGAAGTTATGGCCAAGGTGAGAGAGTTGGGAGATGCTTTGAAGTTTGAAGGGAAGACTATTCAAGTCTTCCCGGATATATCAAGAGAAGAAAGGGCATGGAGATTTTTTTTAAAACCAATTACAAAAGTTTTGAGAGATAATGGAATTAAATACAATTGGAGGCCACCACAACAATTGAAATTTTTTTATAAAGGAAGGATGCGTACAATCACCCCAGATATAGATGCATTATTATATTTACGGGAGCTTGGACTGATTGAGATGGAGGATTTAATGGAGATAAAAGATCAAATGCTTCAGATGGGTGGAACATACGTGGAAACATCAATCTCAGAAGAAGAAAAAGGGGCTATTGGAGGGCAAGACTCTAAAGGGTTAAAGAGGAAAGAAATATCACCTGTGTTGGTTGAACAGAAGAAGAGTCGTGAGGATACAGCAGGAGAAGAAGCAGATAAGAGTCTTGGAAAATACGAAGCTGAATGCGGGTCATCGCTATCTTTTTTTTTGAGTGATGAATTTAAATAGACAGCCCGAAAGAAGTGGCCCGGGCATTGGCACGTCCCCTCTCCCCCATTCTCTTTATAGAGGCGAAACCGATGAGGATGTGGGGGAAGAAGATTGTTTGTACTTTATTGTTTGTTTTGTTTTTTGTTTTTTTTCTGTTTTTTTATTGTTGTTTATATGGTAGTTTAATTTCGGGTGGTGGGCACAGAAAGGAAGATGCGGGGATAGGATTAAAAAATTTATATTTTAAATGGGAGTTATAAAAATAATGTCATGGAATGTGAAGGGTACAGGGAATCAGATTAAAAGAAGAAGATTGGAATTTAAGATTAAAAGGGATTTACCAGACATTTTATTTTTACAAGAAACCCATCAGAAATCTGAAGATTCAAATAGAATGTATATAAAAGGTATGCAAATATATGAAAAAGCATTTGGAACTTCAAAAGCTAGAGGAGTTGCAACACTGATATCAGATAGGGTGTACTTTGAGAAACATAAGGTAATTTTGGATGAGGATGGAAGATATGTAATAATTGTTGGAAAACTTAATGAGGAAAAAGTGACACTTGTTAATTTATATTTACCGAATGAAAACAAAGAGAATTTCTTGAAAAATAACAAAAATTTTGGAGAATGAAAGTGTAGGAAAGTAATTGTGGCTGGGGATTTTAATTTAATCAGAGATAAAATAGATAGTACTAATCCCACCCGCTGTGGAGGAGCAAATAAAATGGGGATTTTAAATATGTGGATGCTTCAAACGGCGTGGTTGATGTGTGGAGAGAGGTTAAAGGAATTGAGAGAGTATACACTTTTTCTCTAAGATATATAATACATATTCTAGAATTGATTATATTTTTCTTTCTAAAGATTTGTTGAATAATGTGGATAAGGTAGATGTGGAATTTTAAAGATTCTGATCATGCAGAAGTTATGGTGGACTTAGATTTTAATTTTGAGAAAAAAGAAGCTATTGGAGATATGACGAGAAATTGTATAAAATGAAAAGGATAAAAATGGATACTTAAAAATTGGAGGAAAGTTGGAGATTAAATGATAACGGGAGGTTAAATTTGAAATTGTTTGGGATGCGATGAAAGCGGTGTTTAGAGGAGAGTATTAAATTATCAAGTAGGAAATATAAAAATTATAAAATTAAAATGGAAAGAGATAAAATCAGATTAAAGAATTGGAAAATCAATTTTGCTTACTAAAGAAAAAAATTCTTCAGGAGCTTAATATGTTAAGAAATAAAATGATAGAAGAAGATACAGAGTTAGTAAAAGAAATTTGAGATTTTAAATAGGAATTTTTGAATTTAGTAATAGAAATTCTAAATTATTGGCAAAGATGGCGAAAGATAAAAGAGAGAAGAGAGAAATTGGAGTTTTGATAGATGATAGAGGTATAAGATGTTATAAAAATTAGAGAAATGTGAAGTGGTTAGAAATTTTTTCAGAATCTATATTCAAAGAAACCAATTAATCGGGAAAATTGCAAAGCTATTTAGAAAAGTATGTGGTGAAAATTGATCAAACATATAAGGAATTGATGGAAGAAGATATAACACAAGATGAGATTAATGGAATAATACAAAATTAAAATTAGGAAAGCTCCAGGTGAGGATGGATTACCTGTTGAGTTTTATAAAGAATTTAAAGAATTAATAATACCAAGATTGCAAAAATTATTCAATGGAATATTACATGGTGGGAAGTACCTTCGTCATGGAATAGAACGGTGATATCCTAATTCCTAAACCAGATAAAGATTTAGAAAGGATTGAGTCCTATCGGCCCATTTCTTTAATTAATCAGGATGCAAAGATATTTACTGCTATTATAAGTAATAGATTAAATAGATTTATAGATAGATATATAAGTTATAATCAAGTAGGTTTTGTGAAGGGTAGATACATGAGTGATATTGTTAGAAGAGTATTAAATATTATAGATGTAGCTGAATATAATGGTGATAAAATTGGTATAGTATCATTGGATATTTTTAAAGCTTTTGATTCTGTACAATGGGAAACTATTAAAGTAATTGTGGAGGCTTTAGGCTTTGGTAATAAGTTTATACATGTTATTTCAAAATTGTACCAAAAGAGCAGTGCAAGAGTGAAGGTGAATGGAATATTAACTGAAGAGATAAAATTAGAAGCTGGTACGAGACAAGGATGTCCCTGTCCCCAACATTATTTTTATTGGCTATGGAAATATTGACAAAATGATAGAAAAGATGAAGAATTAGAAGGATATAAGGGTATAAGATAAATTTGTATGCGGATGATACTTTAATTATTTTGAAAATGTAGAGAAAGATCTGAAAAGATATATAAGCATTTGATAGAATTTGAGGAAATGACAGGATTGAAAGTAAATTGGTCAAAGTCAGAATTATTGATGGATAGTAATGGTAATGAGTCTGAGAATATGCAAGAGCAATTTGGGATAAGGATTAAAACACATTGAAATATTTGGGTATAGTGCTTTCACTTAAGGTTAAAGAATTGAAAAAACTTAATTATGATGTGGTGATTAACGAAATTGAGAAGAAGATAGATAAATATAAAATTTTAAAGTTGTCTTGGTTTGGTAGAATTGCAATGTGTAAGATGATGTTGCTGCCCAAGTTCAACTTTTTATTCGAAATGCTACCACTAAATTTGACAGAGAAAGATATTGAAGGATATCAGAAAAAACTGGATAAATTTTGCAATGGTGGCAAAAGACCTAGATTAGTGAAGAAAATGTGGTATCAAAATCAAAAGGAAGGTGGATTAGGAATCCCCAAATTATTTAATTATTACTGTGCGTATGGTATCCGGATAGTGGTAAAAATACTTAAAGGTGAAGATAACTATTGGAGAGACTTAGAGTTAAGAGATATAGAGAAATTTGGATCAAGGTGGTTTTTAGATAAAGCAAATTTAAAATGTGTAAGTAGAAGTTATTGGTTAAAGGGATTAAGTAAAATGTGGAATAAATTTGTTAAAATTTTAATTCGGATATAATCTTTTGGGGAGACAATTGAATTTGGCGATTAAAAATAATATAAAACGAATGAAGTGATTAAAGAGGAAAATATAGAAATTATTAGAGATTGGATAAAAGTTATGGAAATGAAAGGAGGAATAAAGAAATTATTGAAAAATTAGGGTTAAGTTGGTTTGAAAAATACAGATAGAAAATGGACAAAAAACTAAAGGAAAATTATTCGATAAATAGATGTGAAACTGAATTTGAATATTTAGTATCTCGGATTATGAAAGATGAAATTGGGCTAAAGGGACTCGTTAGTAGGGTTTATAAGATTATAAATTCTGATGAAAAATTACAAAGAGTGATGAGGATAAATTGGGAAAAAGATCTTAATATTGAAATACCAGAGTCAGATTGGAATGTGAATTGGAAGAGTAGAATTATGAGAACTTTATCTATAAGGATTAAAGAGCACAATTATAAAGTTGTTTGGGAATGGTATTTGACTCCAGTAAGATTGTCACAAATGGATAAAAAATTAGTAAACAATGTTGGAGATGTGAGATGGAATTGGGGACTTATGAACATATGTGGTATAATTGTGATAAGGTTAAAAAGTTTTGGCAACAATTGGAGAAAATGATATTTGAAATGATGGGGAAAGTAATAACATTGAGAGTGGAAACTATATTATTGTTGGTAATTAAGGAAATAGAATTAACAAAATATGAAAAAGAATTGATTAGAATTATGATTATAATAGGTAGAATTATAATAGCTAGATATTGGAAACTAGATGTGATTTTAGAATAGAAGAGTGGAATTCTGAAATGTGGAAACTAGCTTTAAATGATAAAATGACATGTGATATTAAAATTAAAAGTGGTGTGTATAAAGAAGATATTTTCTGGAAGACTTGGAAACCATTTGTGGACTTTGCGCTTGGAACATTGGACGCTTCAGTACCTGTACCTCGAGAACGTGGATTTTGGCAATCATGAGGATATATCCGAAGACCCAAATCTTCCTTTTATGTATAGTACAAGGGTGTAATAATGTATTTTCTTTTTGTTTGTTTGTTGTAAAAAAAGTAATAAAAAAAGTAATAAAAAAAAAACAAAAAACAAATCAACAACCTCAATTTTTAAATTAAATGTGCACTTTGATTTTGAAGTATCATGAGTTTAAATATTCATAGTCCCAAAATTCTTTTACAGAATTCTCTGTGGTAGGATACAATCATGGAATTTTGACTTATGAGTTTGATGAATAATAATGGTCGCATATTCCTCTCTCCATATTTTTCAGATCAGTCCATATTCAGGCTTTGTTACCACAAGATGCTGAACATCCATGGATCAGAGGATAGCAAGCTTAGTCCAAGTTTTCTATGTTTATTCCTATACCAGACTCACATTTGGCATATGATGATATGCTTCCCTTATGACAAGTTTTTGCCCAAGTACTATGTGGAGTTTTTTCAGTTGGTTTTTTTTCTTTGTTAAGAATGACATCTGACTACAATTGCTAAAATTGGTAATGTTATCTGTGCCAGTTTGAGGCAAGAAGCATTCCAAAACTAATGTCAGTTTTAAAATAAACAATATAGATAGTCCTCATGTTTAAACTGTAATTAAGACCACAATTACTGCTTTAAGTCATGCTAGTTCTTAAGCAGGTGATCATCACATGACTGCACTGATTTTACAACTTTTCCTGGGGCAGTCATTAAGTGAGCACCTTGATCATTAAGTGAACCCATTGTTTTCTATGGGAATTTCTTTTCTGGAAACTGGAAACCATTGCCAGTTTTTGGCAATTTTCCGGCAAAAAACCTGCTGCAAATAGCCATAAATAAGGGATAGTGGCTGAGCACCCAAAATTTGATCATATGACCATGAGGTGTGGCTGTCAGAACTTGAAATGTGGGTTGTAAGTACTTTTTTGAGCTGTCCATCATAACCCTGAATGATTACTAAATGACCAGTCATAAATTGAGGACTATCTGTAAAAAATATTTCTCTTTGAGGGTGATGAGCAGTTTAGAAATGTGAAATATAAATTAATTAATCAGTCTCAAACTAAAAGAAAAACAACTAAAAAATCCTCAAGCTATATCATTGTCACTCACTGTGATCCCCAAAATCACAGTGGGTTATCATTCAGACAAAACTTGCCTGTTTCTGGATTATGTTTAGAATGGAGATAGGGTTTTATATCTCCAGTTTCCCTACATACAATGTACCAGAGATTCCTAATTCAAATTAATTGTATTAAATTAAGAATCATTTTAAGAGATTAAACAATTATATTTTCTTAGATTAAATCTATTAAATCAATTTAATCAGATATTCCTCAGAGAATGGATCAATAATCAGAACCAGCTATAAAAATGTCTACCTAATTATGGTTTTCTAAAGGAATATTTTAGGAAATATCTTAATTTCACATGAGGCATGAGACAGGAAAGGAGAAGGGAAAGGGAAAGGGAAAGGGAAAGGGAAGGGAGATTTTTTATGCTTCCTGCTAGCTTCCCACATGAAAACTCAATGGAGAACTGGCAGAAAATTGAAAGTTGTGCTGTTTCTACTACTGTCTTGGGTCATTCTGTTTCTCTGTTTAAGAAAATATGTTGGACCCAAGGCGGCACAGATTGTCTAGTGTTTCTTAAACATAGAGTTGTATGGATCAAAGTATGAAGCATAGATTAACTTTCTTGATTATACAGCATACGATCCTGAATTTTGAAAGGCCTGATGGATTTTCTATGTTCCACACAAAGACAAGTTGGGTTGTTGAAGTGATTGTGCAAGAATATTTTACATGTACACTAGGACAGAAACTTGTAAGAGTTAGATGAGTTAATATCAGATTGATTCTATAAAAGGATTGATGCTATTCGATCAATTAACACTCTTCTGCAGTGAGATTTGCACCTTTTGCTATGCTTGACTCTGAATTGTTGCCTGGGGCTGTATTCCAAACCAGAAATGGAACCAGGACAAAAATTAAATTTAATACATTTTTTTAAATAAGATTTCTCTTTGGGTGCTTATTAATTTCCCTCTTCTGTCACATTAAATATAATGATTGTGACAACTTTTTGTAGGGCTTTGAAAATTGCCTTCAACAGTTTGGAAAGCCGTGTGTGGCCCAGGACTCCAGATTGCATATCTCTACTCTCAGATATATGCCTCTATACAGCAATTCACCTGAGAAGTTAGGTATATCTACCAAAAGTATCTGATGATGTAGAATAAAGTACAAATTATATTCATCATGCCAGCAATTGTTAAGTCAAATGTGTAACACTGCTATGAACTGGTGATTGTAATTGTGTGGCACTTGTTACATCATTTGTAATTTGAACTAAACTTCAAAACCATATTTCAAAAACTATAACAACCTGGCATGGAAAAGTCAAAAGCAGATGTTAGCTTTTGAAGCAATGCCATTTCGTTTATCAAGTATCCAAATGCTTGATCAAAAATGAGAAAAAAAGCACCCCTTTGATGTTTATCCTATAACATTTTATTTAAAAAGCTGAAATTTACCAGTTAACATGGCAATTGAAATGATAAGAAGCAGAGGGTTGAGGACATGGATTTCAAAACAATGCAGCAGATGGACTCATCATCTGTGAAGAAATGTGATGGAGCAGCTGCTGAGCTGACTGTATTGCTCCATTCCCAGCTTAGCAGAGATAGATCACAGATTCTTTTTGATATAAATGACCATATATTTATTCCAAGGCAGTATAAGAAAATAACCTAACATATTCAGCAATCAAATAATAGACAAAAATATAATAAGACAGCAAATGCTTTATTTAATTTATTCATTTGTTTATCAAATTTCTTAAATGCTCATCTCCCTCATAGAGGGTTCTGGGCAGTGTATACCTTTTCTGGTAATCAGGAAAGCCCAAAAAGTTTATAATGTGTGTTCCCTATCACAGTTGGCAAATATGCAGCAACTTTCTGGTTACATCTGCAACAAAGTTTTATCTCATGAATGGAGTTTTTCTGAGCATCTTATATCAGCTCTGGACCTTCGTTACTCACATTCATCTCATCGGATTTTATCAAGGACAAGGAAGAAGGAGTTTATTTCACCAGCGGGAATGTATTGACTATTCCTGCTATGGCTAAGGTGTATTTGTTTATACCACCAGGTGGCATTTCAAAGTTAAGAAATATTTGTTTCTCAAGTTTTTGGAATAAACATTTTTGTTCTATCCAAGTATACCACCAAGGGCAGGGCAAAACAAAGAGTGACCCAACCTTAACTCTAAACTAAATCTATATGTTATAAACTATATGATCCACTATTTAATGGGAATATAGTTTCTAGGGACCGTGCATCTAAGGGAAAGAGGCAAGCATGAAATCCAGCAGGTTCTGACAGATTCTGGAGAACCGGTAATGGACATTTTGTGTAGTTCAGAGAACCGGCAAATACCATCTCTGGCTGGCCCCAGAGTGGGGTGGGAATGGAGATTTTGCAGTATCCTTCCCCTGCCATGCCAACCAAGCCACACCATGCCCATAAACCATGCCCACAGAACCCGTAGTAAAAAAAAAATGGATTTCACCACTGGAAAGTTATCCTTTTTAATTTCCTAGTAAAACTACAAGAGCATACAAGAGCTAATTCTTTAGATGAGATAGTGCTAACTTCATCTGCTCAGAGATTATTCTAAATAATTTAATAATTCTGGAGTCAAAGAAGCAAGGATCTGGCGACAGATCTTTTTTTTTTTTTTGTCCTTAAACTTTCATGGAATTCCACCAAGATCTCATAAAACTCTAGGGTTCTACAGAACACAATTTGAAAAACTGCTCTAGACAGCAAAGCCTGGCAGCCTTGTCTGAAAACAGGCTACTTTTACATTAGAGAAAATATGGATAAAGTAACAGCAGAGTTAATGGACTTGATTGAATGACCCTGAAAAAGAGACAGAACTGCTGAGACAGCTCCATTCCGTGTCTTTGAACATTAGACTTTGAAAAGAGATGAGAAAAATCTTAAGAATTTAACAAGGGCTCCTGGGAAATTACTCAGAAAAAAAACTAGTCTGTTTTTACTTTGATGAACCTTATATAGAGATATTTATCTATGTATGTCCTAGAAATGAGGGAGAATTTTGTGTTTGCACCCTTCTCTTTTGCAAATCTCAAGTTATTTCTATCCTGTTTAAGCAAATTTCTTCATAGGATGTAAACAGCTTGAGACGGAAAAAAAAAAAGCTAAACTCATGGATTTATCCCTCCAGGCAAAGTGCTTTGAGTCCTTATCTCTTAAAATACAGGATCTGAATACTTGCACTTTCAACCATGTTAATTATGCTAAGAAAGAGTTGCTTTCACTTTTTTTTCCTGACTGGCTCCTTGTTTTTGATACATGGCAGGCAGAAATGAGCTGTGCATTTTAAAAAGGAGTTAACTAAAACTGACAAATTTCTTTTATACACAGGCTAAAAAGAACTTCAATATATTAGCTAGTCCTTGACAGTTGTTTAATGACCATTTGAAGTTTAACAAACTCAAATGTATTACTTATGACCCATCCTCAAAGTCATGACTATCATACCACCCTTATGATCACATTCGGGCATTTTGCAAACAGCTTGCATTTACAATTAGTTGTATCCCGTGGTCACATGATTGAAGTTTGTGACTTTTATGCTGTTTTTCATTGCATAAGCTGGATTCAGACTTACGGCCATGTGATTCACTTAATGAGTATGGTGACTCACTTAATCAGCACCATAAAAACGATCGTAACATTGAGTCCAATCACGTGGTGACTTTACTTATGTCTACAATGACTTATGGCTAAAATGTTAGGGTCAAATTGTGCCGAAAAGTCAAGATCTAGCTAAACATTTAGTTAAATGTTGGAGAAAGTGAACTTGTCACATTTATCTTTACTATTGTGTATATTTTCTCTCCCTTCCCTGCCCCCAAGTTTTGCAGATATGGAAATGGTCTCAATTTACCTAGCCTCTTTTATGATCCTGCACTCAAACTGCATCTTTATCAAACTACTTCTCATAAGTTAGTGGAGGTTCTTTGCCAGAAATAATTGAGTGTGATTATTGGCTAATTAATTGAGGGTAAAGAAGGGTAGAATCCTAATCTCAAAACCAATACATTTATGAAAACAATTCAGATAAATCATCTCTCTGCTTCCTCTATAAAAATCAGTGGATGTCTCCAAGCTGGCTGCCCTTCAGAGAAGTTCTAAAGTTTCATGAATTATATGTGTAAAATAAAGTAGGAAGAGAGAATCACAAAACATTCTACAGAAAGAACTTTATGCGTAGCATGTGTTGTTTGGAATAGGCTCCACTGCATATATTGGAGCTTACTTTCAAAGAAAAGTGCATATGGTCACACTACAAAGTTCCAAACATACAGTATAGAAGAGTAGAAGGTTGGCCAGCTAGGATAAAGATAAATAGAGATAGCTGGCTAAGGACAAGAGATGACTTCTCTTCCTATTCTATAAATACCTGACCAACTGAATAACTCTTGTTCATATGATAGGACAACATTCCTCATTGCAGCAGAAGGAAGCAGAAATTCTGGATAACCACATTACATGACTAGGTTGCCCCAATGCAAGAATAGGCTACTGACCATTTCCTAAGGGAAGATGCAAGTATCATCCTCTACTGCATCTAGCCCATTAGGAAGGCAACTTCTTTTTCTTCCCTATATCACAAATAATGTTTTCTATTATCTGCCAACACAATTGGAGCTGCCCAATTCACCTGCTGCTTTATTTTCATTATAGGCAAAGACTCCCACTCCAATTAGAATATTGTGATAGGACTACCACTTGCCTGCAGTTACAGATTATTACCCTTCACAGTCATCAAAAAGTTATCCAACTCAAAAACAAATTCAGTGGAAGAGTGAAAACTTGCCTTTTTGTTTTTACCAGCCCACTGAAGGAACAGTAGAAGATAGACTTGCCTTTTTTAACCAAGTGAAACTGACAGAGGTAGTATTCAGCAGGTTCTAACCAGTTCTGGAGAACCAGTAGCAGAAATTTTAGCAGTTACAGAACCGGTAAATACCACCACTGACTGGCCCCACCCCCATCTATTCTCTGCCTCCCCAGCTGATCAGGAGGAAATGGGATTTTTCAGTAACCTTCCCCGGAGTGGGATGGCAATGGAGATTTTACAGTATCCTTCCCATGCTACGCCCACCAAGCCACACCCACCAATCCATGCCATGTCCATAGAATGGGTAGTAAAATTTTTTGAATCCCACCACTGTTTTAACTGAATAATAGAAATAAAGTAGTAAAATTAATATTTATTTCTTTTCTTCAAACCATAAACATGGTTTGGACCAGGGGTGAAAACCAGCAGGTTCTGACAGGTTCTGGAGAACTGGTAGCTGAAATTTTGAACAGTTTGGAGAACCAGTAGCGGAAATTTTGAGTAGTTCGGAGAACCAGCAAATACCACCTCTGGCTGGCCCCAGAGTGGGGTAGGAATTGAGGTTTTGCAATATCCTTCCCTAGGAGTGGGGAGGGAATGGGAATTTTGCAGCATCCTTCCCCTGAAGTGGGGTTGGAATGGAGATTTTGCAGTATCCTTCCCTTGCCACACCCACCAAGCCACTCCCACCAAGCAACACCATGCCTACCAAGCCATGCCCACAGAACCTGTAGTAAAAATAAATTGAATTTCACTACTGGTTTGGACATACTCAGTCTATCTCTTGACAAAGTGTAGGAAGCGCGTTAAATCTAGAAATATGAAAGTGGTTTATCTACAATAAATAAATAGCTTGAAACTGCAGTATGGGAAAGATGTTCATCATCTAGCTAATGATGTATATCCCTTTGTGTTCAGCATCTATCACCTGAGGCAGCAGACTCAGACCATCTAAAGGCTGTTCCTATGGGAAAGAGAATCCATGTTTATATCTTTTGTGGTTATGTTGTTTGATACAGGCAGAAAACAACTAGAAAATGACAATACGTTAGAAACAGTACCAATTCTTCCTTGGGGTCTATTTTTTTTTTTTTTAAATGGGGAGCCAAGAAAAAAATGCTGATGTTTTATGTCTTGATGCTGTCAGGACAAAAGAACGAAGAACAATATGTAGAGTTTCTTCTGATTATTTCCTTTATTGTTGTTCCCCTAGAAACAGAAATCTTGCCACACTGAAGAAGTTATCTGCAATAGTTAGAAATATATTCTGTGATTTGTTATGGAGTGTTGAATCTTTCTTTCTTCCTGCTCACCAGAGATTCCAAGATTTGCTGTCTCTTTGCCCTCTGGGAAAGAACTTCACCCTCTTGTGACTCTGGATGCCATTTTACCCAGGGGTGAAATACACTTACCTTCACTACTGATTTGCAAATGGGAGCGCACTCACACATGAAACCTCTGTGCATGCGCAGAGCATCAAAAATGGAACATGATGACGTTCAGGTGGGTGGCTGGAGGCCCCCCCCCCACGATGCTACCAGTTTGTTCGAGCCGGATAGAACTAGCTGCATTTTACCACTGATTTTACCACCACACTGAAGTCAGCATCTAATTTTTAAGTCATGCTTGAGTACTCAACAGATGCTGTTTTCTTTAAACTGCTGTGATACTTAAGTATCTGTAGATACTAGTTAAGATTCTCAGAATAGCTAGCAATTTATGAAAAGTTCCCCTTTCAGTTTTAAAGTACCACTAATAACATTTTTCTATTTATTCTAACATTTATCTGTACTTTTCTCTTAAGCCAACCTGACATCTATTCAGTATTCCCTGCAGTCTTGAACAAGTTGATTTCCCATACGGTTTGATCTTGGTTATGGTCATAGCTGTGGATATGTTTGGACCAGTACAGTGTTGCCTCAAAAGATCCTAATTTTGCAGGCAATGCAAAATTATTGAAGATAATACAAATAATTCAGGGCTAGTATTTATTTCTTGGATCTTGTAATTGGGTAGAATAAAGCTGGGTAGCTCGGTTAAAAAATTGATAGTTCCCATTCACAAGTAAATTATTTTTAGTGATCATCAGTGCAGGAAGATAGCATAAAAATGAAATGAACAAGAAAATGAACAAACAAAATTAGTATTTTGTAAAGACTGAAATTGCATGTTTGATTTTCTGTCTAGAATCACTTATCTGATGAAGCAATTTCAAATAATCAGATTTCTTGTCATGGTACTACATTATTTTTAAAATGGAAATGCTTGGTTTATATTCAAACTGAAAATCAAATTTCTATTCAGAGAAGCAAAGATGCTATATCAATGAATCATAGCAACAAGCTTAAGCTCCTGCACAAAGTTATGTAAAATATAGAGGTAGGCATTCCCTCAGGGTAACATTCCCACTTTAATTATTGTTAACTGGGAACCATTTGCCACATGAGTTTTGTTGAGTCTAAGCAAGCATATATAATGCAAGGTGGCATATTAATTAACTAAATCGTGTCAAGATTTTTAAATGTGTTAGTGGTAGAATAGAATGTGTCCACATAATTGTGGCTATTTATCAAATAAGCAGAGTGAATGGTGTATACATAAGCATGAAGGGGGAGAATAGAGAGATGATTTGGGAAATACAAATATTTACAAATACATACTCATTCAGACAAAACTACCAGTCTCTTCTAAAATCCTCAAGGGTCAAGAAAAAGTTGTACCAGAATGCTCAGTCTTTAACTAGAGGTTGTTGGAGAGATCATTTCAAGGTTGGAGCATATAGGATGCTGATAACACCCATATGTATGTGTGTATGTGTACGTGCAATATATGCACTGTCCAAATATTGGCCAATAACCTGCCTCCCCACAACATGAAAAATCTATCAGGCATCATAGTCACCAAGCTACAGGACCATATACCAATATGTGGGACCAATACATGAACCCAGATCAGAAGTCCATAGTGAACAATAGGCCCAAGTCATAGATAGAGCAGCACACAAGAGTCAAAGTCTAGACAGACCAATCTAAGTATAGCCTGGATTCATTACAGCACTTTGACTCAGGATTCATTACAGCACTTTGACTCAGTGCTACACCCATGGATCTTTAAATAGCCTGAGAGAAAATAGAGGTTTTTTGAGATCTATAAAAGGCTGGTAGAACCAGGATTGAGAACCAGTTTGGCATATTGGTTCAGACATCAGCCTAGAAATGGCAAAAATTCTGGTCCTGTTTTAGACATAAAGTCAGCTGGGTGGCTTTGGGCCAGTTGCTGTCTTTCAGACCTAGGAATCAAACAACAGGAAACCACTTCTGAAAATCTTGCTAAGAAATCTATAGGAACTAATCCAAGTAGTCATCCAGAATCAAGACTGACTCAAAGATATTTATACAAAGACAAAGAGTCAGGGGCAAGTTATCCTGGATGGAGTTATTGCATAAGATGATGCACCATGACAGAGAAGTAAACTTCCCGAGTCCTATCAGATATTGTTTGACTCTCTTTTGAGTATCTATAATGTTATAATTCTTGCAATGTGATCTTTTTCATGTTGATTTATAATTACCTGTTATGACTAGGATTTCTGGGGGGGGGGGAAACCACCTCTTCTTCAGCCAATCAACAATAATACAAATTCCTGTGCCCATCTCCATTTTAGTCACAGCAATCTCTCTGCCTAGTATCTATTAGGTTTATATGGGTCCACTTGAAATATAATCCTTAGGAATTTAGACTTTGCCTTGACATGTTCTTGGTGTCCCTTACAACACTCTGAAACAAGCCAAACAATAAGAAGGCATTTCTTTGGGCTGGGGAGAACAGGTAATTTCTCTTCTCCATAAGGCATTCTCAATCCTTGTGACAGTCTGTGCTTACTTTCAGCCTAGGGATGAAAAGCAAAAACATTTCATTTGCTTCTCAGCAACTGAAGCTATAGATCATGGCTATGTTCCCTTGGAGACTGGAAATAGGTTTTCACGTGGGAATAGATGCTATCCTTCAAGAAGCAGTGTTTTTTTCATGCTTTTAATCATAAGCCCACTAATGCACAGTTCTCCTAATATTGGATCAATCTAGTGAAGCTAGTTCTGTTTCAGACTTGATCAAGCATCACTATATCAAGTATTACATTATAGTAAGAAATGGGGTCAACGTTATCTTGCACAGCTTTGACCCAAAGTATATTCTAGGTTTAATAGTATTCAAGCACAACACATTTATCAGTGATGTATGAAAGTAACCATTGTTCAAATAAGGGTTCCTATGAACCAAGTAGTTTATATCTTCAACTTGCCTACTTCATAAATCCATTGTTTTATTGAAGAGGAAGAAAGTTCTCAATAAAAACTGTACACCAGTTTTAAGCCTAGGTATTTTAGAAGAATTACTATCCAGATTTTCCAGGCAGCATGATACTTTACATCCTTCTAAGTTCATTTTTTCATGGTGATCGCTGCAAAGTGATGAAGATGCATCTTGGATCAGCACAAAACCTACATTCTCTTTCACAGTAAATTGGATTCTTCTTTTCTGTCTACCTGTTATCCTGATGCAATGTATTTGTTTATACATGCATTCAAATTCTGAGCTACCAATTAAATAAAAGTTACCATTGTACTCCCTGACTCCCACAGAGCTCCCAAAAGTAGCTTGATAATAATTCTAAATGAGATCATTGTGGAAGGAAAGCAGTCTGGGTCTCCTCCATTGGGAAAGGCTTAGCAATCTAATGAGGAGAGGCAGTCTGATGAAAGAATTTGGGGAAATGACTAACGTTATTCAAGTATATACGGCTTATACTCGGATCGGCTTATACTCGGATCGGCTTATACTGAGTCCCAGTTTACCCCAGTTTTGGGGTAAAATTGGGGACCTCGGCTTATACTCGGATCGGCTTATATTCAAGTATATACGGCTTATACTCGAGTTTTTTTTTTTTAAGCCCTCGGCTTATACTCGGATCGGCTTATATTCAAGTATATACGGCTTATACTCGAGTTTTTTTCTTCTTTTTCACATTTTACCGCGCAAACTTGGCGGGCTTTGCATTAGCGGGAAGCCCTGCGGTGCAGTGAGAGGGCGGGCGGGGAGCCAGCCTTCTCAGCTGAGGGAGGGAGGGTTTCCCCAACCGGTAGGTGCCTCATTTCCCACCCTCGGCTTATACTCGAGTCCCCAGTTTACCCCAGTTTTTGGGGTAAAATTGGGGACCTCGGCTTATACTCGGATCGGCTTATATTCAAGTATATACGGTACTCACTGCAGTATAAGAACATTCAATGCATCCTTCCATGAATGAAGCAGAATGAGGTCACTTTCACAAGGTTACTGTCTTTGATCTACTCCTGACCAAAGTAATTTTGTCTGCTTTTTGGGGTGTGCAGCTATTCCTATTTGACCCACCATGCACCAGTCAGAAATCTTTCCAGCTAGATTTTTGACAGCATTAAAAACAGGAAGCAGCCAGCATCCTATATTCTCCTTCTTTCCCAGATAGAGTATAGATGGGTTCCTCAGAGTGGTGTTGTATTACCCAGGCAATAGCCACAAACAGCTTAGAATTTGAAACAGAAACTGCTTTGAGTACTTTTACGAATTGAAAAAAATAATCTTTTCACTTAGCAATGCTTGTAATTCATTATGTATGGTGTATATTTATATAGGTGCCTAAAGTGCTTTAGCATCTACATACTTCCTAATGTGATTTGGTTTTTGTTTTTTTGTTATTATAATTCTTCAATACGCATCATGGTCCATCTCTTCCTGATGTCTTTTCCCTCCTGTAATGAGAAACTCTGTTTACTTCTTTCTCTTTCATTCTCTTGCAAGTTGTGAGAAAATTTTTTTTGAAACTGCATTGCTGTTTTCAAGCTTTTTCTAACTGTATGCTTCTCTTCATCCCTTTCTTTCTTCTCTTATCCTACACCCTGCATAACTGATATCATAGCTAAAGTATTATCAGGGATAAAGGGACAAAGACAAGCTAATATTTAACAGTTATCTTGCCATTTTTCAGTTTGATCAATTTACTTTTCTCTTATTCAGCTGGAACTCTATTCCCTGTGTTATTACCCTCTTCAGATCTCAGCTCCAGTAATGACCTTCCATCAGTCCCCATTCTTGATTTATTTTCTTCTACACTTTAATGTTCACTACATGCATGTAAAAAAGAGGCAGGACTTCAACTGCTCAGTCATATAAGCTATTTTGTCATTGCTAATCTTCAATGCTGAAGAGTCCCCTACAGATGGGTGCTCTTCACAAGCTCTGAAACTCTTGCTTGGAACTGAATCTAATCTGTACAAAGAGCACAAATCTGTACACAGCTCTTTTCCCTTTATCTGCTTCATAATTTGAGGTTTTCCTTCCAATTGGACTTTTCAGTTTTACTCTGATATAAGGGTATTTTCTTGTGTTTTGTAAAATATATTTATTGCTTGTCACCTGAAGCACTTTAGAAAAATTACACAAATCCATCAAAATAATGAATATCTTCAGAAGCAACAAATAGACAAAGATGGACAGGCTCTCGCTGGAAACAAGGCGTATTGAAAAATTAACACATAAATGACTGTCTTTGCTTCCCTTCATTGAAAAGAGGACTGTGTGTCCCAAGACAATGGGAACAATGCAGGACGCTAGGAAATCATCCCAGTTAGATCCAAAGTGCTGGCTATCAACATCTTCTTAGCACTGTTGGAAGATTTAGCCACATAATTGGTAAAACTGGCAGAAACTGATTTTAGAGATGTATAATTATTAGCAAACCCCAAAGGTAGGATGGATATGCATGCTTGAAAACTCATTCTGAAGAAATGTCTTCCCTGCAAACCTGAAAAACATGCAGCTGTTTAAATGGTTGTGTTAACTTTAACAAGCCAGTTCCTTAAAGCAACTACAACTTTATTTTACATTTATGTGGAAGCTGAAAAAGAAAATGACTACTTTAATGAATATCAGAACCGTACCATGGTTGTGTAGTTGTGTCAATTTACAAAAGCACCATACCTCCTTCCTTCCTTCCTTCCTTCCTTCCTTCCTTCCTTCCTTCCTTCCTTTCTTTCTTTCTTTCTTTCTTTCTTTCTTCTAGTATTTATTCTCCTTTATTCTTTATTTTTCCATGTTTGTCTAGTTCACAAACATATGTATAAAGTATATATAGGGTCATCATAGGGCCATCAATAGATTTAAATTCAATGTAATTCGCTCTAATCTTAATTGTAGGAAATATGACTTTTGTAACAGAATAGTAAATGTCTGGAACAATCTACCTGATCCTGTTGTTAGTCTCTCTAATCCCCATACCTTTTACCATAAACTGTCTACCATGGATCTTTCATGTTTCTTAAGACGTATCTAAGGGGTGTGCATAAGCGCACCAGCGTGCCTACCGTCCCTGTCCTACTGTTCCCAATTATATGTAATCATTCTATGTGTTTATGGCTATGTTTTGTCTATTTATATCCTTTTTTTTGTGCCAAAATTTTTTCATGTGTCCATGCCTGTGTCTACTGTTACTTGTTTTCTTGTATTTGTTGACAAATAAAATAAATAAATAAATAAATAAATGAATCTATAGATATTGAGGTACATGTTTGCCTAGTTCACAAACATATGCATAAAGTGAATCTATAGATATTGGGGTGCAAAAATGTGAATGGAGGAAAAAGGATACTCATAGCTGTTGCTGCTACCTAGAGGTTGACTGGATTTTTGCAGCCCTGAATTTGGAAGGGCTTAGCCCAATTTACTGAATTCTCAGAGCTGTATTAATATCCTGGAAGATTTAAATCGAGGAATTGAAAGTAAATGCTATCAAAATTGAAATGAAAAGTCTTTTTATTTTCAGGAACCATTATTAATAGCAAGGTTACAGAAAGTCAGGCAGAGCATATTTAAATGTTTTTTTTTCCAGTTCTTCACTAAACTCTCATTGCAGATCAGTTAAATATAAGAGCCAGGATTCAAAGATGGATCTGTCAGAAAATGGTCACCATAAGAGGGTGGCTATCACAAAGTGTCCACTAACCAGAAGACAAAATGTTGAAGTTTCCTCCTATTGTTCTCTTAAACCTCCATCATTCCTGAATTCCCGCCACCAACTTGTCTTTTGTTTTTGACCTGATTAGCAGCAAATGGAACATTAGATATCTACCAGGCTTATTTCCCATGTTCAGATATAGCTGTTTTTCAAAATAAAATAAATATTGGACATAGATGTTTTACATAAAATATTTTTTTTAAAAAATAACGATAAAGTCACTTGCTGAGAGGCTGTGGAATGTTATCAAATCCAATCGAATTTACAAGTGATGGTAGCCTTGTTATGTGAATGCTACAGTCCCTGTTATCTATCTATCTATCTATCTATCTATCTATCTATCTATCTATCTATCTATCTATCTATCTTCTATCATCTATCACATTTCTGAATCATTTAAATCCCTCGGAGAGAAACTATCGATATACTGACTACAGATTGATCTGCTTGAACAAGCCATTTCTTACCACAAAGGAGCTTTCCAATTTTACTTACTGCCTCACTTCATTCTTTTGCTATTATCTGTTTTGGGGAGATAATGTAAGATGCTAAATAGGTCACTTAAAGTCATTCTCTCTCTCTTTCTCTCTCTCTCCATATATACATATGAGTTTATTCAAAGTTTCTAAAAACTAAAGTGAAAACTAATACAAACTAAAGCAAAGTAGGAAAGCAAAAAGAAAAAATAAATCAAAGTGAAAGCAAAAGCAACTATATTCATCTGCCACCAGTTCTTCTCTTGATTTTCTTCGTTAGATTCCCCTTGATAAAATTCATACAAGAAGGTTTATGTTTGCCTATTACTGATTTATAGATTCTCATCTATAAATTGCTTCCTATGCTTTTTTTCTTTCTTTTATTATAATTTATATGCCAACCATTTCAGGGTTTTGTGTTTTTGCTTGTTTGTTTTTTAAAGGTTATGGTAATCAGGCAACTCAGCTGGGATTGTCAGAGGAGCTTTTAAAACTTTTTTTTTTACAACCTCTTCAGTCAAGGGAACCAGTTTGGGGTGGGGTGGCCAGCTGGGCATCAGTACCAGGTCTGCAGACTTGGCCAGATTTTTGCCAACGGTTCTCAAGAACTGGTCCATCCCGTCAAAGACCTTGGAGTTTTCATGTCAAATGATCTAAGTGCCAAAGCCCACTGCAACTACATAGCAAAAAAAGCTCGAAGAGTTGTAAACCTAATTTTGCGTAGCTTCTTTTCCAAAAACACCTCACTACTAACCAGAGCATATAAAACATTTGCTAGACCAATTCTAGAATACAGCTCACCTGTTTGGAACCCTCACCACATCTCTGACATCAATACAATTGAATGAGTCCAGAAATATTTTACAAGAAGAGTTCTCCATTCCTCTGAAAACAATAAAATATCCTATCCCACCAGACTTGAAATCCTGGGCTTAGAAAACTTGGAACTACGTCGCCTTCGACAAGACCTAAGCTTAACTCACAGAATCATCTATTGTAATGTCCTTCCTGTTAAAGACTACTTCAGCTTTAATTGCAATAATACTAGAGCAACTAATAGATTTAAACTTAATGTCAACCGCTTTAATCTAGATTGCAGAAAATATGACTTCTGTAACAGAATCATCAGTGCTTGGAATACTTTACCTGACTCTGTGGTCTCTTCCCATAATCCTAAAAGTTTTATCCAAAAACTTTCTACTATTGACCTCACCCCATTCCTAAGAGGACCATAAGGGGCGTGCATAAGCGCACAAACGTGCCTACCGTTCCTGTCCTATTGTTTTTTTCTTTTCTCCTTCCTATATATATGCTTATACCTCCTTATATTTACCCATATATGTGTTTAATTTAATTTAATTTAATTTAATTTAAATTTAATTTAATTTACTATATAATCTTTTCGTGTGATACCTACATATATTGTTGTGACAAAATAAATAAAATAAAAAAATAAATAAATAAATAAAACCTCTGTTTTGACGAAACAGTTTTTTAAAACTGTTGTTTAAAACTAAAAAAGTAAAAATCATGCCTTCCAATTTGTCTCGTTGTAATAGAATCCTTTTATGTTATCAGTGAAAAAATACCATTTTCTCTTACACAAAATTCTAATAGGAATTTAAGAACAATTGCATCTATATTATCAGTGTTTAGCTTGTATGAAAATGCTGCTGTACACTTGCTGTTTTGTCTTCTTCCTGACATTGAGCGCTAAAACATTTCTTGGAACAATTTTTTACTCTCCCATATCTTGTATTTATTCTATATACTTAATCAATTTCTACTGTATCCTCCTATCTCATTCCAAAAAATTTGCTAAAGCTTTAAAAAAAACTTTTCTTTAATATCTTCACTAGAATCAAACAAAGTTCCCTCTCCCATTTCCAATATTGCCAGATTATCTGTTTTTTTCTAGTTCCCTGTTTATAATGTCCCCAGAATTTCCACTTTGTCATTAATTTGTATTACATGTTTTAACATTTGTTTTATAGTTTTCCATCTTTTTAACTTCTTTCATCTTCTCGTTTATCTTTAAGAAGTCTTTCATCCATTCTTTTTTCAAATGCTGTCAATTTAGTATCCAGTGATTTCGTTCATTTACTATCAATAAATTCAGATAATTTATTGCCCAATTCCTTGGCATTTTTGAAGCAAATCTGGTGTAAATCCTCTTTTTGCAGATTGGTACAGTGATCTTCTCCCCCTCTTCTCTGCTGTTTGTTGCCATTTTTCTTGTGATTGTCATTGTAATATTGTGATCCAAAAGCAAAAATGTATCAATTGCAAGGAAAATGTTAAATGCAACTCCTTTTTGTATGTTGTTAATATTTTCATCTCAAATTTTACTCCATTCTTACAATCAGTATCACGGTTTGACTCGTATAACCTTTACTTCTAATTTTGTCAGCACTCTTTAACAGAAAACAAGAAACTTTCCCACAAAGATCAGGTCTATTTGTATTCTTTAATTTCCGTTCAAAAGCACTTTCACCTAAAAGTAATCTTTCAAAATTACTATTCATTTTAAAACTTTCTTATCCATTGCTTATTAAACATTTTGTAAAAAGATTTTAAATTTTGATTTATTTTATTTTATTTATTTATAAGATTTTATTATGTTCCCTTTTAATCCAGAAAAAATATAGGTTCATTATGTGGCTTTGCTTATTCTGCTGCTCAGAAAATTTCTCTTTAGCTATACATTGATTATATATGAAAGTGTTTACAAAAGTGAGAGTTTTTTGTGAACCTTGTGTCCATATCAGCTGCACTATTGTCTATGAGTTTGATGAAATAGTTTGACAACCAGTCAGAGCAAACCCCAAATATCTCCGTTCCAGCAGTCTCTTCATGAACAACAGTTGTCTAGAGTTCAAATGGGCAATCTTGCAATCTCTTTTTTGGAAAAGCTACACCAGTTGGAATTCACTGGCTGGCAACTGATCTCCACCAAAATGTTGTCTCCACTGCTCCATGAAAATCTAGCATACCATAGGTCCTCATCCCTTTAAGTCAATGGATCACTTAAAGTCCCAATAACTGCATAACTTGTTATATTGCTTTTTCTTAACTTTATCTGTGTCTCTGTATCTATATAGCAATAACAATAGCACTTATATACTGCTTCATAGTTCTTTACAGCTCTCTCTAAGTGGTTTACAGAGTCAGCAGATTGCTCACAACAATCTGGGTCCTCATTTTGCCAACATCAGAAGGATGGAAGACTGAGTCAACCTTGAGCCTGGTGAGATTTGATCTGCCAAACTGCTGGCATCTGGTGATCAGCAGAAGTAGCCTGCAGTACTGCATTCTAACCACTGCGCCTCTTATATGTGTGTGTGAGAGAGAGATACTTAGCATATTGTGATATTGGGTGATTTACTCTATTATTCACATCCAGACAGTTGATTGGGGTGGGGTGGGGTTATATACATTCTTCCCTAAAGAGGCTAAGCTACTTTTTTAACCAGAGACTCATCTCTTGATCATGATACAGTACTGTGTTATGGAAACAAGAGGCAAGGGCAAATCCAGTGAAAGCCTTGGCATGGTGGAGATGTAGTGTAGGAAAGATGAATTATTTCTAATTTATAGTGCTCCATGATTCCTGCTGCTGTATGTCTCAGCAAAATGACACCAGGACTTCAGAAACAAAGATTAATATGGGCCTGCTTGTCAAAGAGGAAGTAAATCATCTTGGGGGCAGGGGTCTCATTTGATTGCTGTTAGGCAAAAACCTCCAGAATGAATGGGCTTGTCTACCCATAGGAAAGCAAGAGATATTTTGCATATAAAAATGTAAGACGGCCTGCAGTTTTAGTTTCATGTTGCTAGTGACCATAAGCAAAAGAGGTGAAACATAAAGGTGTCAAATGAAATGAGAATTAAATTTGTGAAGTTTCTTCCTAATTACCTTTCAGTCATTTCTTACATGATTTCTATTGGCTTCTGATGCAAGAAATGTTTTCTTCCGCATTGTAGCAGATTTGATTTAAAGTTGTGGTTTGAGGCTTTTCCTTCCTGCTCAAGTTATTTTCATCATTCATCTTGCTCTGTATGATTTATGCTTCTTCTATATAACTTTGATCTACTTTATACTGCATTATCTCTGTTGTTAGTCAAAGCAAGTAATATTCTGACCATATTTACTTGATTCAGAATATGATTCATTTCATAAAGCCCAACTATTACTGCCTGCACTATTAGATAAACAGCATTTAATCTCAAAATCATTGAGACTGAAACCATGCCTTAAACATCTTTTTTGTGCTTTAGCTATTGAAATGACACCATCAAGGATACTGGGAAATGTAGTTTTCTAGGACATCAAACTCTGAAATAAGTTACATTTTATCAATATGACTAACTCCTACCCGATGAATCACAAAATTATTGCCACCATCATAAAAACTTCAAATACGATAAATTTTTTTCCTGATAAGGTATTATTACTGTATTGTCATTGTGGTTCAAGTATGTTATTTTAAGACATCTCTTAAGTTTCTACAGAGGAAGGCAGGCAGGCAGGCAGGGAGGGAGGAAGGAAGGAAAGAAAGAAAGAAGGAGAAAACACGAACACCTGCATATGCACTAAGCTTTAGTGGCCAAGGAAATAACATTGGAGTAAAAAAAATTTTAAACGATTATTTCATTTTTCCATTTTTAATTGACAAATTATTTGTTTCATTATTCATTAAATTTCTATTTAGTATTCAAATTCAAATATGCTTTTGTCAGAATGTATTGTGATACAAATGAGAATATTTCAGAAGCTACCTTTTGGTACCCATCTCCTCTTGACTGCCATCACTGCCTTACATATTAGGTACAACCATGAATAATGTGGTAGTGATTTCTCAGAAGACCCCTAGCACTTCCAGATCTGGGGCACATACATTGTTTGAAATATAAAGAATCCTCTGATCATTACTGAGTCCTTGATGGTGTCTCTTCCCCTTTAAAGTTGCTTTATAAAAAGATGGTAGTATGGATGGTTTTACTTTTGCATATCATTATTGTCATGTTTGAAAAAGAATCCTCAAACCTAATATAGCTTTCCTAAAATGTGATAATTGGTGTGCAATAATTAAGACCAAGCATAGAAATAGTAACAGTTAAAACATACAAAATGAAGATGGACATAAATGTTACAAAAATAATGCATTAGGCTCCAGCCATGATGGCTATAATTTATTTGTCTCTTGCCCACTTTCCCTGTTTTATTTAGAATGACATCAATAATGCTGATTGCAGCTTTTAGTGTTTTAGAGTTGGTTTTCCCACCTGTACAGATAATGGTTGACTGAAGATGAAGAAATGCATTATTAGAACAGACATTAGTTTTAAAGTGTACTGAGTAGTGAGTAGTAAAAACCAAAGAATTCTTTTTGAATCTGTTACTATTCTGTATTCTGAAGGTTAGACATGGCATTAGAGTTGCTTGTCTTTAGCTAATAGTACAACTGAAGACGCAGCTGAAGAAAAGAAGCAGTTGACACTGGTATTAAATTGCCATAAGAACTTTCATAATATTTTACGAATATTTTTTAAAAGCATTTACACTCCTAAACATCTAAAGCTTTTGAGAAAAGGGTGAAGCAAACTGCTTGAAGGTAGTCGTTTGTTCTTAAGAATAGAATTACCACTCATTCATTTGACAAAATTATAATTTTTTCTGCATTTTCCCCCAGCAGTTCTCATTCAATCTGATGAACGTGAATATGTTTTAGAAGACATTCTTATCAATGAACTGTGGTGTTAGTACATTTATTTACTCATATTGGAGCAATGGTTTTGAAATTTTTATCTTTCATTGTATAATTATCTCTCCAGTTATCTGCAGCTTGCGTAGTTTTCCACATTTCAGTTAGATCTCCTCTTGGGCTTTTTTAGTGGTATAAAATGTTGTCAATTTTAGACATGTGTAAAATTTGTTGATACACCAAACGGATATTATGCAGTTCTCTGGAATATTCAGTTTCTCCCTAGACCACATCATGCATACTCTGCTTCAGCAGTTTTGACAACTATTTATCTGAATTGGAATAAGTTTAAAGTGTTCTGGAAGGTAGTCCATCCCCCAAACAAACCTATTTTGTCTGTAACATTATTTCAGAATATGCTGATCTATTGGGTTCAGGAAATTTACTGCCAAAACTACTGAACAGTCTCCCTGGTTTGGTATGATCCAAAGGAAAATGAAACATTGCAGAGTTCTGCAGAATAATCCATTCTTTGATTAGTTTTGAACATCATGTCTTTCTTTTCTTGGGAGAATTTTTTTTTAAAAAAAGTCATCCATCTACTTTCTCTGACTAGTTATTTGAGAGAAATTTCTGAAAGATTATTTATACTGATCTGTAGCCCGTTTCTTTGTGACCATGATCTACATTAAGAGAGAAAGATGTGATGAGGAGGCCAATCATTGTTTGACTTAAGAAACATTTGTTGGCCTTATAAAATGTACTTTGGGCTGCATGTGCATAGGGAAAACAAGGCAGCAGAGATAAAGAATAAATTAAAAGGGCAATAATTTTTCAAAAATCCAGTTACTTTTGAAAAATACATTGAATTCACATTTCTGTCAATTCACATTTCTACTTATGTAATCTTAAAAATAAGGCTAATTTAATTTAATCAAAATAGTGGTTGCCAATAATCAATCTACAGCCCACATAAAAACTCTGTGAGAAAAAATATGTGCAATCCCAATTTTAATTTAATTTGGAAACAAAATGAAATAAAAATTATTTGGAAAGATGCTGATCCAGAAAACTGCAATAGATAAATAAGTGTACTCTTCCAAACAATGAAATTCTCTAGGTCAGCAGCTGTTCTTTCTTGTCCAAGGCTACATTTCCTCAGGGAAAATCTGTTGTGACTACAAACAGGACAGTGATGAAATAAGTATTGGGAAAGGCCAGAGCATAAGGTGGAGACTCTTCTGTCTCTTTCTGATTCTGTCTTTTTTCAGATCAGGCTACAAGGAAGAGCCAGATAATTCTTGCCAGCGGTTTAAACCAGTGTCTAACTTCATATATTAGCTTAGGGCTGTATGAAATGTTCCAGAGAACCATATACTATTGCAGTGAAATTGTAACAAAAATGGCTCAAGGAGAGTTTTTTAAAAAATAATATTTGCACTTTGAATAATAAAACCTTTTGTTAGTAAGTAAAGGTATTTGGCAGACTCACTTACAAATGTAGACATATCTGCAACTTTAAAACCTAAAAATTTAAGAAGCTTGCTTTTCAGGATTTTAATCAGGCAGAATTTTTCAGTCCACAGAGCAGTTTTCAAACACATATTCTAACTTCATTCCCTCTATCACCCAGTATGGACAGCAACAGCAGTAGTGGCACTGTTCCTTCATTTAGTACCTGTCTATTTTAGAATGTTTTTAAAATTTCTTTTAGAAATAGAAATTATTCTGGGGTACTTCTCAGATTGACACATTGCAAGTTGTCTGCAATGATTGTCGGTATTAGTTTCTGCTATGGACATCTCAAATGCCTCATTTTGAAGATGCCCTCAGAGTAATATTTATACTATTAGTAAAGAGGGGTGCAAGCTTTTAAAAGCTAGGCATTGTAAAAGCTATACATTTGCGATGAAAAACCTGTTCTGATAGGGTCCTGAAGGGCTGCTGGTCCCTATAATATTCCCTATTCCAGTTCATTATTTAGAGCAGCAACTTCGTTTGCCTATTAATAAGGTCAGGTATGTCAACTATGGCAGGCCTGTCCAGTGGTGGGATTGAGGTTGTAATGTATCTTTAAGGGTTTTGGAGGGAAAATAAGAGCGGGAAATAGCACGTTGCTAATTGGCTGAAGCCTCCAGCTGAACTGTATATAAGGAGGGGTTTTACCGTTGTTTGCTGCTGGGTTCACCATATAGTAAAGAGCTGTTGTCACTATCCTGGTCTCCTGCCTCGTTATTGCCCGGATCTAACACTGGCGACGAAGGTGGGATCTTGAGGCAAGAAGGGCGTCAGGAATACGCGAACCCAGCAAATAAGGGGCGGAAAGCAGCGATGTCCAGCTACACACCGCCAGCGCCATTCGACCCAGCAAAGGAAAAATGGGGGTCATACATGGCTCGCTTCGAGTGCTTCCTCGAAGCCAACGAGCAACAGGAAACGGGCATATTTCCTGAGTCACTGCGGTCCCGAGGTCTTCGACACCGCAGAATCGCTGTCGGAGCCAACGCTGGTACAGTCGGTACCGTGGCAAACTCTGCAGACTGCGTTGAAAGCCCATTATGCACCAACGCCTTCCAAGTTTGTGCAACGGTTCGAATTAAGGCAGCGCATGCAGCGAGAAGGCGAGTCCATCAGTGTATACATGGCAGCACTGAGGAAAGCCGCGAACCATTGCGAGTACCGAGACTTGGAAGACGCACTGCTCGACCAGCTAATTTGCGGGGCCAGGGACATCCGTTTGCGACGGCGGCTGCTGTCTAGAAGCAACCTGACGCTCGCGATCGCCCTGGATGAGGCAAGGGCTCACGAGATGTCTACCCAAGCGGCAGAAACCCTACAAAAGCCGGTCGCGCCAGGGGCGGCAGCGAAAACAACCACGATCCACAACGAGAAAGTCCAGGCCGAGTCGGAAGAGGAGGAAGAGGAAGAAGTCTTCCATACCGGGAGGCCGGAGAGGGAAGACCGGGGCGAATGCGCGAGTTGCGGAGGCCAACACCAACGGCAGCAGTGCAAATTTAAGGATGCCACGTGTCGGCGATGTGAAAAAAAAGGGCACATCGCGAAGGCCTGCCGAGCGCCCCAACCTTCCCGCCAAAAATTCAAACTGACCAATCAAAGCGCGGGAACCGCGAAACGGCCCGGGATTGGTCAATTTAAAAAAGGCGCGAAGCTGAACCAGACTGGTGTAAGAGTGGGCCAGGCATCAACGCGCCTAGAGAAAAAAATCTTTATTAAAACACTCATCGAAGGAGTGCCCTGCCGAATGGAAGTGGACACTGGATCTTCAATTACGATCATGTCCTGGAACAACTTAGAAAAAAACTTGCCTGCCATCGCGAAACGCAAACTGCGGCCGCAGAAGCTAAAAGTGCAGGACTATCAAGGGAACAGGATCCCTGTTCGAGGGGTGACGACCGTCCACGTCAAGTATGGACAGTTCGAAAAAACTCTGCCCATCACCATCGTCGATGGGACTCTACCGAGTTTGTTGGGACTGGACTGGTTCCGGAAATTGGGCATGGGAGTGACAGGAGTCTTCCGAAATGAAGTCGACCTCAAGGACGAACTCATGAAGGAGTTCGAGGACGTTTTCAAAGACTGCCTGGGCAAGTACAAGGGGACCCCTATCTCCTTCAACCTAGACCCTCAAGTTGCCCCTATCCGTTTAAAGGCTAGGAGGGTTCCCTTTGCCCTGAAGCCCAAGATTGACCGGGAACTGGACAAACTAGTAAGCCAGGGGATACTAGTGCCAGTCGACCATGCGAAGTGGGAGACGCCAATAGTCACCCCAGTGAAACCAGACAGGTCAGTCAGGATTTGCGCCGATTACAAGGCAATGCTAAACAAAGCTTTGCAAAAAAGCGCTTACCTCGTCCCAGTGGTGCAACACTTGCTGCATTCGCTAGGGCAAGGGCAGGTTTTTGCCAAACTAGATTTGGCCCAAGCCTATCAGCAGTTGCCCGTAGATAGCAGCACGGCCGAAGCACAAACAACTGTAACGCACAGGGGTGCTTTCAAATGCACCAGGTTACAGTTTGGGGTCAGTGTGGCACCAGGATTATTTCAAAATTTAATGGAGCGGCTTCTGCAGGGGCTCCCCGGGGTGGTACCGTACTTTGATGACGTACTGGTATCCGCCGATAATATGGAAGAACTAGGGGTGCGACTGAGAAAAGTTTTGAGTATTTTCCGGTCCGCCGGTCTAAAAGTCAAATTAAACAAGTGCCAGATCGGGGTAGGATCCGTAGAATTCCTGGGCTACCGGATAGACAGGGAGGGGATCCACCCCACTGAGAGCAAGGTTAGGGCAATCAGAAAGGCCCCAGCACCCCAAAACAGAACAGAGTTGCAGGCGTTTTTGGGTCTGGTAAATTTTTACGCGGTTTTTTTAAAACATAAGGCTACTATAGCCGAGCCGCTACACAAATTACTAGGAAAAAATGCTGCATGGTCTTGGGGAAAGGCGGAAGCTAGAGCATTCGAAGCAGTAAAGAACCTCCTGTCCAGTGATAGCCTATTGATCCAATACAATAGCACAATGCCATTGGTGTTAGTCTGTGATGCATCCCCCTATGGGGTGGGGGCTGTGCTCAGCCACAGGCTACCAAATGGCACAGAAGCACCCATAGCGTTTTACTCCCGAACAATGTCCTCGGCTGAAAGAAACTATAGTCAGTTGGATAGGGAAGCCCTGGCCATAGTTTCCGGGGTAAAGAAGTTCCATGAATATGTTTTTGGTCGTGACTTCGAAATCGTCACAGACCATAGACCCTTACTGGGGTTGCTGGCTGGTGACCGCCCAACGCCCGTGCCACTTTCGCCCAGGTTGACCCGATGGACTATCTTCCTGGCTGCCTATTCGTACAAACTGCTACATCGGCCAGGAAAGGAGTTAGGGCATGCAGACGCCTTGAGCAGATGCCCACTACCAGCGACTATCGAAGACCCCACTCCGGGCACACCCGTCCTGTTAATTGACTCTTTGGACTCTAGCCCAGTCACTTCCAAGGAGGTGGCTCGGCTTTACAAGGACATTACATTGCGAACTGTAATTGGTTGGGTTCAAGAGGATGGCCACTGCCGAGCGTTTTAAGGAATATGTAAAAAAGCACGGGAATTATCGGTGCTAGGGGGGTGTTTGCTCTGGGGGGATAGAGTGGTGGTCCCAGAGAAATTGCGGGAAAAAGTTCTGGAACTTCTGCACGAAGGCCATCCTGGGATCGTGAGAATGAAGGGTTTAGCCAGAAGCTATGTGTGGTGGCCCTTGATGGACATGGAGATTAGCGATAGGGTTGGGAAATGCCAAGCATGCCAGGAATCCAGACCACTACCACCAACGGCCCCAATCCGAGAGTGGGAAAAACCCCAGGGCCCATGGTCCCGAATCCATATCGATTTTGCCGGCCCCTTCCACGGCCAAACATTCCTAATAGTGGTAGACGCATTTTCCAAATGGCTGGAAATCATTCTAATGAAATCCATGACTGCCGAGGCTGTCATTTCAGTACTGAGACACCTTTTTGTAACACACGGGTTACCAGACACCCTAGTTTCAGACAACGGTCCGCAGTTCACTGCAACCCTATTTGAGGGGTACTTGGCGGAAGAGGGCATCCGGCATGTCCTCTCGGCGCCTTTCCACCCTGCGACGAACGGCCTTGCAGAGCGTTTCGTCCGGAGTGCGAAAGAGGCATTGTCCAGACTCAGGCCAGGCGATTGGCAATTAAAAATTGACACCTTCTTAGCGGTACAACACAGAACCCCTTGCGTAGCGACTGGCCGCAGCCCAGCAGAGCTATTGATGGGGAGAAAGCTTAGATGCCCGTTAGACCGTTTAAACCCGAACTATACACCAGACGGGTACAAAACAACACCAGGCAAAACAAGGGAATTGACAGTCGGGAGTTCCGTATGGGCACACAATTATGGTGATGGCCCAAACTGGAAAAAGGGAACAATTCTAGAAATAACCGGGCCCAAATCGTATCTCGTAGAGATAGAGGATGGCCGGGTTTGGAAACGCCACATAGACCAGTTAAGAAAAAGAATAATCACAAGACCAGAAATAGACGAAACAGGCCCTGACTACTCAATGATTGAATCCACAGCTAACTCAAACCCGGAAAAGACGCGGGACTTATCTGAGTTCGATGAAGTCCAGCGACACCAACCGGTCCCTCCTGAGGAAAGCAGGAACGAGTCTGCAAGTAATCCAAGGCCGGATGGCCTGGAGGAGGAGCTGAGAGGAAGGAACAGTCCCTCCGCCAGCTCGACTCACTCCCAGATAATGAACTGCGAGGTCCGAAGAGTCAGGAGACGCCCTGCATTTACGCGATTACGTAGAAAAGTAAATGTTAATTTTATGTAAATAGGGGTAAAATGTTTTCTGGGAGGGGAGGAGTGTAATGTATCTTTAAGGGTTTTGGAGGGAAAATAAGAGCGGGAAATAGCACGTTGCTAATTGGCTGAAGCCTCCAGCTGAACTGTATATAAGGAGGGGTTTTACCGTTGTTTGCTGCTGGGTTCACCATATAGTAAAGAGCTGTTGTCACTATCCTGGTCTCCTGCCTCGTTATTGCCCGGATCTAACAGAGGTAATTTAACAACCGCTTCTCTGCCCTAATGATTTCTTCCAACAACCAGTTTGCCAAACTGCTCAGAAAGTTAACAACCGGTTCTCCCGAAGTGGTGCGAACTGGCTGAATCCCACCACTGGGCCTGTCTCTGTTAATAGGCAAAGGAAGTAGCTGCTCTAAACATGAATAGGCATATTATCATTAATACGTAAAGATCCTTGGAGAATCAGTGTGATTGGAAATACAGAAAAGGAGATTGGTTATGTGTATGTTTTCATTTGCATCATACCATTAACTTTCACATATATCCAAACTGAAAATATCAATTGGGATATTTTTAAGGGATAATGAGATAATATTTAAGGGAAAACATAGTTTATTTAGCTGAGAAGAATGAAGCGAGTTCTAATATAGAAAATCAAGACCCCAAATCTAATTGTTTACATAAAAATTGAGGAGCTGATGAGCAATTTTCATAAGAAAGTTATATATTTCAAACAGTGATGGTACATGTTCAAGACAATTATCTTAACTGCAGACAAAAAAAAATGGTTGTTTTGAGTTTTTCAGTATAAAGGTGAAGAAAATACTATACTTTTTACTTACAAAATACAGATCATTGGTAGGGAAGATTGGATGAAACTGAAGTAGTTCTGGTTAAATTAAAGTTCATTATTTTGAGTAGTCTAATTGTAAGCATGACTAATTTGAGATCCAATCCAATTAATGAGGGTTTTCTCTCTTTATTAAACTGTTAACCGTGTCTGCCAATTATGTAAAATGTTCTAATTGGTATTGTGTGATAGTATATTTTACTGTTTCTCAATCCTGGCAGCTTGAAGATATGTGGACTTCAACTCTCAGAATTCCGTAGTCCAGCTGCCAACTTTGAAAAACATTGGTATATTTAAAAGCAGGCATGAACTGGGATCTGTATGCTGAGTCATATAGAAATGCATCAGGCTTTCCTTGCCTTCTATATTTAGTTTAAACACATATCCCTTCTGCCTTGGTGTTTTTTGAAATTTAAATAAATGTCATCCTCAGTAACATTTTTATACATGAGTTAATTTTAGTAGTCATTGTCTAAACAACACTCGTTCTCCATGAAAGAACTTCTGAGTAAACATTATTTTCTTTCCTTTCTGCACAATTTACCATTGCCCCCAATCTGCAATGAAGCTCGGCATTTTGAGAGAAGCTTATTTTTTATATACACGCAGCTTCATTTCATACCTATTTAGAAGATGTCTAGGTTAAACCTGAACCTGCTAGATGCCACTGCGGGAAGTGGCTTGCTGCTTTTTAATATACATGAATAAATTTTTAGGCGTTCAATCTGACTTCTCAAATAATCAGATATATATATTCAAGAAGACCCTATTCCAAATCCTTCTGAATGATTGAAAATCCAGGTGCAAGAATTCACTAAAAGGAAGAAACATTATTCTCTTTCCTAACCATCCCCCAATCTAGGCATCCTCCAGCATGGTGGATTTTCAGCATTTCCCAACTAAGGTTGCCATTGTCAACAATTCTGATGGCTGAACTAGATGGGTGCCCAGAGAACAGAGCAATGTATTCCTCTCCTCATTCACTCTTGTACATATTGTATTTGTATATACAGGTAGTCCTCGATTGAAGACCACAACTGAGCTCAAAATTTCAGTTGTTAAGTGAGACATTTGTGAGTTTTGCCCCATTTTATAACCTTTCTTGCTACAGTTGTTAAGTGAATCACTGCAGTTGATAAGTTAGTAACCTGGTTGTTAAGTGAATCTGTCTTCCCCACTGACTTCGCTTGTTAGAAGGTTGCAAAAGGTGATCTTGTGACCTTGGGACACCGCAACAGTCATAAATATGAACCAGTTACCAAATAGCTGACTTTAGATCACATGATCATCGGGATGCTGCAGTCATAACTGTGAAAAATGGCCATAAGTGACATTTTTCCTGCTCTTGTAACTTAGAACAGTCACTAAATGAACTGCTGTAAATTGGGGACTACCTGTATTTCACTCATTTCCTCACTCTTTTCTATATATTGTACATTTCTTCACTAATATTATCAATTCCTCAGAACTAATTGCTACTGAATTCTGTTCTCATACTCTATAAATACATGATGTGTATCTGAAGTAGAAAATAGGAGACGAAGCATTCATTTTCATTCTGTATAGAATGTCCATGTGACACTAGTTAGTATGAGAAATATCCCTTGGGTTCACCTCTATATAAGCAGAAGTCTATTTAAATTTTAAATGAACATTAGTGTTCAGGCTTCCCACCACAGTCTCGCTTTCCTACTCCACGTGTTCTTAATACAGTGAAGGTAATACAATGCAGGATGACATTTAGCCATTTGCAGAGGACAAAATTTCATCAGGAATAAAAAAAATCTACAGATTTATGGATGTAGCTATGAACGAGGCATGTGAAAAATAGGAAGAAAATGGGAGGAATTATTTGGAATTTAAAACTACATCTTAAAAGACTTGAAGTCACCATCCTATATTGGAACCTGCTTTGCATTCTAAACATTGGACTGGGGCCTTAATATTTCTGGAGGTGGTGATTATGCTGCTGTTTTGAGTGTGGAACGTTTTTGTATATTAGTGAAAAACAGGATAAAATCTGAGGAACCATCTCACTGTGATGGGATTAACCTGCTTCACTCGTTCCAGCAGAAATAGCTTACTTCATATCCTATCAGCCAAAGAATTTTGGTTGGCTGGATCCAGGACAAGAGTCTTTTCTGCTGTGGCTCCCACTCTCTGGAATATTCTCCTATTGGAGGTGAGGTCTGGCCCTACACGCCCTTCAGAAGAGTCTAAAAATGTGATTCTGCTGCTTGGCCTGAGGGTGATTAGAGAAGATTCTCACTCCAGTCGCCCATCATCTTAGTTTATAACTTCTCTATTCAAATTTTCTAATTTGAACTTTTTCAGTACTTTTTAAATTTTTTATTATATTGTAAGCCACCCAGAATCACTGCATCAGTGATATGGGCAGCACAAAAGTGAAATAAATTAATAAAATAAAAACCATTCTCTATTTTGGACAGAAATTATTTTTATTTCTTTAGATATCTTCTATTGTAGTGAACAAAGGATCCAATCTCAATGAAGCTTTTGGCTAACTCACTATTCACTTTCTGAAAGCCCCCTTTCTGAAAGCCTCCATTCTGAAAGCCCCCTTTCTGATGGAACCAACTCAAAATCTGTGAGACAATATCTCGAATTATTAATACTACATGACATTCATGTGGTCAAGAGCACTTCTATTGTACTTTCTTGCTTGCATTCACGTTATCTTGACTGCTGGAAGAAAAGCTCAGGAGTTTCCTGTCTTCTTGTTCAAAAGGTCTTAAAACTCATAAGCTAAGGCTGAACTCTACAGTTCAAGCAACACTTTTCTAACCTACAATTATATATATAAGGACAATATCCTCTCTGTCCCATTCAAAAGTACTGAAAACTTTTTCTTTTTCTTTGAAAATATCTCATAAATCAGTCTTCAGAAAAAGAAAGGGATACTGTACTGCAGTTCTAGCAAATGATATTTTATATTCTAAACAGAAAGGAGCTTGTAATGGCATTACACCAAAATTACCTTCTATTGTACAGGGTGAGGAGTTTTCTTTAACCACACTAGTGCATGCAAAATACAAAGACACAAGTTGAATGTCCGTAGACTCACTGTCAGTGGCCTTTCTCATCACATAGAGGGAAGGCTGCTGAATAGAATTATAGTCTTAACAGTTGTTGTAACATCATTACAACTGCCTTGTAGGCTACAAGCTACTTATTTGCACATTAGACGTTACTTACATCTTCCAAAGCTGATTAAAGGGAAAATTGGACTTTGCCCAAGAGATGGAGCCTGATTTCATTGTAATGGGGATGGGCTGGCATGAAGGGGAGTGGTGATAAGCACTGATCATTTAGTTAATGTTGCTTTTATTGATCAGTAAAAAGCCTCTAAGTTTGCAGATCATTCTTTATTGGGTAATAAACTTTATAGTTTTGACTGTCCTAAGGGAATGGATTTTATGGGCCTTCACTTCTATAGCCAAGGTTGTTACTAGCAGGAGGCACAGAGGTTGGAGGCAATTACTATGTTTCCACAGAAGTAAGTGATCATACTAGGCTGCTCAGTAGAAAATTAGTCTTTCTGTATTTCTAAATATTTGGGCCAATATTGGAAAGATTTTGTGCTTGAAAAAATATTTGTTCATCTTGATTTACCTGTGGCATTAATTCTGATATGAATTTTTGTGGAAGCAACTTTGAAAAATCCACCAATGGAAACTCTGCTATTATTATTGATAGAAGGATAAATGGAGTCTGCTAACATTTATTTGAGGGATCCTTGTTGCTCTCAGAGCTTGTTTGTTTTCACTGATGATGTTACCTAGTTTGGGTAATGAAATACCTGCAAGAAAATAACTAATTTCAGAGTGAATCAAGGACCCTTTATTTCAAAACTGAGCTACAGATATTTTCTTTTATTAGCATTTCTTTGATACAATGCACACAGATATGCCATATACTTAGACAGCCCTTCAGACACCATATAAACATTAAATCTTTAAGTTTTTTAATAAAAAAATATACATTTGAAAAAGTATTTGTGCATCAAAATGTGATACACACACACACACACACACACACACACACACACACACACATATATGTAGGTCTTTGGTTATTTGGTTATTTGGGTTTTCTCCCGTGTAAAATTGGAAGTGTCTTGGCGACGTTTCGATGAAGTCTCATTCATCATCTTCAGGCTGGTGTTTACAGCTTCGTGCTTCTAGGAGCAATGTGTGATCGCAGCTATTTCTTCCTTTTAACTGCTAGTGGGGGTTTGAACTGATTGGTTGGGAGCTTGGCTGTGTTCTGATTGGATGGAGGTGTGTTCTGATTGGTTGGGACACAACTATCTGTGTTTGTGTCTGAATGCTGCTCATTAAAATCAAACATAATTGAAAATATATAAATATTCTTTCATGTATGAAAGTGATAAATGTCTAGATTTTGTAATGGATCTTAAAGGATGGGTCTCTCAAATATGGATTATAGAACTATATATTAGAATAGTCTTTAATTTAATTTTAATTTCATTTTTAATTTTATTTGTTGGTAAGTTTAGATCTATGAAACTCTGGGAATAATACCATTTACAACTGTTATGTAGAATGCCCTATTTCTATTTGAATTCTCTTAAGAAGAGTAATAGGAGGAGCAGCCTTAAGCATGTAGGAGTCATAGGTAGAAGGCTAAGCCTGGTTATCAAAGTCAAAGGTCATTGCTGCTCCAACCTGCTCATCTTGTTGAGGATGTGTGGCATCTCTTGATGACATTGATTGTTGACATCACCTTCCACTGCTGCAAATATTTACATTTTTAGAATGATTTAGAAAAGTACACATTATGCTGGTGCAGAGGTGATCAGCAGGTTCTGACCAATTCTGAAGAACCCACCCCCATCTATTCTCTGCCTCTCAAGTCCCAGCTGATTAGGAGGAAATGCAGATTTTGCAGTAAACTTCCCCTGCAGTAGGAAGGGAATGGAGATTTTACAGTATTCTTCCCCTGCCATGCCCACCAAGCCACGCCCACAGAACTGGCACTAAAAAAATTAGAGCCCTAAGTTAGTGACTACCTGCTTTGGCCTAAAGATGATCCTTGGTCCTGCCTCTAGCTCTATAAACCTTTTGCCCATCCAGTCCACAAGGTTTCCACTGATACAATGAAATAATTTAGACTGAGTTGATATAATATCATTACGCCTGAGGAGTATTCTTGAGGACAGTGGTTTACTTACAAAAAGATTATTTTTGTAGCCAAAATAAATCTTAAATCAAAATGACCAGTGCTGGAGATAACTAAGATGTGATAACTCCAGCATACAGGGCTTTACATTAAAGTAGCCATACCAATCTTGATACTAAAGTGCTTTTGCTATTGCTAAAGTCTTGCAGGCCAAAATGTGCAAGATTCTTCTTGCAGTGAGTTGCCAAATTTACCACCTCCTGAAACAGATGGACTTCAAATAAAGACTTTGCTTGAATGATCTTGTTTCATGGATAAATTCTCTTGGGTCTGAAGGCTATGAAAAGTATGTCTTTGGAAAGTGATATTGTATAGGCCCTTCTGTCCTATGAGAGATTGCTTTATTTTTAATTTATTAGTGTAAAGTGAGCTCTTGGCAAAGACTCATCCCAATAAATAATAAATCATAATAAATAATGCAGATTAATTAGGGAAATTTTGCAGTAGTATGCATCCCCCAGCTAGAGATTGTTCTAGTGTTGAGTATCTAGATCTAATCAGTAATATTGTGATAAAATTTGGAGTTCCATTGGATTGTAGCTTGTTCTAGCTTGCCTTTATGTTTCTTTCAAACTTTTTTGTTACAGCCATTTGCTTTGACTCTTAGGAGACAGCATTAGAAACTGATCACCCAAAACATTTATAGTAGGTTTATCTTCTGTATTGGAGTTTCTCCTTATATCCAAAAATAAAAAAGCTGCTTTACTGAACTATTCTTAACTTTAAATAGTTCTTTAAGGCAGATTTACCAACCAAATATTTTATGTTAAATCAATGTAAATGGTGTGTATTCAAAATCCAAGATCAGAGAACTTCTTTGAACTTATTTTAGGGACAAAGAGCACTATATGATTTTGTTTTGAATTTTAAATTTTAACCAAAGAAGTTTATTTGTTGAAAAAGAATCAACAGTACCACAAAGGAGAAAAATCATGAATTTATTGAATTTATGTATTCTGCTTCTAATTTGCCTAATAATCAAGCTTTTCTCACTGATTACATAATTAAAACATGAACATTCCTAAAACTGTAATGTTAAGAAATATAATGAAACAATGAAATATAAAATTAATACAAGTACCACTAAGAATATAACATTTTGCTGTTTTCCCAATGTAAGAACAAAAACATTTCTAATTGTTGGGTTTTTTCTTTTAACATTCAGAGTAGCCTTGTTGGAGAACAAACCAGAACAGAAGGATGGATCCAATTTCAGTTTATTTAAATCCAAATTCTCTTAAAGCTGCTATTAGTTCAGCATAAGAAAAGATCTGCCCACCAAATGCCATCTTCCATCACACAATTCTATTACAGAAGTTTTGCAAATGGCTTCTCTTTGTTAATCAGAAATGAAATTAAACAAGGGCAGATGACGAAGGGTTCCCATTGAAAGTATATTTTGGGTAAGTAAAAGAGAATTTGGCACTCTCTGCCTTTTCTCACTTGTCCTTGTTTGCTTGCTTTCTTCCTATTGACTGCAAAGATCCCACTAGCGTTCTGATAGTACTCAGCACACTGGTCCTATGGCTTGCAGCTCATTTGTCAAAATGATAGATCTCTATGAAAGGCTGTTAGCAGGGCATTTACTACCCATTTTTCATCCAGAGATGTCATCATCTTCTAAGATTAAATTAAAGGAAAAAAAGAAAAGACATCTTGTCTCCTTTTTGTTTTCTTCGAGCCAACAATCTCCTTTTTTTATATTTCTGAACTGAATTCTGCTATAAATTAAGACAACACACAATCTAGGATTGTTCACATTCTTTCTTGATAATATGCCACTTTAAATTGTATGTGAAGGAGAGTAATTTATGTGAAGGAGAACATGTGTATTGGGATAGTTGAAGCCATCCAGAAAGAATCATGGACAATATATATACACAGGCAAAATGTGTTCGTTGCCAAATTGTTTTTCTGCCCTCAACCAATAAATTTACCCCAGGATCTAATTCTATCTAAGCCTACTGGGGATATCAAAGAGATCATGGCACAAATGGAGATGTCTGAATATGGCTGGTAATGTATTCCCTCACTTCAGTGCACTTCCTTTCTGTTATGTATTAACAGTTGTGCCTTTAAATATTTGAGCGGGAAATCAGCACGTTGCTGATTGGACGAAGCCTCCAGCAGAACTGTATAAAAGGAGAGGTTTTAGCCCCAGCCTGTTGCTGGGTTCACCCTATATTAAAGAGCTGTTGTCACTACCCTGGTCTCCAGCCTCGTTACTTCCCGAACTTAACATTGGCGACGAAGGTGGGATATCGAGGCTAAAGGAGAACCAGAACCGAGCTGAAGCACGCTAGTTCCGAACCCAGCAAACTCAGGGCAGAAACGCGGAAATGGCAAACACGCCACCCGCACCGTACAACCCGGGCAAGGAGAAATGGGGAACATATATGACCCGTTTCGAAAGCTTTCTAGAAGCCAACGAACTACAGGGGATCCCTGATAACCGCAAGCGGGCTTACTTCCTAAGCCATTGCGGGCCGGAGGTAATCGAGATTGCGGAAGCCCTGGCAGAGCCAACGCCGATACATTCGGTATCGTGGCCGACTCTGCAGACTTTGCTGAAGAACCATTTCGCACCGACGCCGTCCAAATACGTGCAGCGGTTTGAATTCGGGGAACGAGACAGATGGAGGCGAGTCCATCGGTGACTACATGGCCGCTTTAAGAAGAGCGTCCAAGGACTGCGGATACCGAGACTTAGACGAGTGCTACTTGAGCAACTCATCCGAGGGGTCAAGGACATCCGCCACGGCGACGACTGCTAGCCAGAGCAACCTGACACTAGCCACCGCTCTGGCCGAGGCCAGAGCACACGAAATGTCTACTAAAGCAGCAGAGACTCTGCAAAAGCCTCTTCAATCCAAGACGAGCGCAAGGCCAACGCCAGTACACCAGGAGGAGATTCAGTCCGAATCCGAAGGTGAGGGCGAGGATGAGGAAGGGTCTGCCGGACCGAGAAACGCGACACTGAGGACCGTGACGAGTGCGGAAGCTGCGGAGGGCAGCATCAGCGCCAACGCTGCAGGTTTAAAGACGCAACATGCCGGCGGTGTGGGAAGAAAGGACACTTAGCTCAGGTTTGCAGAGCGCCCAACCTTCCGCCGAAAATTCAAATCGGCCAATCAAAACGCTGAACCGGAAAGGCGGCCCGCGATTGGTTCAAACAAGAAAGGCGCCAAGTCTAACCAAACGACTGTCATTATAGGCGCGCCTCAACCAAAGTGGAAAAGAAGATTTTCACAAAGCCCAAGATCGAGGGAGTACGGTGCAGGCTTGAAGTAGACACGGATCAGCGATCACCATCATGTCCTGGGACACCCTGGTGAAGTCGCTGCCGTCCGTCAAGCGCCATCTGCAAGCACAGCGGCTACGAGTGCACGACTACCAGGGAATCGCATCCCTGTTCGAGGGACCACCTCCGTCCGAGTCGAGTACGGCCCTCACAAAAGACCCTGCCCATCACGATCGTCGAAGGAACTCTGCCCAGTCTGTTGGGACTAGACTGGTTTCGTGCCCTGGGCATGGGAGTGACTGGCATCTACAGAAGTGACTGCAATTTGAAAGACATTCTCTTTAACGAGTTCAAGATGTCTTCAAGGACTGCCTGGGCAAGTACAAGGGGACCCCTATTTCCTTCAACTTAGACCCCAGGTAGCCCCCATTAGGCTTAAGGCGAGGAGAGTCCTTTGCCCTAAAACCAAAATTGATAAGGAGCTGGACAAGCTCATAAATCAGGGATTTTGGTGCCAGTCGATCACGCAAAGTGGGAGACGCCAATCGTCACCCCATCAAATCGGACGGGTCAATTAGAATTTGCGCTGACTACAAGGCGACGCTTAACAAAGCCTTACAGAAAAGCGCTACCCGGTTCCGTGGTGCAACATTTATTGCACTCTTGGGGCAAGGGCAAGTCTTTGCAAAGTTAGACTTGGCCCAAGCCTACCAACAACTGCCAGTAGACGCCCGCACAGCCGAAGCCCAAACGACAGACGCACAGGGGGCATTCAAGTGCACCCGATTGCAATTTGGGGTTAGTGTGGCACCAGGGCTGTTCCAAAACCTGATGGAACGACTACTGCAAGGGCTCCCAGGGTAGTTCCTACTGATGATGTCCTAATTTCAGGGGAAAACATGGAGGAATTGGGGGAGCGGTTAAGAAAGGTCTTGAGCATTTTCCGGACAGCCGGATTAAAAGTCAAGACAAATAAATGTCAGATAGGGGTCGAATCGGTCGATTTCTTGGGCTACCGGATAGACAAGAAAGGAATTCACCCTACTGAGAGCAAAGTTAAGGCAATTAGGAAGGCTCCAGCGCCCAAAAACAAAGCAGAGCTGCAGGCATTCCTGGGATTGGTTAATTTTACGCGGTCTTTTAAAGAACAAAGCAACTGCTATGGAACCGCTGCATAGGCTCTTAGGAAAAATACTGTTTGGTCTTGGGGAAAGTCAGAAAATAGGGCTTTTGAAGCAGTAAAGAACCTGCTCTCAAGTGATAGCCTGCTCATCCAATATCACGACTCACTACCCCTAGTGCTGGTTTGCGCGTCCCCTTATGGGGTGGGGGCTGTACTCAGCCATAGACTTCCAAACGGCACAGAAGCCCCTATAGCATTCTACTCTAGAACGATGTCCTCCCCAGAGAGGAACTACAGCCAATTAGACAAAGAAGCATTAGCCATTGTATCAGGGGTCAAAAAATTCCATGAGTATGTCTTTGGGCGGAATTTTGAAATCGTGACTGACCACAGACCGTTACTGGGATTACTGGCTGGCGATCGCCAACGCCTGTGGCACTTTCGCCACGCTTGACTCGATGGACTATATTTTTAGCCGCTTACTCATACAAGCTGCAGCATCGACCGGGAAAGAAGTGGGCATGCAGACGCATTGAGCCGATGCCCACTGCCAGGGGCGATCAAGACCCCACTCCGGGACACCCATCCTCCTTATTGACTCGTTGGACTCTGGCCCAGTCACATCAAAGGAAGTGGCTCGGCATCATACCGACATTGTGTTAAGGACTGTACTCGGTTGGGTACAGAGAGGTGGCCGCTGCGCGCTAACGGTTCAAAGAATTTGTTAAGAAACGTGATGAGCTCTCGGCTCAAGGGGGGTGCCTGTTATGGGGTGATCGTGTGATAATTCCTGCTAAGTTAAGGGCAAGGTATTGGACCTCCTCCACGAGGGTCACCCAGGCATCGTAAGGATGAAGGGGTTAGCTAGAAGCTATGTATGGTGGCCACTCATGGACGCAGAGATTGCTGAGAGGGTAGGGAAATGCCAAGCTTGCCAAGAGTCCAGACCGCTACCCCCAACAGCCCCAGTCAGAGAATGGGAAAAGCCCCAAGGGCCTTGGTCAAGAATCCACATTGACTTTGCTGGCCCCTTTCACGGCCAAACGTTCCTAGTGGTGGTGGACGCATTTTCCAAATGGTTAGAGATCATACTTATGAAGTCCACCACAGCCGAAGCAGTAATCGCAACCCTGCGCCACCTATTCGCAACTCACGGGTTGCCGGACACTCTGGTGTCCGACAAAGGGCCCCACATCACCGGAGCCCAGTTTGGAGAGTACCTGGCAGAGGAAGGCATCCGACATGCCCTCTCTGCACCTTTCCACCCTGCGCCGAATGGCCTTGCAGAGCGTTCCGTCCGGAGCGCTAAGGAGGCATTGTCCAGGCTCAAGCCAGGTGACTGGCAAACAAAAATAGACTTTTTCCTAGCCGTCCAGCACAGAACCCCAAGCACAGCCACTGGAAAAAGCCCAGCCGAATTGCTAATGGGACGGAAACTCCGTGCCCACTTGACCGCTTGAACCCCATTACACACCCGAGGGTTACAAGGGGAGCTAGAAAAACAAGGAAATGAGCATAGGCGACCGGGTGTGGGCCCGAAACTATGGGGACGGCCCTAGTTGGTCGCAGGACAAGTAACAAAATAACAGGGCCAAAATCGTACGTGGTAGAGCTACCAGACAACCGAGTGGCGGCGCCACATAGATCAGTTAAGGAAACGAATAACTGACCAAACCAAACCAACAGAGACAGGTAATGACCAATACCACTTTGAATCCACAGCTGACAATGACCCGGGGGAGGCGCAAGACTTAGCTGAGGTCCCAGAGTTCCAGCGACGCCATCAGGTCCCCGAGGGAAACAGCAAGGAAAATTCCAAAATTAATCCAAGGCCGGATGGCCAAGAAAAAGAGTCGGCCAATAATCCAGAGCCCGATGGCCCAGAGAAAGAGCTGGGAGGAGAAAACAGCCCTCCGACCAGCTCAAACACCACCCAGAACTGAACCGCGCAGGTCAGAAAGAACTAGGAGACGCCCAGGTTATTTGCGTGACTACGTCGAAAAATAACATGTGAATAAATATGTAAATAAGACCAAGTGTTTTCTGGGAGGGGAGGAGTGTTATGTATTAACAGTTGTGCCTTTAAATATTTGAGCGGGAAATCAGCACGTTGCTGATTGGACGAAGCCTCCAGCAGAACTGTATAAAAGGAGAGGTTTTAGCCCCAGCCTGTTGCTGGGTTCACCCTATATTAAAGAACTGTTGTCACTACCCTGGTCTCCAGCCTCGTTACTTCCCGAACTTAACACTTTCCATACATTTTCCATTCTCAGGACTTATGCACACTGCCCAGTTAATGTGTTTTTCTCCCATTTGAAATGGTAGGAAAGGATGTGATTTTAAAATCCCCGAGCCCCAGAGCCCACCTTTTTATGGCATCTTAACAACAGGGGAGGCAGTGTTGCTATCATCATTGCTTCTCCCTTCCTAATGTCTAAAATGAACAACAGAAACCCAGACCATGAGGAGTCATATTGTTCATTCAGGTAGAATGGGAAGTAGAGAAAGCCAATAGGGGTGAGGGGGAATTGGTCTACATGACTTTTTCTGGGTAGCTTCCTAGGTAGTAGGAGCAAATGATTAACATTAATCTCCCTATTTTCCTTCAAATGCCATCTTTAAAAGCAGTAAAGTGCACCATAAAGCTGGGGAGTTCTAACCCTCCCTGGGTTTAAGCCAGCCAAATATGCCCAGGCCTGTTTCAGATCAGTAGTTATTGTCTCAAGTACCTGTGCATTACAAGTCTCAGAAATGAAGGTATGGTGAGAAGGAAAAGATGGCTGGCTTAAACCATAAGCCCAATACAAATCACACAAGTCCTCAGTTCTGAGGAAAAGCACAAAGACTATCATTTCAGCCTTGCTTAAGGAACCATTTTGTGAATAAGTGTGGCCAAAAACCCTATGATTAGACTTGCAATTTTCTGTTACTTGGTAGTAAGCCTTTAATATTGTCTGTGTTGTAGTCCGTCAGCAGTCTACAGAGATGGCAATGGAGTTGGACAGAGATGAGGCTGAGGTGAGGCCATCGGGAAGTGAGCTGCAGATTCCAGAGCCTCCAGAGACTAATAGTAATGAGGCAGAGGAACAGGAGGAGCCTGTTCCTAATGCACGCATGGGAAGAGCTGTCAAAAAGCAAGAGTAGCTCAAGCAGAGAGGACAACTTGGGAGTAGGGCCAAGAGATGATTGGCCCCTCCCATAAGGCTTAAAACAGACCAGCACCGGTGTTTCAGCTTGCCAGAAAACTACATTGTAGCTGCATCCTCACTTCGTGTATATCTGTGTTTTTGTGGCTTCTGGACATTTACCAGGAAGGGCCTTTGGCAGTTTGCCTAATTGGACTAAGGTTTGTGAGATAACTGAAGAATTTGTGTTTGGGAGGCATTTATTTTACTTTGAGTTGAACGACAATGAAGTAATTCCCAGCTGTTCGGATAAAGTTTATTTTTCCACAGACTAAGTTTATTACTACCTACTTGGGCCTGGGACACAACAGTCTGGGCTTATCTTGTCTACCTTATTCTTGTGAAATATTTACATTAATAACATAAGAGAAGTATTCACTCTCTTTCATAGCCATAACAGAAATGGCCACAGACGCAAGAAGCCAACATCTGGATGGGAAGGGCAGCTCTGCCCTGGGCCAATGCAGTGGGCCTAGTCACCAATCTCCATATATAATTTTTCCCTGTGGCACAGTCTTTACTGGAAAAATTACCATTTTCCAAATTTACAATTACAAATTTTGAAAGAGAAAAGTAAAGAATATAAAGCAATGTGGAAAAGGTATAGAGAAAGAAATAAGAAAGGAAAGGGGAAAAGGAGAAAAGAAGAGAAGAGAAGAGAATAGGAAAAGAAAAAAAGAAAAGGTTCCCTGATCTTCCTAGCTGCCTTTATATTTTACTCTCTTAAAAATGATGATTTGCTTATAGTCATTTTCAGAACACCTAACAAAATGAATCAAAATGGTTTTAGCTGAGCTGAATTTTGCCCATCATAATTCTCACTTCTTAAGATTTTTTTTTTAAAACTATCATATGATGTGGAGATTGACATGGTATCCTTGTTAGGAGCCATTGGTTTCCAAAAGAGGAATCATGTATCTTGTTTTATTTTATTTTATTTTTTTAGATATTTGTAGTGCTTTATGTTCCTTTCCTTGTAATCGGTATCTTTTCACCGGAAGAAGCAAATTTCCTGCTTCATCAGTTCTGACTTCCAGAAGAGCGAAATCTGTAACTCTATATAAAGGAATAAAAAAGAATTCATTAGAGCAAGGCAAGAGTGTATAGGTTTATGCAGAATAATTCTTTGATATTCATTTACAAGAAAGGAGTTGTGACTGTACTGTGACTTAGTAAAAAAAAGGAGAAACATTTAAATTGTCATATTTCATAACTATTTTGAGTTGCAATCCTTGCAAACATTCTTTGAAGTTGGCTCTATTGAAGATACCTGATGTTAAGCAATACATGCAAATTGAGCATACAAATGAACGCAAAGGATTTTTGAAAAGTTACATTTTTTATGTAGTACGGAAAAAGAAGCTCAACAAGAAGTCATTTCAGTAGGTAACTGGTAAGCCAAGACAGTGAGTCAAGAGAAGACCCATCAGAGGAAACTGTGGCACACCTGGCTGGCTACAGATGTGGCCTAATCAATTCAGAATAGAGGAGAATGATCAATCCTTGTGGTCAGGTTATTAAATCTTTGTTGATGGAACCTAAGATTGCGTAAAGTTTATCAAGCTAGAAAGCTCCAACAATCTGGTCAACAACTATTTTGTCACATGGATTATAATGGATATTCTAATCATATTTTGTCATGTTTAATTCAAAAATGGAATCAGGGTTTTCTATCAGTTATTCATTTTCTTGTGATTCTATCTTCATTATTTTGTTCAACTAATGATATTATAATATTTCAAACTTTCTAATTTAACTATAATAACATATTTGTAACAATCATTGGCAATATCTAGTTTTTCGTATTATTCTCTAGCACAAATAACTCATGAGAGAGGTAGAAAGCATGACAGCAAGTGGACATTTACTGGTACTGATTTAAAGCAAAAAATGAAGTTCTGGTCCTTTTTTTAAAAAAGTGCACATTTGTCCTTTTCATGCCTAGAAGCTCTTGGGATGTTTATTAAACAAATTCCTCTTGACTTTCAGAACATGTTCTCTGAAACAAAGCTAATGCAACTTCTTCATTTAAAGCAGTTGAAAAATCACAGTGGACATTAAAACTTTCAATTAGATTTAAAATCTGCATTACAGAATGGCTGAATTGCCTCTTATTGATACACAACAGTGCTACTATGTTCTCTGATCAAGTCTCCTGAAACATTTTGCCTATGGCAGATCTCTCAGTGCCAAAATCTCAGGATGCACTTTAGTCTTAATTAATAATTTATCTCCTTTGACTGTGTTGTATTACTTAGTTATTTCTTTAATTACAGGCAGTTCCACCCAGCTGTATTGCTCCTCTCTAATCCCTCCAAAGTATTTTAAAGTCAGCTGTCTCTGATCATTGTTGCTCCTACCAATTTCAGGACATTGAAAATAATCTGCAAACATTATGAACAAATTATTAGTCCATTTTTTCAAACAATACAGGAATGAAAAAAAATGATCATTCAGTGCTCTACTTCCTGAGTTATGGCGGTTCCTGAAGGGAAAAAAAAAGAATCTTATCCCATTCCATATACAAAGGAGAAAAATAAATAAATTTATCACCTGTTGTCCCTTGTTTTTAGCACATGCTATATACATTTATCTGGCCACTTAGCAAAAAATAAAAATAAAATCTGAGCTATCTGAAGAGAAAGGGTAGTAATTATCATGATGTCATTCTTTGTGCATATAAATTTCCATGAAAAACTGTAACAGTAATACCACAGACTGGACAATATTCTTTTTGCAACTGTAGGTTGTAATACATTGTATAGACTCTATGCCTGTGAAGGCTGGGTAGATTAAAAAAACAATAACACACTTGAGCCCAAAGACTGAGTAAAATAAGGAAAAGTTATGCAAACACTGCTCTTGAATGAAGAAGTAACATTCAACCAATGAATGTTTTTCAGGAATTGTGAAAGTATCTGGAAAGATTAAGACTGGGACTTGATTGTAAGATTGCCTGCAAAATCTATTACAGAATTCAGATTCTGAGGTATGTCAAGAATAACAATAAAACAAACAAACAAACAAAAATAGATTGGTCCTAAGCTTCGCAACCCTGCAATATTGAAAACAGAAATTTTATTATTTTATAAAATAATTGAGTTATGCCAAGTTAGAATAACATTGTCATGATTGCCTAAGAAGAATAATTAGCAAACTACTGATATTAGGGGTCAAACATACTGTCAATACTGTGTGTGATGCAGTAGTAGTATTCACTTACCTTCGCTACCGGTTCGCAAATGTCAGCACTTGCGCGTGCCACCTCTGCATATGCGCAGAGCCTTCTGTGCATGTGCAGAGCGTCCATGATGATGTCCGGGTGGATGGGTGGAGCTTCCCACCACCACCGCTACCGGTTCACCTGAACTGGGTAGAACTGCTAGAATCTCACCACTGATGTGAGGAGTCCTAAACCAGAAATTTCAGAACTGTATTAAGTTTGCTTTAAGCCATGATGTAAGTGGCTTCTTCTCCAGAATGGATGGAAAAAGAATCATTCTGAATGTCATCCTCACGTTTGAACAGCATTCCACACACGAATGAACACACACACACACACACACACACACACACACACACACACAGAGAGAGAGAGAGAGAGAGAGAGAGAGAGAGAGAGAGAGAGAGATTGCTAATGTTTTTGTTTGATGGAGCTCCAAAATCTGGATTTTGAAGTGATATCTCCAGATTTTGAAGTCAATAGAGGAAGGCATTCTTAAAACAATTATCAAACAGGGCTGTTTCTTTGAGCTCCTGTCTCATGCCAATTCTGCATGCTAAATTAATTTTGTATAATTAATTCAATTTCAGTACATATTGCTGAGACCATGCAAATTAGTTCTGTAGAATAGATGCTTAGAGTACTACTTCTCTCCTGTGTTTAAACTGTGAAATTCTGAGCTCTGTGGATTTCCCCCTACTCTCTTAAGTTGTTCATGTATCGTGAAATGGAATTCAAGCAACAGGATATGCTGTGACAGTGAAAGAAATACACATGTATCGACACACATACACTGTGCAATTTATATTGTTTTCTAAGAAAGGACCAATTTTCTCCCAAATCCATTTGACACTTTTATTGGGAATTATTAGTACCTTTTTGGAGACTCATTTTGTATATCTGCATTTGTTCATTTCTCAGACAAGGTCTGATGCCCATTACATTTCTACGTTGCAATTGTTCTTTTCTATCACAGAGACTTGTGATACACACTTAATGGGAAAAAAGAACTATGGCCAAGGGTTTTTGCTTCTACCTGCTGCAGTGTATCTCAATTGAGTCACACGTTCTTGTACTTGCACAAATCACTGCTACTCTATTGAGAGTGACCAGTTTCTCCCTTGTTGATGCTGTTTGCCTAAAGAAGGGAAACAGATTGCTGTGAATCATATTACTCAAAGAAGACAGACTGTCATGTAAGAGAAAATAAACAATACATTCTCTCCACCTGACACCTGAAGGAGAAATAAACTCTCTTCATGCCCACATATTATCAATGAAAGATCTTTTGCACCCCAGGTCATAGATGTCTACTATTACCCCAAATGCAAGTTGCATTTCTCTAAAGGCAAGTATGCACCAATGATTATTATTGCATTTTATGATATAATGGCTCTCTAACCTTTCCTGGGTACCATCCTGATAGCTTCTTTCCATGCCTGCAGTCATTTCTCCAACAACAGAAAGCTGCTGAAAAATTAAAAGTATAATGTAGGATCAAATAAAGCATCAGAGAGACAACCTGTGAAGATCTGGCATTTTTAATTTTTTAAAAAATGATTCCCAATTTTCCAAAAGCAGAACAAAAATAAAAAATTACACATCTGCTACCATATTTAATATAGCCAGAAGAGTGACTTAAACATCTATTTCCTCAGTGCAGTATTTGCATGTGGAAGAATAAAACTGAAATGTATTTATTTGTTTGGTTAAATTTGCACCGTACCTTTTTACAAAATGGTTGCTGAGTAAGTCAGTATCTTTAGACCTATCATAATGTCATAAAGGACTGCAAGCAGACAAACAACAGCAATAATTTATAGCTCTTTGCATATGAAAGTGCTGTAGAAATGATAAATAATGAGAGTCCTGTATCCCTAAAAGCTAACACTTAATGGAAATGTCTGCAGAATGATGAATTACATCACTGAAATACATGAATTCCCGAATTCTTCTTCAATACTGTGATTTTAGCAGCCCTCTGGTCCAGCACATACAACTTTATTAAAATCTTAATTTATTTCCCATGAATCTAAACTTTCAAGAAAACGATCATGTTTTTTGTTGTTGTTCTTGTGACAGTGGTTAAACTATGGTGATATTAGGACCTGATGACTGGGCCCCGTGCTTGTTAGAATGAGGGATCTTGGAGAAAGAATGCATCAATTTAATTGGGAAAAATATCATTGCAGTTCTGAGAAGATGGAAGGCATGAGAATGAAAGAATAATATTGCCTTGATTCTATTTGGTATATCTATCTGATAGTTCTTAAAGATTCCATTCTTGTATCCTCAGTAATACTGTAAACTATCTTTTCTAAAATGTTTTGCTGTTTTTTCCTGATGTGCTCTACTTCAATGGGCTCACGATCAGCTACTATATGTCAGTACTTTCTAGTAGCTGGTTATATGTCCACATCCTGTCCAGCTGCTGAGAAATATATTTGCCAGGAGATTTACAGCTAGGAGAAAGGATTGATGTTGTGATTACTTGGTGTGACTGAAAAGGCATTGCTAAGTTCAAAACATGTTTTCTTGGGCAAGTGAAGTAGAAAAACCATACAGCTAGGTTAAGAGAGAGGGAGAAGAGAAACAGAGCTTCAATTTACATTTCTGAAAAGTCAATAGACATCTTGTTTACAACTGTAAAATTATATATGGACAGTTACAATGAAGTATTGTCATTCTTTATTGAAACTGTGGTGAAGTTTCTCTAAATTAACTACAGAGATTTAGTAAATACACAAATATAAACTATAATTATAAAGATCTAATCATAAATTTGGGATTAATTTGGGAACCAAATTAATTCAAAGAGTGGAAACTGTAACCCAAGAACATCAGGAAGTCTGCAAGGTATTTTCATCAAGTTTGACTGACTTATTCTCAGAGACTTTGTTGACAGATATTGAATTAGGATTATTTCAAATACATCACCCAGGCTATGTAACTTGCTATCCCTGAAACCTTTTTTCCCAAATAATTTTCATATTTCTTAATGATTTTTCACATGTGGCAACAAATAAATAATTCCTACTTATCTATAATTAGCTTTAACTTTAACAAATTAAAGTTTTTCAAATGGTCCAATATTGGAAAGTTCTGAGGCATTCAAAAACACTTTTTTCTTGGAGTTTCACTTATTTTTAAAATACACGAGTGTGTTCACTATTCAAAGTTTGTAGAATGTACAAAGTAGCTTTATAAAATTTTCAAAGTTTTTAGTGGAATGCACATAGCAATATTGTATATTGCAAATAACTTTTCCCTAGGACTCCACGGTCTATCCATAGAAAAACAGAAATTCAGAGATTACCAATCCAGGAAATGATGTTTAAGAAAGTCAGTTCTTCAATGAGCTAGAAGCTGCTGTGAATATATTCTCCGGGTTCCAGAAAAACCTCCATTGCATAAAAAGAAACTCAGAAGCCATTGACTTTCAGAGTTCTTTACTAGCATAAGGAAACTGGCACACGATGAGTGAAATTCCAAAACTGAACTTCCAGATTTTTTCCCCCAGTTATACAAACCCCAAGAGTCCCACCCCCCTAACCCCTTTGCTGGTCACATGGTCCAATGTCCTTCCATTTTATTCGAAACCTCTTCTTGCCCTCCTCCTGCAGATGTGAACACAATCCGACCTTGACTGCTTGAAGAATGTTACCATACCCCTCAACCCCCCTTCTTCCCCTCAGGGGAAAAATGTGGCAGCGTCTGGAAACCTAAGGCCTAGTATGGTTTCCAGGACTGACAGACATCCCCCCTTGCAAAAGAAGGTATATCCTAGGAAAGAAAACAAAGAATTAATAAAGTAGAGTGTCGGTGGTCCACACTTCCCTTCTACCCCCTCTCCCCTCTCCAAGAGGTTTTTTTAGGTTTGTCAGGGAAAGGGTCGTGAAATTGTCTAATCAAATTGTCTGCATTTACTTTCCAACTTTTGACCCAAGTAGATTCTGATAATGGATATCCTTTCCAGTGGACTAAATATTGTAATTGACCTCTGTATAGTCTAGAGTATAGGATTTTCTTGATCTCATAGTGGGTTTCACCTTGGCTTATCAAGGGTGGGGGGAAGGGGGCGGCAGGTAGAGGTCTCAGTCCAGATTGTCTAGCAGGTTTTAATAAGCTGCTATGGAATACCGGGTGTATTTTCCCCAATATTCGAGGGAGTTTGAGTTGGACGGTAACAGGATTAATAATCTTTACAATGGGGAAAGGGCCCAAAAATTTTGGACCGAATTTTTTGCTTGGTATTCTCAACCTCAGATACTTAGTAGATAAAAAGACTTTATCCCCAATACGAAAAGGGGGTTGAAGGGAATGGTGTTTGTCAGCTTGGGCTTTGTATTTTTGAGCTGTTACAGCTAAAGCCTTTTTGTATTTTCCCACCCTTTTTTCAACGAATTCATCCAGTCCATTAGGGAAACAGAAGTGGGGGGTTGCACGGGGAGTTCAGGCATTGGAACGAAGTCCATGCTGGTGGTTATCTGAAAAGAAGTTAACCCCGTGCTGCTGTGTACAGCATTATTATATGCGACCTCTGCAAATGCTAACAAATCGGACCAGTTCTCTTGTTGGTAATTTACATAACACCGTATGTATTGTTCCACCATTGAGTTCAATTTTTCAGCCGCACCATTGGTCTCCAGAAGGAACCCAGAACTAAATCCTTGAGACGACCCAATGGACCGTAGGAACTCCCTCCAGAACTTGGCTGTAAATTGAACACCCCCGTCAGATATTATCCTTTTAGGAACTCCATACAGTCTGTAGATGTGTTTTACGAAGAGCTTTGCTAATTTTCTCGCCGATGCCAATCCGCTGCACGCAATGAAGTGGGCCTGTTTAGAGAACAAATCCACTATGGTCCATATCACTGTATTTCCCGCACTAGGTGGGAGTTCAACAATAAAATCCATGGCAATCTCCTCCCAGGGTCTGGTGGGTTTAGCCATGGGTTGTAGGAGTCCAGGGGGTTTCCCTGGTCTGGATTTCATGGTGGCGCAGGTGGCACAGCTCCGCACATAGTCTTCAACATCTGATTTCATTTTTGGCTACCAGAATTGCCTTCTAGCCAAGTGGAGAGTTTTCAAAAACCCAAAGTGACCTCCTAGGTGAGAGTTGTGGCTTCTCTGTAGTATAGCTAGCCGCATAATGACGGGTACATAAATTTTGGTTCCCTTCCAGGGTAGTCTATCCCTTAAGGTGAGGTCCGGCATGTTTTCTTTAAACCAAGCATCGTCAGTGAGCGCTGATTTTAATTCCGCTAGTAGTTTATTTGGTGGGATGTTAGTACCACAGCGTGATCGGTGTCGAGTAAGTGCTTGGCTGGCTGGTTCGCTATTGGGAATTATCACATGTACTACCTCTTAGCGTTGGCTGTCAAATTGCTGTTTCCTAGACAGGGCATGAGCCAGTAGATTTTGGTCGCCGGGGAGGTATTTGAGGGTGAAATGGAACAGTTTGAAAAACTGAGCCCATCGAACTTGTTTGGGAGAAAGTTTTCGAGGGATTTTTAAGTATTCGAGGTTTTTGTGGTCCATCCACACTTCGAATGGTTCCTTCCTCCCTTCAAGGAAGTGTCTCCAGGAGAAGAGTGCCCACTGCACTGCAAAGGCTTCCTTTCCCCAAATTGCCCATCTGCATTCAGTGTCTGTCAGTTTTTTAGAAATGTACGCGCAGGGCATAAGATTGTTGTCGGTATTCCGTTGTAATAAGACAGCTGCTACTGCTACATCACTTGCGTCAGCTTGGACCACAAAAGGTTTATTTGGATCCAGATGTTGAAGAATTGGTTCCATCAAGAATAGGCGTTTTAGGTATTCAAAGGACCGTTGGCAATTCATTGTCCAAGGTAGGGGTTGGTTAGGTTTGGGTTTGGTGGGTAATGGCCCAGTTTTTACCAATTCTGTTAATGGTAGAGCTACTTCTGCGAAAGAAGGAATGAATTTGCGGTAAAAATTTGCGAATCCTAGGAAACTTTGAAGCTGTTTACGTGTGCGTGGCGGTTGCCAATCTAACACTGCTTTTACTTTTCCTAGGTCCATTTCGGTACCTTTGTTTGATATCCGGTAACCTAGGTAGTCTAGGGATTCCTTATGGAATTCGCATTTGGAAAGTTTCACGTATAGCTTGGCCTCTAGGAGTTTTTTAAGGACTTGTCTGACTAATTTGATGTGTTGTTCGATATTGTCTGTGTAGATAAGAATGTCATCTAAGTAGACAAGAATCCCATTGTAGAGATGGGATGCAGGGTTTCATTAATTAGTTGCATGAAAACCGCTGGAGCTCCCTGGAGTCCAAAAGGCATAACACGGTATTGGAAACTGCCCAAGGGGCAGTTGAAAGCTGTTTTCCATTCATCACCTTCCTTGATGCAGACCCGGTAATAGGCTTCCCTTAAATCTAATCTGGTGAAAATTTTGCCTTTTGCTAAGTGGTTCAACAAATCATGCATTAGAGGTAAAGGGTATGTGTTTTGTATGCAAATCGCATTGATATTTTTGAAATCAATACACAATCTAAGCGAACCATCTTTCTTTTGTTTAAATAGCATGGGCGCGGCTACAGGTGATTTTGCTGGTTCAATGAACCCCCTGGCTAGGTTAGTGTCAATGTATTTCCTTAGTTCAGACATTTCGGCTGGCATCATTGAGTACATGTTGTGTTTTGGTAATTTTGCCCCCTGGGTGCAATTCAATTGCGCAATCAGTTTGTCGGGGGGGGTAGGATGTTACATTCATCCTTGCTAAAACATCTGCTAAATCCATGTATGCTTTAGGGATGCGTGGTTCATTACGAGATGGATTGGATATTGTGGCTATTGGTTCTCTGTGATGGTCATTCTGGATAAGGTTTTTTTCGGTAGGAGGAACTGGGTCTATGGGTCTGAAAGCCAACATAATTTTCCTGAATCCATCCTCCTATTTGATTGTGGGTTCCCATTTGTCCAACCAAGCTAAACCCAGGATGATGGATTCTGACATCTTTGGAATTACTATGAATCTTATAAGTTCATGATGGTCTCCAATTTCTAAGCGAACCAGTTGCATGATTTGGGTCGCTGGAACGTCACCAATTAAGGTTCTATCTACTTGGTGGAATTTAATTGGATGTTTCAAGGGAAATGTGTTTATACGCAGTTGGGCGACCGTAGAGGTTGAAATTAGGCATCTGGTGCATCCTGTGTCCACAATAGCCTCTAAATCTTTTTTGGCCCCTCCCCCTGGAATTATTAAGTTTACTTTGATAGCAAAAGGAGGAATGGGTGCACTCACCATTGGGTTGTTTTCTGCCTGGTTTGAGTCATCAGGAGGTGAATCAGGTGATGGAAGGTTAGTGGATACTTCAGTAGGGAGGTCCACGGCTTGTCTTTCAAAGCGACTGGTATTCGGATTCTTTCGAGGGGGTCTGCGTGGTTGGGTAGCAATTGGTGGGCGATACCATGGGAGGGGTGTTGGGGCTAGGCAAACTGAAGCCCGATGTCCTAGTTTTCCAAAAATTGACATATATCAGAATTAAAAAAAAATAAAATAAAGATAAACCAAGCACCTCAGCCATCTCATAGAATATAAAATATTATGCATCCATCACAACTAAAGATTTTCTGAGGAAACCTGACAGGATGTACCAGTCAACCTGTCATTGATATGAGATTGGATTCAAACAAACTTGCTCCCAGTAGAATCATAGAGCAATTGTGTTTTAAAATCTCCATAAGAGACAAAAGGATGAGGATTTCACAGAGTCCAACTGGGAAAAAAATAGTGTAAAAATACTTTTTCTGAGAGATTTCTCAGAAAATCAGCTACTGTCATGTTTTGGCTCAGAAATGCTGAATGAAATTACATTGGTTACTCAAATGAGAATGAAGAAAGTTGTTTGTTAAGACAAAAGTAATAGAAAACCCATTGCATTTTAGTTGTACTAAAATAATATTGAACAGCTTAATTAGATTTTCATTTATGAATACTCTTTGGTGAAGTTGAGAGGGAGGCTTTTTTTTTATTCTGACTGCTTGGGATATTTTTAATTTAAAATGACTACAGAAAAATGGTCAGAGAAGGCAGAAGGACTTCATTAGAACAACCTAAAATTATTCAAAATATACCTCAATTTTTTTTTAGCAAATGCTACATATATATGAGCAGATACGAAAAAATGGGTGATTTTGATTTCCAGTTGAAAATATTAGAGAGTTATAAATGTTTGGCAGACTAGTGGATAAGGAACTATAAAATATCATGAAACTTTGAGACTATAGTAGAGGTTTAAAAGTGGAACAGTTCAATAGTACCCCAAACAGAGGAATGGTTGCTAAAGATGCTGGGACCTGCAAATATGGCTAAAATAATTGCTTTGCTTGTATAGGCTTTTTGCATAAAATGGAAAAAAAATGCACTTATGATTTGTGGTTTTAATAATTAGGAAAAAACCCAGAATAATAGAAAAGAGTGAAGATTTTTTTGTAACTTGTAATTGTAAACTTGTAATTGTATTTATATTTGCTGTGAAGGAAATAGGTAGTTTATTCATTGCTATTTCTTCTTTCTTTGTGAACTTCTGTCTTTTTTGTCTCTTTTTCTCTTTTTCCTCTTTTCTTTTCATTAGTTTGTGTTAGTTTTTATGTTCTTCGTGAAACTTTTAATAAAATATTTTTTAAAAATCTGGGGTACTCTTTAGTTATGAAGATTACATTTCTTCGTTTGCTTGTCTTGTAATTAGTGTATGTCAATTATTATTTACAGAAGTTGGGAAAGAATTTTATCTGTGAACAAAATTGTACTTCTAACTATCAATATTTTTATGGTTCTTAAAACATGCTTGTCTTCTGTATACCTTAAGGCTGGAGATATTTTGTAGCACAAATATTAAAATTAGAACTTTAGGCTACAAGCTTTGAAAGATAAAGTCAAATCAACTCACACCAGGTAGGGACTGAATTGCAATATTTTTTTTTATTTTATCCAATAATAATGCCACAAATATCACAGTCTAGAAAATAGATTAATGCAGGGACCTCTATCTTATATCAATTCTATAAGATGAAATCAATGCATTTATAGTTGGTTTTATATTAGTCTGAGGTAACATGTCCTTCCTTCCTTCCTTAAATATTTGTTGTACTCTGTTGATATGTTGCTTCACCTACACTACCACTGAGTATTAGTAGCTATACAGAAAGTTTGTTGAAACTGTGCTTACCACTTTGTGTTTGTCAGCATCTCTCCCCATATCAGATATGTAATCCTTCATGGTATTCTTTTGAGAGCTATGGGTACTGAGATTCTCAGAAAAGCTGAAACTATAATACCTTAGATGTGGCTCATGAATAACTGGAGTAGCCAAAGTTGAAGTTGAAGCAATATATAAGGGTTGCAGAACAATGAGACAGCAGAATAGTTATTAAATAGCTTATCCCAAGGATATAGGGAGGAGGCTACTATTCATTTATAGTCTTCTTCCTCTTAAGTGCATAAAACCATTTTATCTTAGATAACTGGCCCCTGTTAAAATTATAAACTATAATTAGGCTTTATAGAAAGAAAGACATTTTTCCTATAAGCTTTTCTAAAGATTAATTAATGTAGAGAAACATGAAGTGAAACTAAATTAATAATAAACAAGCAGGATTTCTTAGTAAGGTTACCTGCTGGGTAGCAGAAGAAGGATAAAAAGTAATAATGCAACAGAACAGATAAAGGGAAATAGAGTGGATTGCAAACACAATGGAATCATATTCATGCTGTCATAGCTCTGTTTTCCAGCTCAGTTTAAGCTGTAAACTCTAGACTGCACTCCAGTAATTCCATCTCAGATCCAATTCCTATAAAACAACAATCTAGACTGAGCAATATTTCCTAGCTTTGCTATGTTGGTTAAGGATTATGTGTGTTAAAATCCAACATATCCAGATATGTCAAATTAGAGAACACCACAGAGTACACAGCTGACAGCTGCATTAGTAGTTAAAAATAATGTCTTTAAAGGAGCCATTACTTTATCAGTTTCTGGGATATACAAGAAAAACACACATGCTATGCTGAGGTATTTGAACCAGGACATTAGATGTTGGGGATGTGCCCTTTTATGTTGGTGCTTTATCCAGCTGCATCATGGTTTATATATTGTTATTGTGCTTTTGACGTTTGTATGTCACACAAAGTCATTGCTGTGAGATGGGTGGCTCTATGAATAATTTTAAATAAATAATGTTCAATGATAGTTAGTAGATTAAGATGTAATCTACCTTCAAAGCGCTCCATGGCTTAGGACCGGGTTACTTACGGGACCGTCTACTGCCGTCTTCTATCTCCCAGCGCCCAGTGCGTTCCCATAGAGAGGGACTCCTTAGGGTGCCGTCAACCAAACAATGTTGACTGGCGGCCCCCAGGGGGAGGGCCTTCTCTGTGGGTGCTCCTACCCTGTGGAACGAGCTTCCCCCTGTACTCCGACAATTGCCTGACCTTAGGACCTTTCGCTGCGAACTTAAAACCTATTTATTTCATATGGCTGGACTGGCTTGATTTTAAAATTTTAATTTATTTAATTGGGTTTTAAATTTATGTAATTTTATGGGTGTAATTTGTATTTTAAATTTTTTGACAAATTGAATAAGTTTTTTAAGGGCTATTTTTAATATTGTATTTGACTGTGGTTGTATTTTACTTGGTTCGGGAGAAGGGCGGTATACAAATTAAAATATTATTATTATTATTATATTATTATTATTAATGGCTGGAATCATACAACATGCTAAGCCAAAGCTAAATATTATGGCTGTGCAATGTATGAGTTCAGTTCCAGAATAGCAAAAGTTTAATTGTATTATATGCAGGGATTGGCTATAGAATACCAGTGCATTCTTCAACAATATCTATCTGATTGCCCAAAAATTAATGTAATTTGAGTGAACATTTTATTTTTTTTAGTTTGAAGGTGTGAATATCATAGCAGATGTGTCTTTGGTGTGATGGAAGAAAAAATATCCTATGTGATACCTATTAATTCCAAGTGATAATACTCTTATAACTTTACTTTCAAAACTTTGATATAACTAAATCAATTTAGCTGTAGAAGCACTAGTGCAATATGTACATTTTTGTCCTCTCTCCAAAAGTATACAGTATATTTGAAGTTTTTCTAATGTACAATTGGTATATTAATCTAATAATATACCCTAGCAATATACCTTAGCAAGTCTAGTTACAGTACATGTGCCATTTTGTATCTGTTTTTAATAATTGCAATATAGCATGGGGAAAAAGGGAAAAATGAATGAAAAACAATATTATAATGGGAAGGAATTATAATGAACAGATTTGACTCTTTGTAATAAAAATATTTTCTGAGTTGTATCATAAAAAGAGTAAATGAATTGGCATGAATTCTGCAGCATGTGGATATCTCTGTTGAATTCAGTAACTGGTTGTTTCATTTTTACTCACACCTTGTAGTAGTTGTCAGTGTGAGCAATACTGAAAGAGTGTTAATTTCCAGCTATGTTAAACACTTGCTTGAATAATTTATTGGTTATTTATTCAGTCTGAGAGGAAGGTCAGAATATGCATTTAAATGGAAATGTTCTTACAAACATTACAGAAAGGACCCCACTATTATCAGCGCTTCTCAGCTGGATTTAGTTTGAAAGAAGCTGGTCAGAGAGATCAGGGAGCTCATACTTAATCCTGAAGCATTTATCAAATACTATCACAGCTGTTTTACATACAAAGGTCTCATGGAATGCATTTGAGCTCAACTTCCTTGTCCTTGAACAGGCTGAAGTCAACCTGGTTCTCACTGGTCCCATTTTGAATTGCTAATTTAAGAGAAGATGAACAGACTACTTGGGGCAAAGAGAAAGGCTAAGATCATACCAATCATTTAGCTTTTGGAAGTTTCAGCTATGTAAAAACATAAGAAACTTGTCCCAAATGCAAAAGAATTCAGCGGGAGTGAATTGTATATTCTACTCGCCTTAGATGAGGAATGTTTTGGATTGCAGCAGCTGCAGTTCTCCTGGCATAAGGCTACTCTTCAGCAAGGCTGTTTCCTGGAATGCCAGAATAAACTGGGATATTGCATGAATTCCTCAATGATTCAAGAAGGATTGGAAAAGAGGAAAGGAATGTATTGGAGAAAAGAGTCACACAATTTATATATAAAAAGAAGGATGAGATCCCTTAAGCTTTTGTTTAAATCTTATAAGATAAATGAAATATCATAAACCCATTAAGCAAATTCTAATATTCATCTTTTGAACCATAAAATTTTCTCACTAAAGCATGTACTCAAATGAAGTTGTATGTCCAATTAAAATTAGAGATCTAGACTGAAGCATTTCCCATCTCTGTCAAGACAATAACCTGGAGCCTTTCAGATAAACAGTCTGCTATGGAATTAACTGATGTCAGTAACATCAGAATATTAGAATAACAGTTTTTCTTTTCTAGAACCATACATGTCACAAATTCTATTCAGTTAATCTCCCTCCCCTTCCCTTAACACCATCAGAGGAAGACAGGCTATAATTCCTTGCTCTTGTGCTCCTATGCATTGGGATCAAATGCTTTGCTTCATATTCCAATGCAGAAATGTGAAGATACAAAGAAGGATAAAGAAACATTGTCAGATATATAGGTAGTGAAAAAGGCCAAAAAACTTGAACTCCGAGCAAAGACAGGAAACTTTTTCCTTTCTCAGGTGAGCTTTTAAAAATGGAGGAGGGCAATATAATTTTATACTGTTCTTTTGCCTTTCCCCCTAGGAGAGGAAATAGATCTCTTCCAGGTTTGATTCCTACCAGATAAGAAACACAGTCCAACCAGAAACAGACTGGAGAATCTGAAGAGATTAGATGGCAAAGGAAATATGAAATTACATATGAATTTGGAAAGTTTAGAATTTATATGAGGTTTAGGCAGGGCAAAGATGGCGATCATGGAAAATGCCGTTGACTATGAAGGGCAAAGGGGGAGGTAAGTGATGAAATCATGATGTCACAACAACCAGGCTCTGAATTTTAATTAATTGCATCAGAGAGTAAGTAAGGATGCATGAAAGGATGGTGTATTTTCTAATATCACAGCACACATATCGCATATGATCATGGCTAACTGTGGCTGCCTATTTGGAAGATGAGCTTCAGTGCAAAAGTTGACTAATGTCAAAGGTGTTTTCTTTAAAAAAAAAAAATTTCAGGATTGAAAATAACTTGCAAAGTGTCTTTTTAACAATCTGACTTACCAGTATTTGCCCCCCAGACTTATTTACCTCTTCACAACCCTACTTCTATGCCACGGGTGTCAAACTCGCTGTGTCTCGTTGCCATCATGTGATGTATCACAATGTTTTCCCTTCGTGGAGCTGGGGTTGGCATGGCCTGTGCGTGACACACCTGGCCCATGGGCGGCTGGCTTGACACCTCTGTTCTGTGTCTTCAAAATATATATTATCTCTCTGAATAGACAGATTGCAGAACCCCAATGGAAAGAAACCATTGAGAATTTCACTTGCAAGTAATGAACCAAGCAATAATATGTGAATTCACTATCATGCATGCCTATTAACATGCAACACATGTATGCAAATGTTTACTGTAAATGGTTGAATTTTAAAAGAAGCAATGCCAGTATTTAAATACTCTAATTTTTTTTATAAAGTTTAAAAATTTGGCAGCACATACATTTTGTTTTGCATTTATGATCCGTTATCCAAACATAAAATGAATTATAAGAACAAGATGCTTTAAAAAGATGCCTGACCATGACTCACTATGTATTACAAAGACATTATTTTGTTAAATTTAGTCTCAAGGTCTTTCACACAACCTTTTTTCTCAAAGAAAATAAATGTTCTTGTAGAAAAATGCCAATTATTTAGGGGGAAAAATGACTGCCATAAGTCAGAAAGAAAATTTAATGGCCTCTTCTGCTCATAGTTATGAGTGGAAGGGATGGGAGACTGGAATGCAAATTTCTGATAAAGAGATGATAATTACACAATCAGGTTGTTAACAGACTACAAGAAGCCATCCTTGAATGCCCATTAAAATAATTGCGTTCAACATTTTTTACTTCAGCAAGCCATTGGAGAACTGGGCAAACTGGTTTTATTAAATGCTGAAAAAGAACAATGCAAATTACTGATATATATATATATATATATATATATATATATATATATATATATATATATATATATATATATATATATATATCAGTATATATATATGTGTGTGTGTGTGTGTGTGTGTGTGTGTGTATGCATATATATATATATATATATATATATATATATATATATATATATATATATATATATATATCAGCAATTTGCATTGTTCTTTTGCATTGTATATATGTATGTATATGTGTATTTTCTTAAAGAAAATACACATATATGTATTTTCTTTAAGAATATGTGTATTTTCTTAAGGAAACCAAGGCAGTTTGTACTATATCGAATAGTAAGGGAGGAGGGTTCATTTTAGATCTCTGCCAGAATTCCAATGAAACCCTCATTTCTGAAGTTCAAGGGACACTTCTGTTGGTGCCAATTGAGACTATGAAGCAGTGGTTCTCAACCTTGATAGTGCTGCAACCCCTTTAATACAATTCCCCATGATGTGGCGACCCCTTTAATACAGTTCTCCACGATGTGGCGACCCCAACCATAAAATTATTTTCATTTTGAATTTATCGTGCCTGAAGCCGTATTGGCTAGCGATCTGAACTGCTTGTGATTGCCTTGAGGACGGAGGCATTAAAGCGGAGACTCCTCCCCTATTACGTTTATTGCGCCTGAAGCCAGATTAGGCTAGCGATTGGGAATGATTGCAGCTGGCTTGAGAGGGAGACATCAGAGCAAAGATTTCTCTCTTTTTTAATTCATTGCGCCTGAAGCCGAATTCGGCTTGCGATTTGAAGAGCCTGCAGCTGGCTTGTGGAGTCAACCATTAGAGCACGATTCTTCGACTCGCAAGTATACTTCCCATATTTCCGATGGTCTTAGGCGACCACTGGCAAATCGACATTCGACCCCCAACGGGGTCCCGACCCACAGGTTGAGAACCACTGCTATAATACCGGGTATAATACCACTTCAATAGACACTGAGTTAAAGAGTTAAACTCTGTTTCTACAACATGGTACAGAACCTTTTTCTGGAGTTTGAGAATTTTTTTAATGCTTCTGAAGGCCATAAGAAGACATGACAATGATGGATTGATGTTATACCATTGAACATGACTAAAATTTTCAGCTTGTTCTCATCTTTAAAAACTAAACATAGTTCCACCAATCCTATCAGGAGCTGGCCATACCTATTTTGTAACTTGTTTGAAAAACAAAGCAGAGGGGGCTGATCAAATCCCATTGATCTGTTACTGAAATATGCTAATATATTCTTCCCAAATAAACCATAGCTATTGGTGTCTATTTAGGACCAAAATTTTTATTTCTCAAAATTTGACACTAATTTTCCCTATATTTGTTATAGCAGTTCATAGAATTCAGGTATTGTCACATGAAGAAAACAAATTTTGTTTGTTCATCACAACAAAAATGTTATTCATTTGCTTTTTTTGAAAAAAAAATGGTCAAAAATAAGACAACCAAAACAAAAATATTTATATGTGGAAACATTCATGTTGTCAGGCCTGGAAACCATACTAGACTTTAGGGTTCCAGACGCTGCCACATTTTTCCCCTGAGGGGAAGAAGGGGGTTGAGGGGTATGGTAACATTCTTCAAGCGGTCAAGGTCGGATGGTGTTCACATCTGCAGGAAAAGTGGCGAGAAGATATTCGAATGAACTGGGAGAACGTGGGGCCATGTGACCAGCAAAGGGGTTAGGGGGGTGGGACTCTTGGGGTTTGTATAACTGGGAAAAGAATCCGGAAGTTCAGTTTTGGAATTTCACTCATCGTGTGCCAGTTTCCTTATGCTAGTAAAGAACTCTGAAAGACAATGGCTTCTGAGTTTTTTTTTTATGCAGAAGAGGTTTTTCTGGAACCTTGACACATGTATCATTTTGGAAAAATAAATAAATTTAACTCTGTGAAGATATTCTTAGGCAACCCAAAAAATAGTACCCCACTGCATGCTTCACTCCATGTAGATGTGGTTCCATTATGGAGTTCCTGCTCAGTGCTTTTATTAACAGAGGAATATCTTTATACTTTATAAATGCCAAGGTGCTTTATTTATAACAATATTACCATTATTTTTTCAGTATGATTAATAGATACATGATAGATTAATAGATGGGTAGGTAGGTAGGTAGGTAGATAGGTAGATAGATAAATAGATAGATAGATAGATAGATAGATAGATAGATAGATAGATAGATAGATAGATAGATAGATAGATAGATGATAGATAGATAGATAGATAGATAGATAGATAGATAGATAGATAGATAGATAGATAGATAGAGATTAGATTTAGCTCTTTGGCATTACATGCACTTGCTCTAGTCAGTGCTTGCTGCATAATGTCTCATATTCTAAACATTGGAAAGAATAGTTTATAATCAAACCAATAAGTTTATAGCAGGGGTGAAATGCTCCCAGTTTGGACCGGCTCACACAATCCAGTAGTGATGGCTGCTGGTTCAGAGGACCGGTAGCAAAAATCCCTGCCCCCCCGCCTCTGCTGAGCCGCACCATCAGCAGAGGGTTTGTTTTTTTTTACTTTTAAAAGCTGGTTTTTCTTCAGCCGAAACATGCCTTTAAAATTAAAAAAAAAAAAGCCTTTAAGAATCCCACCCCTCAGCTGAGATCGGCAGAGCCTTTAAACTTTAAAAAAAAATAATTAAAGTCTCCTCTGGCGATCTCACCTGAGTTCCTCATCAGCAGAACCTTACTTGTACTCTTACTCGTAGAAAACATGTTTTCTACAGGTAAGAGTAGAGATTCTAAGGCACTTACCTGATTACTGATGAACGCATGGCTTTTTTCCAGCCCGAAAGCAGTTTCACTTTCAGCCCAGACAGAATCAATTGCTTAGCTAATCTAGTTCCTCAGTGATCAACTAATGCTGGCTGGCTTTGCTGGCTGGGGAACTCTGGGAATTGAAGTCCACAATAAAATAATAAAATAAAATATTTGTGCAGCTTTCTGAGATTTGATTTGTTTCTGTAGTGTTTCACTCTAACTACACAAACACACAAAATCTCAGAAAGCTGTATGTGGCATTGTGTGTGTGTGTGTGTGTGTGTCAGTTGTGTTGTGTGTGCGTAAAGTGTGAAAGTTGGTTTTTGAGCTTTTTGTGGCTGTGTGAAGTGCAGCTGCTTTTACATTGTGTGTGAGTCAGTTGTGTTGTGTTGTGTTGTGTTCTGTGTGTGTAAAGTGTGAAAGTTGGTTTTTGGTACCTCTTATTGTTTTTTATATTTTGTTTATTATTATTATTATTTTTTTATAAAAAGTTTTATTTTTACAATCATATCAAATAATTCATCCAATGTACAGTTATATACAATTAGTCGGGCTTGCCCAGTCACCACCACCCTTTTTAACACTCTTCCCTCTTCTACCTTCTTTACTTTCCAAACCTTCCTCTCCTTCTCTTATCTACATCCACTCCTCCTCCACCCTACACCTTCCTTCTCCTCTACTATCCCTCTTCCTTCCTCTTCTCCTCTTTCCTACCTCCTACTCTCTTTTCTCCTCCTCACCGCTCTAAAATGGTAACTATGCAGACCCGACCTACATTAATTATATTTCTTCAATAATCCCTGTACATTAACCATCACTCCATCTCTACCAAACCCCCCAATTCCCTCCCCTTACCCCCACCCCCACCCCGACTTCCCAGAACAAAATGCAGGGTATCAAAACTAACAATCATAATCCAAAATAATTCCTAAATTATAATCTCTAGTCACACCACACTTAGTCACACTCTCAATTCCCCTCTCCTTCAAAAATATATCTAATACAAAATATTTCCTAAATTTACTCATATGCTATTCGATATTTTTTTTATCTGATACTTATTTTAAATATAATCAATCCACATTTTCCATTCTAAAATATATTTTTCTAGTATATAGTCTTTCAAGTAAGCGGAGATTTTTGTCATCTCTGCCAGATTTGATACTTTGAGTGTCCATTCCATTCTTGATTGTAGGTAATTCTTCTTTCTTCCAATACTGAGCAATCAAAAGTCTTGCGACTGTTATTAAGTTCAAAATCAATTTAGTCTCTATAGCTGTATAGTCCATAATTATTCCTAGTAGAAAGAACTGCGGAGTAAACTTAATCTTCTTTTTCAAAATATTCTGCATGATCCACCATACTTTAATCCAAAATGCTTTAACTTTTTTACAAGTCCACCATATATGGTAATAAGTAGCATCTTCACAATCGCATCTCCAACATTTAGCAAGATCTAATATGTGTTTCTTGTAAACAGGTAATGTCATTTTAAATTGTTTCAAATAATGAAATACTTTCCTTCTCTTCTGGTGAATTCAGGCCATTAACATTCCAAGATAATAGTTTAATTGCCATTATCGGCCGAAGGAAACTTTTGGAACACCAACCGCAGATCACATTTTACTTTAGGCCTTGCTCCTCCCACTGTTTCCATTGTAGTAGTTGCCAGTTGTTGTTGTGCCTTCATCTCTTGTTCCTTGCGTTTAGCAGCAGCTCTTGTCAGCCTTTGTTCTTTTGAATCTAAACCCGTCGTAGGTATTTCCAACACTTGTAATAAATCTTCTTCCATCACAATCTGTTCTTGTACCTGCTTCACTTCTCTTCCTTCACTTCAGCCTCCTTCTTCTAGCTTCCAATGGGGGAAGACTTCCAACTTTTAATACCTCAACATAAAATTCTCTTGCTTTTCCAACCGTATTGAAACGATGTACTTTCCCTGCATAATATACTATTATACCAGTTGGAATATCCCATCTATATTCAATCTGATGTTTTTTAAGTTCATTCACCAGGAAGGCAAATTCCTTCCTAGCCCTTAACATTTTTGGTGGAATTTCCTTTAATATCAAAATATCTTGACCAGCAATCTGAATCTTCTCCCTTATATGAAGCTTGCAAAATCTGATTTCTCACTGTTCTGTTTGTAAAATAAATAACAACATCCCTTGGCAACTTTTTTGCCTTGCTATCCAAGAATTCACACGATATATTTTATCAATTTGATAAGCCACATCTGCTGGACGAGCTGCTAATATCTCAGCAAATACTTCAGAAAAATTTCCCTTAAATTCTCTTCCTTATTTTCTTTCAAACCTCGAATTCTAAGAGCAAATTCCATATTTCTATATTGTATCAAAACTATTTCATCCTCTGTTATGTCCATTTTACTTTGAAATTCATCCATTTTATTTTCTAATTCTAAATTATGTTGCTTAATTTCTTCAACCTCCTCTTCCAATAAAATCACATTTGATGCCAAACTTTGTACTGCCATTACAAATCCTTCTTTAACTTCTTTATTTCCCACTTGAATTTCTGATATCTGCTCTTTCATTTCAGACATCTCATCAGTTATTACTTTAAATTTTTCTTCTATAAAGCCTTTTAAGTTCTCTTGTAACACCTCTAAATTCAATGTTCTAGTCTCTGCTGTATGAGCTGGAGAGGCACCAGCTGATAAAGTTCCAGAGCTCTTTGTTACAGTAGACTTTAATTGTTTGGCTGCCATCTTCTATAAAATTATTTATTTATTTATTTCCAACTTAATATTCACTTTAAATCTTCTTAACTCTGAGAAACACAGTCTTTTAAAGCAGTATTTAAAAATCTCCTAGATTCTATCAGCAGGCAGCAAAGAGTTAAAGCAGCAAGTAACATGCAAATTACCAACTGCAGAGGCACACGCTGAAAGTATCACTTTCGCTTTCCACTCGTTAACTTGTTAACAATTCGCCGCCATTTTCTTGCTGTTTTCAAGCTTGTTACAAAGTGTCGGGAATCGGCTTGGCTACTTGCTTAAAGTTCTCCCACTTTCGTTCTGTCCGGTATAATCCTTTATTGTCCAAAATAAATCTCGGCGTTTGGTCGTGGTGATTGGTTCCGCCAAAGCAGAAGAATCCTCGGATCTGGAGCACTTCGGGTTACTGGAGGGAACTTAACCCTTCAAACCCCTTTTTTCTCAGGGGCTTTAGGGAAATTCAACCTCTGTCCTCAGCTCACCCCTTCTCCTTCTCCCGAAGAGGGGGTTTTCCGAACCGCTGGACAGCAGATTTAAGCTGTCCTAGCGATTCCACATAATCCAGAGGTTGGTGATCGTAAAGATCACCGCCATCATCTACGGTGCCAAACCGGAAGTCATATCCTATATTTTGTTTATTATTTTTATTATTTATTGTTATTGGCCACGCCCACCCAGTCATCTGACCACCAAGCTATGCCCACCAATTAAGCCACGCCCACAGAACCGGTAGGGAAAATTTTTAGATTTCACCCCTAGTTTATAGGCTCACAAACTCCACCCTTAATGCACTATATTGTATCCCTACTAAATTAAAAACTATGAGTGATTTATATAGATGTGTAGGGGGTGGGTGGATGGGTTTGCATATGTGTGTGTTCTGCTTTTGTTTATTTATGGTTTATTAAACATGTGGATATGAGGTTGGGACTAGTGAATAAAGGACCAAGCCAATGACTGCAGTTTTTCTTCTATCTCTATATTCTATATATATTTCATATGCCTTGACAGCTAATAATAAGGAATATTTAACTTCTTTTGCTTCAAACCAATGGGCACTTACCTCATCCTGGTTCTTATTGCCACATTGCTTTGAAGCAGATCTCCCTATGCTTTATATACACTGCCAGCCTAAGCTAATTAAATCAATTTTTATTGTTTCCCCAAACTAAAAAGTGCAATGTACAAAGAAAGTGATAAAATTAAGAGTCAGGAATAGGATATAGGCTTACATTACCTTGGAAGATACCTTAGATATAATGATCTCCAAAATATGGGAAAGAAAAGAAGAAAGCAAGTGCCACAACTTGAATTTTACTTATAAAAGAGAGACAAAACAATGATAGAACCTTCAAGATTTTGTGAGATATGTGGGGGTGGGGTGGGGGGTGGATTTTGAACTCTTTCTTGGGACATCAGTCTTTTGTTAGCAAATTTAATGGTTTCAATATTTATTACTGGTATTCCACATTGCTTAATGAAATACCATTCTTTATGCAACTTTGCAGTTATCAAAGATCACTGTTAGAGAGTTGGGTCTCATTATTAGCAGAGTTATTGTCCTTTGGAGATTGAGTTAATGGCCATTTGTCTTTCTCAGTATGATTAATAACTGCCCTCTTGAGACACTGAATAGGTTACATTTAGTGAAATTATGTTAGGCTTGCCTTTTCATCAGCTTAGATTGTGCTCTGTGCAGCCTTCATCTCTTGGCACAAGCCTTGACGTCAATACCTATCCTATCCATTGCTTCCCTTTCTTTGTTCATTTTGTTTCAAAGGGCAATGAGTGAAGTTTCCTGGGGGAAAGGAGGCAGAACTGCATAAAGGGAGATAGTCTATGCAGTCCAGATTTCAACAATGAATAGCATGATGGCGATAAATTTTTCTCTGGTCTTTTTCATATGTGTTAGGATGATAATGTTTTAAATTCCTAGGCAACATAGCCTAGTTATCATGGTTCAGTGCCAATTTATGCCTAGTTTTGGAATAAACCTTCATGAGCCATTGGTAACTTTTTTTTATTTATTTATTTATTTTGTCACAACAATATGTGTAGGTATCATACAAAAAAGATTATATAGTATATAAACACATATATGAGTAAATATAAAGAGGTATAAGCATATATATATATATAGGAAGAAGAAAAGAAAAACAATAGGACAGGAAAGGTAGGCACGTTTGTGCGCTTATGCACGCCCCTTATGGTCCTCTTAGGAATGGGGTGAGGTCAATAGTAGAAAAATTTCCTTAATTCTCTTCCTTATTTTCTTTCAAACCTCGAATTCTAAGAGCAAATTCCATATTTCTATATTGTATCAAAACTATTTCATCCTCTGTTTTTTCCATTTTACTTTGAAATTCATCCATTTTATTTTCTAATTTTAAATTATGTTGCTTAATTTCTTCAACCTCCTCCTCCAATAAAATCACATTCGTTGCCAAACTTCGTACTGCCATTACAAATCCTTCTTTAACTTCTTTATTTCCCACTTGAATTTCTGATATCTGCTCTTTCATTTCAGACATCTCAGTTATTACTTTAAATTTTTCTTCTATAAAGCCTTTTAAGTTCTCTTGTAACGCCTCTAAATTCAATGTTCTAGTCTCTGCTGTATGAGCTGGAGAGGCACCAGCTGATAAAGTTCCAGAGCTCTTTGTTACAGTAGACTTTAATTGTTTGGCTGCCATCTTCTATAAAATTATTTATTTATTTATTCCAACTTAATATTCACTTTAAATCTTCTTAACTCTGAGAAACACAGTCTTTTAAAGCAGTATTTAAAAAATCTCCCTAGATTCTATCAGCAGGCAGCAAAGAGTTAAAGCAGCAAGTAACATGCAAATTACCAACTGCAGAGGCACACGCTGAAAGTATCACTTTCGCTTTCCACTCGTTAACTTGTTAACAATACGCCTCCATTTTCTTGCTGTTTTCAAGCTTGTTACAAAGTATCGGGAATCGGCTTGGCTACTTGCTTAAAGTTCTCCCACTTTCGCTCTGTCCGGTATAATCCTTTATTGTCCAAAATAAATCTCGGCGCTTGGTCGTGGTGATTGGTTCCGCCAAAGCAGAAGAATCCTCGGATCTGGAGCACTTGGGTTACTGGAGGGAACTTAACCCTTCAAACCCCTTTTTTCTCAGGGGCTTTAGGGAAATTCAACCTCTGCCCTCAGCTCACCCCTTCTCCTTCTCCCGAAGAGGGGGTTTTCCGAACCGCTGGACAGCAGATTTAAGCTGTCCTAGCGATTCCACATAATCCAGAGGTTGGTGATCGTAAAGATCACCGCCATCATCTACGGTGCCAAACCGGAAGTCATATCCTATATTTTGTTTATTATTTTTATTATTTATTGTTATTGGCCATGCCCACCCAGTCATCTGACCACCAAGCTATGCCCACCAATTAAGCCACGCCCACAGAACCGGTAGGGAAATTTTCAGATTTCACCCCTAGTTTATAGGCTCACAAACTCCACCCTTAATGCACTATATTGTATCCCTACTAAATTAAAAACTATGAGTGACTTATATAGATGTGTAGGGGGTGGGTGGATGGGTTTGCATATGTGTGTGTTCTGCTTTCGTTTATTTATGGTTTATTAAACATGTGGATATGAGGTTGGGACTAGTGAATAAAGGACCAAGCCAATGACTGCAGTTTTTCTTCTATCTCTATATTCTATATATATTTCATATGCCTTGACAGCTAATAATAAGGAATATTTAACTTCTTTTGCTTCAAACCAATGGGCACTTACCTCATCCTGGTTCTTATTGCCACATTGCTTTGAAGCAGATCTCCCTATGCTTTATATACACTGCCAGCCTAAGCTAATTAAATCAATTTTTATTGTTTCCCCAAACTAAAAAGTGCAATGTACAAAGAAAGTGATAAAATTAAGAGTCAGGAATAGGATATAGGCTTACATTACCTTGGAAGATACCTTAGATATAATGATCTCCAAAATATGGGAAAGAAAAGAAGAAAGCAAGTGCCACAACTTGAATTTTACTTATAAAAGAGAGACAAAACAATGATAGAACCTTCAAGATTTTGTGAGATATGTGGGGGGTGGGGTGGATTTTGAACTCTTTCTTGGGACATCAGTCTTTTGTTAGCAAATTTAATGGTTTCAATATTTATTACTGGTATTCCACATTGCTTAATGAAATACCATTCTTTATGCAACTTTGCAGTTATCAAAGATCACTGTTAGAGAGTTGGGTCTCATTATTAGCAGAGTTATTGTCCTTTGGAGATTGAGTTAATGGCCATTTGTCTTTCTCAGTATGATTAATAACTGCCCTCTTGAGACACTGAATAGGTTACATTTAGTGAAATTATGTTAGGCTTGCCTTTTCATCAGCTTAGATTGTGCTCTGTGCAGCCTTCATCTCTTGGCACAAGCCTTGACGTCAATACCTATCCTATCCATTGCTTCCCTTTCTTTGTTCATTTTGTTTCAAAGGGCAATGAGTGAAGTTTCCTGGGGGAAAGGAGGCAGAACTGCATAAAGGGAGATAGTCTATGCAGTCCAGATTTCAACAATGAATAGCATGATGGCGATAAATTTTTCTCTGGTCTTTTTCATATGTGTTAGGATGATAATGTTTTAAATTCCTAGGCAACATAGCCTAGTTATCATGGTTCAGTGCCAGTTTATGCCTAGTTTTGGAATAAACCTTCATGAGCCATTGGTAACTTTTTTTTTTTTTTTATTTTGTCACAACAATATGTGTAGGTATCATACAAAAAAGATTATATAGTATATAAACACATATATGAGTAAATATAAAGAGGTATAAGCATATATATATATATAGGAAGAAGAAAAGAAAAACAATAGGACAGGAAAGGTAGGCACGTTTGTGCACTTATGCACGCCCCTTATGGTCCTCTTAGGAATGGGGTGAAGTCAATACTAGAAAGTGTTTGGTTAAAGCTTTTAGGATTATGAGAAGAGACCACAGAGTCAGGTAAAGTATTCCAAGCACTGATGATTCTGTTACAGAAGTCATATTTTCTGCAATCTAGATTAAAGCGGTTGACATTAAGTTTAAATCTATTAGTCTCATATAAACTCTCAGATGTATTCAGAGCTACCAACGTATTTTGTTTGAAAAATTATTAATGTAAGTGATTCATATTGATGTTGACATGCTGAACATTTTTATTATTAGTTAACAAAATAATACAAGTCACCAGACAAGGTTGAATAGCTGGAAATAGAGAATGGCATCAAATTTCCAATTTCTCTTCTCTTGGAATAACTTGACACTCTTTTCCTGCCATCTGGTCATTATTCTCCCATATTCAACTTCTTTATTTTTAATATCTCCCCTTGACCTCTTCTAGGCCTCAAATAAATTGTTAAATATTTCCTTAATTCTGTACAGTTGATATTTATCATAATCAGGTTAGCCCTTTCTTCCTTTGCTCTCACCTGATCAAAAAGATATGCAGGCAGTCTTATACCCAATTATCTCAGTCCAAAGAAAGGCCATTTCCGGGCTCCTATTCTAAAAGTAAGATGGTTTTCTCTTTCTTCTTCACAACTATTTGCTAATTATCCTACTCAACAGTAAATATTTTTATACTGTTGATCCTTTGCAACAAAAGGCCACATCAGTTCTCTTTAGTACATAGTCAAATGGCATCTTATACAAATGGCTAATTCTGCATGACCCATCACCAGTAGTCATATAAATATTCAGTGTAATTCTCAGCTCTTCTAATCTACTTTGCCCCCACAGCGACTTCTGTCTTATAATCTTCTATCACTTTTTAAAAATGATCTTATATTTCTTTCTGCTCATCTCTTTTTTTTATCTTTTCCTCTTCATTTTCCTTGGATCTCTAAGGCAAAACGCTGTGGTGTTAGCTCTGATTCTCCATCATGATCTTGGCTGCTTGTTAAATTTTACCTTTTGGACTAAAAAGAACACAATGTGAATTGAATGACTTTGCAAGGTAGACATAACCCTGTCTTAAAAATAGAATATATTTGTGTAATTAACTATTTATTCCAAAGGTAATTTAAAAATAAACTCACTGGTGCCTTTTGGACTGGTTGGTAAAAAGAAAAAAGTTTTCCTGTACAGCATCAATATTCAAGGAGAAGGGATAAACAGAGCTCTGCATCATTGCAGCCATGAGTAACAGTGATGGACTCACTGAAATGTGACAAGATTTATTACTGTCTCTTGAAGAACAATTGCTTGCTTGGTGTCCTCAGTAAATAATGTTCTCTGTGTGCCATCTGGGGACATCATTAGTCCAGAAGAGAGTGATGCCAGAATTAACTGTTTGGTAGGTGCTTGACCTCAGCAGGCATCTTTACTTGTGTTACTGAGGGAATTCATAATGAAAATCATATATTTGTTCTATTTTTTTCAGTGTAATCATAGCATGGTGTATATGAGTAGATATAATAGCTGATAAATACCTTTATGACTTAGTGGTGTACCTAGCTGAATGTCATATTGGGCCTTAGTAAACTCTGGTTCAAATTCTCACATAGTTATGAAGCTCATTGGACAACCTTTAATTAATTGATATATTTTTTTAGACTAACCTATATCACAGATTTATGGTGAAGATCAGACATGGAGGGATGGAACAGGATAGAGGAAAAATTACTGTAGCTGTGAACGGATGAAAAGCTGACATGTGTTAGCATATTTCATTACATATATTTTAAGTAGATGTTCTTTTTCTTTGTTTCTTCCAATACTGTAAATAGAAAATGGATGATTCAGTTGCCTGAAAAGTAATATTTTAAGGTACACATCCCTTAATTTAGTATGATAAACCTTAAGGCAGAACATTCTTGATACACTGGGTTAATCTTACTACAACCATTTATAATGTCCATAGATTACTTGGTTGGATTTTTATCTGCAAAAACCCGCTTATCAACATACTGTACTGATATTTTTTGTGAAATTTTGTTCTGGAATTATGAATAGAATTGTAATGGGTTAAGTAGAAGCATTGATTATTTTTCTGTATTGCATAAGGAAGTTACAGACAAAGTGAATGCAGAGATACAAATCTGAGATCCTTTGTTCTTTCAGTCTTATCACAACCAATACTGAAACTTTTCAAGATTGTGGAAGAAGCGTGCAGCCTGAAATATCTGATTCTTTTTGGTCTGAATAGAGATTGAAGCCCTCTCGGCTCTCATTCCTTTCTGTCATTTTCAGCAATCCTGTCCTAGTCTTATGCTTTCATTTGTTTAGCTATCTGTACAACTTTTTTTTTCTATCTCATCTACTACAACCTCATCAGTATAGGATACCTTTCAACAGGAGAAAGAACTGATGACAAGAATAGATTGATTTTGTGGAGTGAGTGAGAGAGAGACACACACACACAGAAGGGCAGGTGAACTTCTTATCAGTGACTTCTGAGAAGCAAACCTGAAGTAAGTCAACTAACTTTAATAAAACTCTAATGATAAAAAGAATGTCCCTGTTTTGTAAAACGGGCTTCACGATGCTGGGTATGGTAGTATTTTGACAACTTCCTTGAATATAAAATGAAGGAAAACACTCTGATTAAACACAGGTTAAAAAACAAAGGTCTTTGGAAATAAGAGACCACTAACTAAGTGCATACAAATGAGCGGTCTCCAAGGACATTGTCTTCACCCGTTTTGTACTTTGCTTACTAAAGAGCTGCATCAGAGCTTGGGATTCTATTTAGCTTTTAAATGTTTTTAAGAGCTGACAAAGCACTTGGCTGAGGTAGTGGTTACTATTATTGCTTTACAAGCAAAAGTGAAACTGAAAGATAGCCATGATTAGGTGGTTACTGTAGAGGAAAAAGCTACTGTTAGTGCCTGAAGATCAGAGGAAAATCTAACAGTATCTGTTAGAATAGGATCCAGGATGAGAAGGTCAGATTAAATAAATGGAGATTAGATATCTTCAAGTCAGAGTAGCAAAAAAGAAAGAAAGAAAGAAAGAAAGAAAGAAAGAAAGAAAGAAAGAAAGAAAGAAAGAAAGAAAAACAATTTAGAGAGCGGATGAAAACAGGACCTTGGACAGTTCCAAATGAGATACCACCCACACCCAACAGAAGTCTTTTCCTACTTAATTCTTAGCTTTTGGGATATTTATTTATTTGTTTATATGGCTACTCATCTCACTATACTCATAGTGCAAGTGACTATGAGTGGTATACATGGATTAAGAACTCCTCCAAGCCACTGTTTATTTCTTCCCCCAAGGCAAGAGATAAACATCTATTGCAAGTAAAATAAATGGATAGATAGATAGATAGATAGATAGATAGATAGATAGATAGATAGATAGATAAACTATATGTAGGTATAATGCTCATTTGCCATTGCTACATATTTTCCAAGTTCAAGTTCTCAGGGAAGTTGGGTTATGCCTTTCCCGCAGTAATTATCAAAATTTATTTTCACTGCTGTAAACATATATCAAATTAAATTATGATTTTCTTTGCCTCCCCCCCCCCAAGTTTATACCTAGTAGAAAAGTTATGGTTACATTTCAAACATCATTTCCAAAATTTTCTTCATTACATGACAAATGTTTTTCAGTACTTTTGAGTTAATTTACATATCCATTACATATGGATATGTACTAATAGAAATGTTACAAATACCACCTCTGTTTCATGGTATTGTCAACATTTATTACTATATTATCTGTCTACAGGTAGTCATTTACATATGACCTTATTTAGCCCAGAATTATAGTCATCATTTGACTGGATCCATTTATGACATTTTTTGCAGTCATTAAGCATCATTAAGCAAATACTGTGGTCATTAAGCAAATCCATTTTACCCAATGGGTTTTTCTTCCCAGAAACCAAAAATAAACACCATGAATGGGCAAAAACCATAGAAACCAATGATCACATGATAATGGGACCTGGAAAATGGCTGTAAAGATGATCTTGTTGCCAAATCCCAAAATGTAATCACATAGTGGTGGGTATAGCTGTCATAACTTTGAAACTGGGACATAACTGGTACTTTTCCACCCCAGGCCACCCCAACGAAGCTGTTGAAGTGCTGTCCCGGTGCTTGGAAGCCGTACGGGTCTGGATGGGGAGAAACAGGCTCAAGCTCAATCCCTCCAAGACGGAGTGGCTGTGGATGCCGGCACCCCGGTACAGTCAGTTGCAGTTGCGGCTGACTGTTGGGGGCGAGTCATTGGCCCCAGTGGAAAGGGTGCGCAACTTGGGTGTTCTCCTGGATGAATGGCTGTTTGAAGATCATTTGATGGCCGTCTCCAGGAGAGCTTTTCACCAGGTTCGCCTGGTTCGCCATTTGTGCCCCTTCCTCGACCGGGATGCCTTATGCATGGTCACTCATGCTCTTGTTACCTCTCGCTTGGATTATTGCAATGCTCTCTACATGGGGCTCCCCTTGAAGTGCACTCAGAGGCTTCAGTTAGTCCAGAATGCAGCTGCGCAGGTTATAGAAGGAGCTGCATGCGCGCCCGTGTAACACCACTCCTGCGCAGACTGCACTGGCTGCCTGTGGCCTTTCGGGTGCACTTTAAGGTGTTGGTTACTACCTTTAAAGCACTCCATGGCTTAGGGCCTGGGTACTTACGGGACCGCCTGCTGTTACCTCATGCCTCCCACCGACCCGTACGCTCACACAGAGAGGGACTTCTCAGGGTGCCATCTGCCAGACAATGTCGGCTGGCGGTCCCCAGGGGAAAAGCCCTCTGTGGGGGCTCCTACTCTCTGGAACGAACTTCCCCCTGGCTTGCGCCAATTGCCTGACCTTCGGACCTTTCGCCGCAAGCTGAAGACGTATTTATTTACTCGCACGGGGTTGGCTTAAATTTTAAATTTTTTAAATTTTTTAAATTTTAAATCTTTGGATGTATTTTAATTGGGTTTTAGATTTTAATATGTTTTAAATTTCGGCCAATTTTATAATAAGTTTTTTAAATTGTTTATTTTAATTGTATTTTGTTATTGTTTTTATTCCGGCTGTACACCACCCTGAGTCCTTCGGGAGAAGGGCGGTATAAAAATCTAATAAATAATAATAATAATAAGTAGCTTTTGTGGGCTCCTTTGAACATATCTTTATTTTATTTATTATTTATTTATTTATTTCATCAAGCATATATTAGCTAACAGATATAAGTATAAACATGATTATGGATACATGAAATGTATAAAAATAAAAGGGACATTAGGACAGGGACAGTAGGCACATTGGTGCGCTTATGCACACCCCTTAAAAACCTCTTAGGTGAGGTCAACAGTAGACAGTCTAAGGTTTAAGTTTTGGGGGTTTGGGGAAGAAATCACAGAGTCAGATAGTTCTAGGCATTGACCACTCTGTTGCTGAAGTTGTATTTTCTGCGATCGAGTCTGGAGCAGTTAACCTTAAGTTTGTATCTATTGTGTGCTTGTGTATTATTGAGGTTGAAGCTGAAGTAGTCATTGACAGACAGGACGTTGTAGCAGATAATTTTGTGTACTATGCAACCAGTTATAATTCAAGCCCTGCCTCAAACAATTGATGGAGTTGTATACATCTATAAAACATTTTGTGCCAATTTTCCTATAAATTATAACCTTGTAAACATTGCCGTAATCTGCCACCTAGTTAGCATAGTCCATCTTCAGGAGTTGACTAAACTGTTAAAGTGCTCTCCCTGACTTTCCAGATTTAAACTGGACAGATGGAAGTGCTACCAATGTTGGTGTCAGAAGCTGTCGCAGCTATACTTACTAAGGAAGGTAAATCTGACTAAAGAATTGACTAATCTGAAATTCCCTCTTATTAAATTGCTATAGTACACCTTGAAGGCTGGAAAAGGGAAAGTTTCTCCTGAATTATATTCAGTTTAATTTTTTTTGTACTTATAATAAACCAACTCTCTTTGAGTTGCTTTGTGGGATGGCTCATGAAACTAAAGCCATGGATGTCTGTTTTGTACAACCTGCTCACCAGGAATAGGCCAGAGAAGCAAGGAGAGCGGAAACTGATTTTCAACATGGCAGTTTTCAAGATGTCTACTCTGTTCTGCAAAATAAAACAGAACACCCCCATTACTTTTTCTTTTATGAATAGCTTTCTTTGTACTTGAATGAATGGATAACAAAAAACTACTTTAGGAATAAGATTAAGGGGTTTTTTTTATGAATTAAATTTGTCAGGCTACTTGTGATTGAACTGCATTGCCCAGTGATAAACCCCCATGTATTAAACTAATTCCTTTTCCTTCTCAGTCTTAACAGATCCCACAAATCATTCAAGCACTTTTGTATCTCCCTTCAGGAGAAGCTGAACTATAACTCTTTCATTGTTAATCATTTATTTCTATGTTTGTTCTTGCCTCTCAGAAGTTCCCAGCATTGATGTCAATGTAGACTGCATTTGATGGGGCAACCGACCTGAGGATTCTTGTCTCCTTTATCAGAATTTAAGACTACCTTTTTGTGTCTTCATATTGGTCACAGAAATAGAATTCAGAGTTTTCACAATCAACACTTGGCTCATCTACAGAGCTAACTGTTAGCTTTAGCCGACATGTCACCAAAGAAATGGAATGTTCATGATCTGCAAGGATATTTTCCTAATAAAGTATTCCTATGTTTACCCAATTCCTTACTCTATCTTTGCTCTACCAACCCTGGAAACAAAATGGATCTGTGATAATTTTAATTCTGTTTATCACCACTTAATTTTTGCCTTTTCTTTTCGCTCAGTCAGAAAAGTAACCCTCTTCCTGGGTTACTGATTAATCAATACTCTTGCCCAAGGCAGTGAGATGCAGCTCTCAAACATTCTGGCACTTCAATTCCAGGAATGTCAAAAAGCTGAGACAGGTAGTTTATGTGGAAGGAGCCAAAATAGATCACTATTCGAATTAACACTATTTAAACTTGTGTTTTATTAAAATGGCGAGCTGCTGTTTGCATAGAATAACAGCAATTTGGGAATGTACTATGGATCTCCTGCTGTGATTCCAGTCCTACCCTATCACATTCACCAGAATGCCTTTCTCATAAAGCAAAATTATTGACACAACCCAGATTTAAGAGCAGGTCATGGCTCACATATGAATGGGATCCTTCAGTTTTGGTAGAAGTGTCCTATTGATAAAAATATACTTATTGCTAATTTTTATTTGAAAATTTATTTTTGAATTAATTTAAATGGAAACAAAACTAGTAATAAGGTAAACACTTCATTAGACAACATGATTTCTTCTTATTCAGATTTTAATGTTTCCCAACTTGATAATATGCAAAAAATAATATGCACAAAAGTGCAAAAGTCAGAAGAATATACAGATATATGCATGTTTTATATTGAAAGTACACGTAAAAATCATATTTATAAAGAAAAATTAAGAAAACTAAGATCATGGCATCTGGCCCTCTCAATTCCTGGCAGATAGATGGGGAAGAAATGGAGGTAGTGACAGATTTTATTTTCCTGGGCTCCAAGATCACCACAGATGGGGACTGCAGCCAAGAAATTAAAAGATGCTTGCTCCTGGGCAGGAAAGCTATGGCAAGTCTAGGCAGCATACTAAAAAGCAGAGACATCACCCTGCCAACAAAAGTGCGTATAGTCAAGGCAATGGTTTTCCCAGTTGCAATGTATGGCTGTGAAAGTTGGACCATAAGAAAGGCTGAGTGCCAAAGAATTGAGGCCTTTGAACTCTGGTGCTGCAGAAGACTCCTGCCAGTCCCATGGACTGCAAGGTGATCAAACTGGTCAGTCCTAGAGAAGATCAACCCTGACTGCTCTTTAGAAGCCCAGATCCTGAAGATGAAACTGAAATACTTTGGCCACCTAATGAGAAGGAAGGACTCACTGGAGAAGAGCCTAATGCTGGGAAAGATTGAGTGCAAAAGAAGAAGGGGACGACAGAGAATGAGGTGGTTGAATGGAGTCACTGAAGTTTAAATGGACTCCAGAGGATAGTAGAGGACAGGAAGGCCTGGAGGAATGTTATCCATGGGGTCATGATGGGACAGACATGACTTCACAACTAACAACAACAACAAAAAAATTGCATCTTTCTTTCTGCATGCTTTTATGAAAAGAATATATAAGGTATATGTTGAGGATGGTCCATGAAAATGTATAAATGTGTAAAATTGTCTATGCAAATCCACCCAATATTTAACAGAATCAGAATTTGGGGACTTTTGCAATGGTTTAAATGTTTTTCTCCCTTTCTTCCTACAACTTATATAATAGTCAGTGAAATGTGGAAGCCAAAGGATAACAGAATGTGTATAAATCTAACCAACTTTCTTGACCTTACTTTCATATTTCCTTATTGGCCAAGTTTCCTGCTAATCCAGATAAACTTCACCACATGACAGTCCCAGATTAAGGGTAGTAAAGTGTTCCATGGTTTCTTTTCTGGTAACCTTTTATTTAAAATCTCAACTGAGATTTCTTTCTTGAGGCATAAATGATCAGGCTGGACAAATTGTGGAAAAACATAAATCCCTTGAAAAGTCCTTAGTGCTTGGAAAGATGGAAGGAATTAGAAGAAGAGAATGACCAGTAGCAAAGTGGATGAACAGATAGATGCACCGTTGGAACTTGAAGAAACAAGTTGGGACAGATAATCCTTAAGGAAATCTATATAGGTTATCGCTATGAGTTGATATCAATTGGATTATATATAATCATCATTTTATAGAACTGGGCCAGTAATGAATCTTTCTTTGTGTACGGACATATTCCCCTTTTCAGCCATTTGCAGTCTGATCTCCTATTCTACCTGTTTCTAATTATCATATAATTGATAAATTAATGAGACAATCAGTAAGTTGTTTTAAAAAGTATACTTTATATTGATATACAGAAAAAGCATGTAAAATTGTAGCAGAAAGAAAGCAACCAATATGGCTTAAATAACTTTTCTGTGAAAAAATACTAGAATGTTTAAGACTTCAGCAGTGAGGAACATGATGGTATCAAATCATGCATGACGTAGAAAAGATGGACAGGGAAAAGTTTTTTTCTGACGCTTTTCAATACAGCATCAAGGACAGTCCAGAAAAATTGTTTAATATGGAGAATAGAACTTCTTTGTGCAGTGCATAACTAACCTACAATTAATAACAGAAGATGTGATGATGGACTTTAATTGGCTCACTTTAAAATGTGATTAGATAAATTCATAAAAGTCAGATCTATCAGTTTATCAGCCTTGAAGCCTCATTTTTATCTCTGGAGTGACAGCAGCATGCCTCCACATATCAATTTGGCTGGGAAAAATGGTGGCAATTCTGAGCAGTTCAGATGCCTCTGTTTAGCCAACTGGGAGAAACAATGGGCTTTGGCCTTACACGTTCTTATGTTCTTACACTACTAAAAACTGTATAGAAAATGGTTCTATTGAAAGCATTTAGGACTATCAATGCTAATATAATATTTTTTATTTATTTATTTATTTTTGTCGCACAGTACGTATAAGCATAAGCATGAAACAACTATACAACACATAAGCATATATATGAGTATAGACCTCTTAGGAATGGGGTGAGGTCAATGGTAGATAGTTTTTGGTTGAAGCTTTTGGGATTTTGGGACCACAGAGTCAGGCAGTGTATTCCAAGCATTAACAACTGTGTTACTGAAGTCATATTTTCTGCAATCAAGATTGGAGCGGTTAACATTAAGCTTAAATCTATTGTGTGCTCGTGTGTTGTTGCGATTGAAGCTGAGGTAGTCTTCAACAGGAAGGACATTGTGGTAGATGATTCTATGAGTTAAACTCAGATCTTGCCGAAGGCGGTTGAGTTCTAAATTTTCTAAACCCAGGATTTCAAATCTGGTGGCATAAGGTATTTTGTTGTATTTGGAGGAGTGGAGTACTCTTCTTGTAAAATATTTCTGGACACATTCAATTGTATTGATGTCAGAAATGTGGTATGGGTTCCAAACAGTCGAGCTGTATTCAAGAATTGGTCTAGCAAATGTTTTATATGCTCTGGTTAGTAGTGTAGTGTTTTTGGAAAAGAAGCTATGCAAGATTAGGTTTACAACTTTTAAGGCCTTTTTTGTGATGTAGTTACAGTGGGCTTTGGCACTTAGATCATTTGATATGAAAACTCCAAGATCTTTAACAGGGTGGGGGTCATCAGTAAGGTAATGTCCATCAAGCTTGTACTTAGTGTTTAGGTTCTTTTTTCCAATATGTAAGACTGAGCATTTGCTGATTGAGATTTGGAGTTGCCAAGTTTTAGACCATTCAGATAAGAAGTCCAGGTCTTTTTGGAGGATAGCTGTATTGTTGGTGGTGTTAAATAGTTTGACATCGTCAGCAAAGAGAACACAATTACTTGTAATATAGTCACAGAGATAATTAATGTATAATATGAAGAGTGTTGGTCCAAGAACGCTGCCTTGGGGAACACCACTTTTAACAGGAATAGGGTTTGATAGAGCATTGCCAATTTTGACCACGTTGTCTGTTTGATTGAAAAGCTGTTATCCAATTGTGAAGAGGTCCTGAAATGCCGTATGATTTTAGTTTTAGGAGAAGTTTATCATATACTACTGAGTCGAAGGCTTTACAGAAGTCTATGTAGATTGTATCTATTGCTTTGCCCTGATCTAGATTTGTAGTCCATATGTTTTTGCAGTGAAGAAGTTGTAAATTACATGATAAATTTTTTCTGAAACCAAATTGTTTATTAGAGAGTAGGTTGTTTGCTTCTAGATGGAGGGTAATGGATTGGTTGATGATAGATTCCATTACTTTGCAGGTGACACAACAGAGAGAGATAGGTCTGTAATTTTCAACTAGGCTGGGGTCTCCTTTTTTGAAGATAGGAATGACCGTGGCAAATGACCAAAGTTTGGGAAGGGAACTGGTCGTGAAAGCTTTTTCAAAAATTATGCTTAGGGGTTCTGCTATATTAGTGGAAATCTTTTTTAAGAAGTATGCACATAGTCCATCTGGTCCAATAGATAGGGATGGTTTCAGTTTGCGAAGAGCTTTTTCAACATTATCTTCTGTGAAATCTATGAAATCTGTGAAATCTATGTGTGTTAGGTTACTGCATAGTATAATGTAATATTTTAATATTTGTGTTGAGAATGTATAGAGTATATGACAATGTGGGTGGGGGAAAAGGTCTTGACTCCCGAAACCAAATCCTTAAGCCTTGCCTCATTCACTCTTTCCAAAAAAAATCTCAAGGCAGTGTATTATTGTTATTGTTGTTGTTGTTGCTGTTGTTATTAACTTTTATTCATTAAACATGAAACTCAGTCAACTGAACATTTAAAAATATATTACAAATATCATTGACTGGCTCTGATGGTTGATACAGGTTGCTGACAGCATCCTAGGTATCGACCGAGTATTGTCTTAAAATGTATGTTGTTCCGAGTAGCACAGTTTTTTGCAGTTTGCTGGTTATTGCAGGAAGTTGCAATTTCTTGATGTACTTTGTAAAATTCTTTGACATGGTGCCAACTGCCCAGATGACAATGGGTATCATTTCATCCATAATCGTGTAGTTTTGATGGCAGGTTACGATCTTACGTGATTTTTTTTCCAGTTCTTTTTCTTCGACTCTTGTCATCTCCTGGTACAGTAATATCAATAAATTGTACCCTTTGGTTTTCGACAACTGTGATATCTAGAGTGTTGTGTTCCAAATGACAATCTGTCTGTATTTGAAAGTCCCACAAGATCTTCACCATCTCATTTTCAACAACTTTTTCCACTTTGTGTTCCCATTTCTTTTTGGCTACAGGTAAGTCATATTAAATGTGAAACAGTTTCAACTTTGACATTGCAAAATTGGCAGTTTGAATTGTCAATGGATTTTTGTATATTTGCTTTCATGGCATTGTTTGTAGTGCTTGTTCTTGAGTAGCAAATATTAAAGCTTCCGTTTCTTTCTTGATAGTTTCCATCTTAAGCCATGCCCATGTCGAGTTATTATCACATTTTCTTTCAATGTTTTTCAAGTGCTGTCCTTGTAAAGCTTTGGTTTTTCATCCATTTAATCTGTTAAATTGTTTTTCCTTATATTTTGTTTTTGTTGTTTTATAATGTTCTCCGTTTTCACAGCCTGTAGCAATTTTTCTGTACTTTGTTTCACATAGTCATTCAAACTTCATTTTTCTTCTTCTACAGTTTGATGGATTTGCAATAGCCCTCTGCCTCCTATTCTTCTTGGCAGGTACAACCTGTTGATGACACTTGGATGTAAAGCGTGGTACATATTCAAAAGTTTGCGTGTTTTCCTGTCCATGTTTTCCAGTTCAGCCAAAATCCAAGTTGATTATTCCAGCCAAGTAGCGTATCAATGGAACTGCCCTTTATGGTTTTAATGGTTTTAATTATATTTAATTATATTTCTAGCATTCAGTTCTGATTTTAATATTTTGTGGACCTGATGTATTCCTTTTGTGTTGACTCTTTGACTTTTCCATTCAAGATGTTATCTGCTTCCAATATGCCTAAATATTTGTAACCATCATCTTTTGCTAATGCTTTCACGATGCTTCCATTCCCCAGTTCTGTTCCTTCTATTTTTTTTCCTTTTTTCCTCACTGCATGTCCAAAGTTCATTCTGCTGTTGCTGCTGAACAGTTGAACTGTATTGAGTATTGGTTCAAGTTCTGTGGGACTTTTCGCATACAGTTTTAAATCATCCATGTATAGTAGATGGCTTATCTTGCCATGTTGGCTTGAGATTTGGTATCCCAGTTTTGTGTTTCATAGAATTATTGTCAGTGGAATTAATGTGATGTTGAACAGTAGCGGTGAAAGTGAGTCCCCTTGGAAGATTCCTCTTCTGATGCTGACTTCACCAATGTTCTCCCATTTTCTGTTAGAACAGTTTCCATTTTTGCATGTTTACTTTCAAGAATGTACGAATACTTTTGTTGATTCCAAAATTTTCCAGACAGGCATTAATCCAGCTGCAGGGGAGTGAGTCAAATGCCTTCCTGTAGTCAATCCATGCCATATTAAAATTCATTTTTCTTCGTCTTGCATTTTTTAGTACAATTTTGTCAATGAGCAGTTGATCTTTTGTCCCTCTTGATTTTTTTATAATTTCCTTTTTGTTCTACCAGATACAAGCTGATTATTTAAATTTAAATGATTATTTGATTTATTATAATAATTATTATTATTTTATTTACTTTATTCATTAAACATGAAACTCAGTCAACTGAACATTCAAAAATGTATCACAAATACCATTGACTGGTGCTAATGGTTTATATGGATTGCTGCCAGTGTCCTAGGTTATCAACCAAGTACCTTCTTAAGATGTACGATGTTCCAAGTAGCATTTTTTGCAGTTCCGCTGATGTTATTGCAGGAAGCTGTAATTTGTTAATTTATCTTATAAAATTCATGGACATGATACCAAGTGTTCCAGTGACAATGGGTATCACATATTTCATCCATAGCTGTGTGGTTTTGATGGCCAGGTCACAATATTTCATGATTTTTTTCCAGTTCTTTTTCTTCGACTCTGGCATCTCCTGGTACCACAATGTCAATAAATTGTACGTTTCAGTTTTCGACAACTGTGATATCTGGCGTATTGTGTTCCAAATAATAATAATAATAATAATAATAATAATAATAATAATAATAATAATAATAATAATAATAATAATAATAATAATAATAATAATAATAATAATATTTTAATTTGTATACCGCCCTTCTCCCAAAGGACTCAGGGCGGTGCACAGCCAGAATAAAATACACAAACTACACATACAATACTAAGAACAAACCTTAAAAAACGTATTCGAAAGGCCACATTAAAATAAAATATCTCCCTATAAAATTTACAAAAATTTAAAACCCATAAAATAGATTTAAAATTTAAAAAATTCAAGCCAGTCCAGCAAGACGGAATAAATAAGTTTTAAGTTCGCGGCAAAAGGTCCGGAGGTCAGGTAATTGTTGATCTGACCTGAGGTCAGGTAAATGACAATCCAATTATTATTAATTATTATTATTAATGGACGATCCATTGTTGTTGTTGTTGTTGTTGATATTGTTATCATCTTATTGCTTTTGTGTCCATAATGTGTGGATGGAATGTCCATAATGTGTGGATGGAAGCTTGGTGAAAATTTCTCAATTCACAACTGCTTCATTTACAAACCAACTGTAGAATCATCAGTTCCTGCCATTCACTCATGAGAAGCAGCTGTCCAGAATGCACATGGGCCATCTCACACTCTCCATTATCCAAATTGGCTTGGCTGCCCCCTCCCCCCAAAAAAATCTGATCTCTGCTCCTTCAAAGAAGTTTAGTTTACCATGTCTTCACCAGAAGTTCCCACCTCCACCCTGCAGTTACGTATATCTTCTATATAATGTTAATCAAAGAAAATTTGAGGATGCATACTAATAGAGACAGAATTGCTTTAGAACTAATAAGGAAACAAAATAAATTTAAGGGAGATACAGGTATCATTCATAGTTACAGACACATTTATTTGGCATGCAGCATCACGGCTTTGATATATGAGAGGTGTCAAGATTTTAATTATTATTCCAATAAGCTCATCCTGTACTTTACAGGGTGGAGAAAGAAAGATAAGGAAGCACAGAAACTTACTTTCCTGTATCTACTATGAAAACATAACAAGAAATTGCTATTTAAAGGAGCCATCAAAATGCAAATGGAACATAGCTGTTATCATACATATGTGTAAAACAGTCTAATTAATTCAACCTAAATTCTTATACCAAAACACCAAAGTATATATTCTGTCTTTTGTAGACCAAAGTAATTGATGATAAAGGTGACACTGCTTTGCTTTGCAGCAATACTTCAAAGGGAAATTTTACTTAAAGCTCAATGTCTGTGACTCTTAAGTATATTGTCTAGTGCATATGGCTAGTGTTGTTTAGATAATTTTTACTACAATTTTTCTACCAGTTCTCATTAAATGTAATGAAAGTTGCTTCAGAAATTATTCCAAAGGAAAAGAAAATCCCAATAATGTGATTATAGCAAAGTATGTTTTTCAGATTCATAGAGCCATGGTGGTGCAGTGGTTAGAATGCAATATTGCAGGCAAACTCTGCATTCCTACTGCTAGGGGTTCGATCCTGACCACCTCAAGGTTGACTCAAAGTCAACCAAGGTTGGTAAAATGAGGACCCAAATTGTTGGGGGCAATATGCTGAATCTGTAAACTTCTTAGACAAGGCTGTAAAGTACTGTGAAGTGGTATATAAGTCTAAGTGCTATTGCTATCACTATTTACTTAGGAGGTAGTCAAAGGATGAGATTGAGTTACTTTTTCAGCCATCCAGAGTCACTGAGACTGAATGGACAGCCATACAAATTTACTAAACAAACAAACAAATCTCTTTCTTCATAATAACTCTTTCCAGCAGACTGCAGCCTCCTTTGCTCCAACATTTCTATTCAAATAAAAGGAAAGCACACCCCGATAGATTTTTAAAAAAGCAATATTGATTTTGCAACCGATCACAAGAGAGAGTTCACCTCTCTTTTCCTTCTCTATAAATTTGGTAAAGAAAATTTGAATCTATTGATGTTCAGCACAACAAAGACACGAAATCTTGTTTCAATTTGGAATCCTCAAAAATTGGTTTCTTATTTTTAAATTGATATTTCTGAAGGATAGATTTGGGAAAAAAAGATACTGAAATTTAGTTTTAAAAAATAATAAAGTGCTAGGAATAGTTTGAAAAGTCAATTTGTCGCTGAGAAAATGGATGGCTGTTGGGTGGACATAGATATCATCTGTCAATGAGATTAAATAATAAAAGAAATATAGAGGATTGCAAAGTTACCAATTGTTAAAAGAAATCTAATGAGATTGCAAAATAATTCAATTTTTTTCTTCTGTTTTAGATGGGGAGACAGAGTTTTGTATTTCTGCTTTAGGTTGTATGAGTATTCTTCCCTCCCTCCCTTTTTTCCTTCCTAGGAGATCTTTAGTCATAACAAATAAAAATACTATAGTTTGCATTATTTCCACTTGTGTGGAATGAGATTTTGCGTGGAGTGAGATACTCAAATATGTTTTGATTGGTGGTTGACTGGAAATTGGTGCATTGCCCTCCAACTCTCCTGCTGGTTTGGGTAGCAGGAGAGGATGCATTAGTTCAATTACCTGCACTTAATTCCAAAAAGGATACTGCTGGAAACAGAAGTCCCAGAAACATTACTTTATTAATCATTAATTTCTGAACAGAAGCTGAGATTTCCAGAAGAAAGTAAGAGTGCTCAGATAATGGTATTTTAAGCTTAGGGAATTCTATTTCTGCTAAATATGATAAATGGGGCAGAAAGAGCGAGTAGGTACACTATGGACAGATATGTCCATAAAAACTAAAGTAATCCATTTTACCTGTACTACTAACTTGTATGCATTAAAGAAAAATTGATGCTCATCACCTGACACTGCTTGATTTCACCCAGTTCATTCATATAATTATAGACCTAGAACAGAACATATGAAACTCTGAATGTGCTCCAAATTTTTTCCACTATCTGTGGCCATGGACTCAGACTTGAACAATTATTTGAATAGAATAGAATAGAATAGAATAGAATAGAATAGAATAGAATAGAATAACAGAGTTGAAAGGGACCTTGGAGGTCTTCTAGTCCAACCCCCTGCTTAGGCAGGAAACCCTACACCACTTCAGACAAATGGTTATACAACATCTTCTTAAAAAATTCCAGTGTTGGAGCATTCACAACTTCTGAAGGCAAGTTGTTCCACTCATTAATTGTTCTAACTGTCAGGAAATTTCCCCTTAGTTCTAAGTTGCTTCTCTCCTTGATTAGTTTCCACCCATTGCTTCTTGTCCTATCCTCAAATGCTTTGCAGAATAGCTTGACTCCCTCTTGTTTGGGGCAGCCAAACTTCTGGGAGCTGAAACCTGAAGATGACGAATGAGACTTTGTCAAAACATCACCAAGACACTTCCAATTTTACGCGGGAGAAAACCCGAATAACCAAAGAATACAAACACCCGCGAAAACCTCAGAATATATGTGTGTGTGTATATATATATACAGATCTTTGGTTATTTGGGTTTTCTCCCGCGTAAAATTGGAAGTGTCTTGGCGATGTTTCGACGAAGTCTCATTCGTCATCTTCAGGCTTCAGCTTCGTGCTTCTGGGAGCAATTCGCCAATATACTTCCAATTTTACGCGGGAGAAAACCCGAATAACCAAAGATCTACATACAAATACCCGCGAAAACCTCAGAAAACATATATATATTCAACTATATTATTATTATTATTATTAATCACATTTATATACCGCCAAACTGCAGAATTTTCTGATCATTGTTTTCTGGTTCTGGTTCACACATATGTACAGATATGCCACTTTGCTTATAAACAAAGCAAAAGGAACCCTCCCTTTATCTGTTTTTGGGACTTGATGATGGAAGACTAAAGAGAAGAGCAAAACACACTCTTATTTTTAAACCCATTTCTGAGCTTAAACTTCACTTGGAGCCTCAGGTTCTACCTTGAGAATATTAATTAGTTTTGCTGGCATATCACTGCACCTCTTCAAGACAATCTATAATGAATTATGAAGGAAGCTGCTGACAAATGATTTCTAAAAAGTTATGAAGTTAATAATTGGGGGAGGAGATTTGCTATTCAGTGTATTTCCAGTCATAATTCTCAGTGGAAATATCCATAAGTAACAATGACAGTAACAGAACACATTTCTCTCTCAATTTTTTCCTCTCCTTCCCTTCTTTGTTAGTCAATGTTTTCTTCAACATTTATTCTAACTTAGAGAAAAGTATATACCTCCCGCAGTCTCTAAAAATACTAAACTTGTTATATTTTGTTGATACTTGAGCTTCTTATAATTTTATTTTTTTATTTAATGTATTGATTTCAACAATGTAATCCTTGTGTCCGTCCATATTTAAACCCCCAACAGGGGAAAGATTAGCTTTTACTTTTTCTTTCATTGTTTTTGATATGAGTTATAATGATGTTTTTAGTTCAGATTGTTGAGTTTGGATAGCCAATGTATGTTGAAGAATTTTAATGTTTTTTAAAGGAAGGAAGAAAGGAAGGAAGGAAGGAAGGAAGGAAGGAAGGAAGGAAGGAAGGAAGGAAGGAAGGAAGGAAGGAAGGAAGAAAGAAAGAAAGAAAGAAAGAAAGAAAGAAAGAAAGAAAGAAAGAAAGAAATGGAGTAGGGAAACTCCATTTCCTGAACCATTGAAAATAATCTCTTCTTCCTCACTCATTAAAATGATATTGCCAGTAGGGCAGAACTGGTTTTTTAAAAGGTGAATTATAATTCAAGCCAACCCAAATGTCTGAGAAAGATTCACAAAAGCTCCCTGACTCTAGAAATACCATTTTCTTGTTATTATTTCTCCATGAATATGTTCTTTGGAAGTGCCTTCTTTTTGATACTTGTATGCTTTGGTTTGCCAAAATTCCCTCACCTAACAAAATGTCTGTGTTCTAAGAGGCTAGCTACCAATATACTTTTAATTCCAGCTTCTGAAAACAGCTCAATTTTCAGAATTTCCAGTATGCCAAGGAACCTATGTAGAGATATGTCCTAAGTGAGTAGAGTTTTCAGATAAGGCTACAAAAGAAGCAGTATCAGATTTAGAGACTTTTTAAAAATTCCAATAGGTTTTATTCTGCCAATCTAAAGTTTCTGGGCTATGTACCGTAACATAAATGAAGGTCAATTGTTTTTGATTCTTAAGTGAGATTTAATAAAGAACTGCTCAATTAAATCCCATGAGATAACATTAGTAAAATTAAAATTTTAACAATGGTCATTAATATTAGCCATTAAAAGCCTGTTTTTTGTTTGTTTTTTATTTGCATTTATATCCCGCCCTTCTCCGAAGACTCAGGGCGGCTTACATTATGTCAAGCAATAGTCTTCATCCATTTGTATATTATATACAAAGTCAATTGTTGCTGTTGTTATTGTTGTTGTCGTCATCATCATCTTCAATGCCAGAAGCAAGACGATCAGTTTTACCTATTAGGTCAATGTATTTCATTAGTCACTGTATTCTTTTGCCCATACCACCAAAGCAAGATCTTTATGAGATTCTTTCTAGATGTCTTCACAAAGTAAGCAGAAATAGTGGAAATCCTTTATGTAAGTTAGAAATGAACTATAAAGAACTTTGTAGGTAATGTTAGAGGTCATGCCAAAGTTTTCCAGTCACAGACAATTTGCCCACTTGCTTAAAGAAGCCAGATACAGCATGGATCCAAACTAGAGGTAGTCTTCAACTTACAAACACATTTCTGCTGGTAAGTGAATTTTGCCCCATTTTATGACCTTTGTTGCCACAGTTGTTAAGCAAATCACTGCAGTTGTTAAGTTAGTAACACGGTTGTTAGTAACATGGTACTAACACAGTAATTGAATCTGGCTTCCTCATTGACTTTGCTTATCCGATGGTCACAAAAGGCAATCACATGAGTCCAGGACATTGCAACCATCATAAATATGAGTCAGTTGCCAAGCATTGGAATTTTGATCAAGTGACCAGTCTGAAACAGTCATAAGGGTGGGAAAAAAATGGTCATAAGTCACTTTTTTACAGTGAGGTTGTAACTTTGAACAGTCACTAAATGAACTGTTGTAAGTCAAAGTCAAAGTCTCTATATCACAGAGCAATGTAACCACTGTCTCAGGTTCCACAAACTCAGTCGGAAGCACTAAGTACATAACTTTACACGGTTTTGCCCCATCAGAATCCACAACTTTAAGCACAAACAACCCACACAGAACATGTGCCTGTCTTCTAAGCATTCTATTCCTCCTGTCCTTTCTGAAAAAAGAATTGGTTCACTCTCAAAAGGATTGCAAAGTGTGAACCTGCAGATCATAAAAGATGTGCTTCAAAGCTCTTATCACCATTAATCTTGACATGCACCAGTGCTTAACTATACTGATCCTTGGTCTTACATCTTCTTGCTAGGTGTTTTTCCACAAATTGCATGTTCCAAAGCTCCTCAGTAACAAGGAAGCAATTTGAGATTGGTGAGCACGGGGTAAAAAATAGAGCTACAACAATGTGCAGGTTCCCCTTTATCTATAATGATCTATCCAATCTTCCCACCATAAGTTCTTCTGCCTATCACTGTGTCAAAATGGGCTCTTGCCCTATGATTTTCATCAATGTCCCCCTACTTTGACATCCAATTTAACATCTGTATTTTGTTCATCATATTGGTTTTCAGGGTGAAATGCACAAAGGATGTTTGCAAGTCATCCGAACTGCATTAGTGAAAGGAAGTTCATGTTTCCCTTGAGGGATATCTTGAGATTCAGATACTTTAAAATGTTACTAACAGGTCTACTGTTCATGCTCCAGACCATTTTTTTAAAGATTAGTTGTGAAGTGCAACGTACCCCTACTACTTGTCTTCTCTCTTAACTCATCATATTTTCTAAGATATTTCTTTGTCTATTATTTTTTTCTTACCCGTCTTATCTCATATGTAATGGTAAGAGTATTTGAATAATCCCCTTCAGAGAAACATAAGTATATCTTTCAAACCTTTGTGATGAATACCATTTGCTCACCACCACCACCATCATCAATCATCTTGGAATATGCTGGAATCTCATTTTGTTTCTAGGCATTTAACACTAGCCTGTGTATGCTTCTTCCCTATTTCTTTTGTGGTATATACAGGTAGTTGGGCTAAGGAAAGGGTCTGTTCCATACTTAATATTTAAATTACAAAGAAAGGACTAATATGCTATGTCTTCATATCTCTGTGCATATCTATCTGACATCTTTGTACAACTTTTCATGGATACAGCATTACCAGAACATGAAAACTTACAGACATAATAAATTTGTCTGTAGATTTGTAGTAGATCTGTAGTAAAAATACCACAAATCTATTTATTGCTTATGGAAGTAGTATCTGCTATTTTTTAAAGTATATATTAGGCTTTTAGTATGATATTTCCTAACCGAATACTTAGTGTTCTTGTGTTTTACTGAGTCAACTGTTTTAATTGTTTTAAAAACTTGAATGTCTGATTACTCTCCAGAAGGCTTGGAAACTTCTGCTTGTATAGCAATTGCACTTAGACTTATATGCCACTTCACAGTGCTTTACAGCCCTCTCTAAGCAGTTTACAGAGTCAGCACATTGCCCCTAATAATCTGGGTCTTTATTTTACCAACCTTGGAAGGATGGAAGGTTGAGTCAATCTTGAGCCACTCAGAATCGAACTCCTGGAGTGAGCAGTGAATTAGCCTGCAGTACTGTATTCTAACCACCCTGCCACCATGACTCACCATGGTATAGTACTGTAATTTCCACAAGACAAAGACAAATACTGGAATTCTTGTAAAACTGAAGACAGTCCTCAAGATGCTGGCTGGGGGTGATGGGGGTTCTAGTACAAATTTATCTGGACAGTTTCCCCAATTTATCTGGTTGGAGAAAGCTGATTAATCTGATTTGGCCTTGCTGTCTTTCTTGTTGGCATTGAATGTAACAGAATATTTTACATTCTGAACTTTTAGTAATGTCATTATGCCATTTCCTTCTCCTAGGTATACTGTCTTAATGGTCTTTAAAAATAATACCATGCATATGAATGACCTACATCGTGCATTTCCTGTAAGGTTATCTTTAGTCTTAGATTTTTCCCCAGCATTTGTCTTTTAGGATATGCTAAAGAAACGTTGCCATGAAACAAAGCTAAGAACTTCAATGTAGGCATACAAATGATGTTTAATTGTAAGCAGTCATCAAGCTGATAACACTGGAAGTCCTTCAACAAATGTGGAAGTAAAAGAAGAATACCAAATTTGCATTCAGGAAATATTGTTAGCTTATCTTCTTTAATAGTTCTTAACTTTCCTATGAATAAGCATTAATTGTGGGAACTAAACTTGTATTCAATTTTCTGGGCAGTCATGAACAATTGAGCACCCAGTGAATTTAAATTGCTGCTTGACAATTACTAGATGATCCTTATAGTGATATAAAACAGAGTTAGTCTTGGCCTTATAAATTAGACGGGAGAGAGTAAGCTAACCATGAGAGATGGCACAGAGGCATGTTTGAACAACACAGAAAGAATCTTAGCACGTCCACAGATTAGTTCTCAACCAGTGAAGTTATTCTAAATAATGTTGTTCCTTGTAGCAAGAATATAAGTATGCCTGCATTAAATCAGTTTAAATGTCTTAACTTACAATTAATGTAACATGCCAAAGCATCTTCAGCACAATACAATCACTTATTTACAGCTGCTTTAAAATAATAGCAAGATTGCTGGGACTAGCCAACACAATTATGCTAGGTGAGATTTATATTAATGCTGCCCTCTAGTCTGACTTTGGTAAAATTTCCTGAAAAATCATCTTCACCTCAATATCTAGACCACAGAAACATTTTCTGAGGTCCTGTGTAGGTTGCCATGATATTAAACATATAATTCCTTGCAGGAAGATCTTGATGATGATGATGTTCTAGTTATGGAATTTCTTCTTATACAGGTTTATTCAGCAACTGAGTTGTGATTTTGTGTGTGTATGCCTGCCCACCAAATAAACAAATAAAACATTAATATTCTCATACTTTTCAAGCATTTTTTTCTGTTTGCTTAGATCAGGGCTGTCAAACTTGCAGCCCGTGGGCCTGATGCGTCACACGCTGCCCACACCTATGTCTGGTTTAATGAAGGGGAAAAAAGTCGCGATATGTCATGTAATGCCACTGTGACAACGCAAGTTTGACACCACTGGCTTATGTCCTTCATGTTATTTTATAGGCTTATTTTGGTTTTGCACTGCATTTAGTGCTTAGCTGTATCTAACTGGTTTTTATGTATTTAATAGAACAGGGGTCCCCAACCTTTTGGACCTCAGGGACCACTAAATTCATAACTTTAAATCCTGAGGACCACCAGTAAAGGTAGAGGTAAAGGTTCCACTCACACATACGTGCTAGTCGTTGCTGACTCTAGGGGGCGATGCTCATCTCTGTTTCAAAGCCGAAGAGCCAGTGCTGTCCGAAGACGTCTCCATGGTCATGTGGCCGGCATGACTCAACGCCAAAGGCGCACGGAACGCTGTTACCTTCCCACCAAGGTGGTCCCTATTTTTTCTACTTGCATTTTTATGTGCTTTCAAAATTGCTAGGTTGGCAGAAGCTGGGACAAGTAACAGGAGCTCACCCTGTTACATGGCAACACTAGGGACCACCAGTATGATCTGCCTAATGACTGGCTGGATAGATGTGGCAAGGTGGTCATGTGACTGGGTGGGCATGGCCAACTCAATGTCACTCACATCAAGGGGCACCTTGCCAGCCTCTAGTTCCTACGCTTCACTTGCCTGCTCGGGCTCCTTAGGGCCCCAACAGGAAGCAGTTGCTGGAGCTAAGCAGCCACCATGAGAAAGAGTTGGCAAAACAGCTGGCTCAGTTCAAATTGGATCTAACCAAGAAGGAGGCTCAGTAGAAGCACCTCACTGAGGATTACAACCATAGGCTTTCCAAGCAGAGGGAAGACCTGCAGGAGTGCAAGGCCAGATACCAGCACCTGGAGGCTCAGCAGGCTGAGATGGTCAGCCAGTTCCAGGCCATGAGGCAGTCCCACTGGAACAAGGCCCTCTGGCTCTTCACCACCAGCAGCACTTTTTTGCAGCCTTTGCCCAAAGCCCCATGCCAGGAGGCTGAAGCAGACCCCAAGTCGGAATTTCTGCCCCCCTCTAACCCATAAGAAGACCCAAAGGGGGAGATTCTCTGCAGCAACACAAACATTCATTGCATATATGCATCCCAGGGGCTGTAATTTGAGGACCCCTGATTTAGTGCAATATAGAAAATGCAAATAATTTTTCTGCAGACCACCAAAATTTTCTTGCGCACCACCATTGGTCCATGGACCACCATTTGGTGACCACTGTAATAGAAGATTTGCTATGCAATAATATAAAAATAGTTTAAACAAATTAACGTCAAGTCCAGAAGAAGCAGCCTTTGGCATCTTCCTGCAGCTGTCATCCTCCCTTTGCCCTACCTACCCTGGTTTAACCAACCAACAGCAACGATTAAGTAGAAAGCTAGGAATAAAAAGCCTACTAAACCTCTTTTAATGTACTGTGTGAAGACTGAAATAGAAATAGAAAACAGACTTTGAGAGAACAAGAAAACATTTTCTTTCTGTCTTTTTTCTTTAGCTATGAGTTTGTTCCAGTTTCAAATGAAGCAGTAGTGTTTACAGTATATAATGGAATGTTCAGTGGTTTTATGGATATGCATAAATTGCTGTGAGTCCATGTGGAATTAGTGGGCACATAAATATAATAAACAAACAAAGCAATAGTAGTGTAGATCAAAATTGAAGATTTGTCATGTGCATGGCAGTATTCAGTTAATCAACTTTGCTAATTTGCTTTTAGGCCATAAGAATATAGAAAATATTTAGTGAGTGAATATGGTTTATGACAATTATTTATTATCAGATTATTTGTATCAAATGATGCAATGTCTTTAAATGACAGTAAATTTTGTTTTAGAGCACACAAGCCCTACTAGAAAATGACTGCTTCAATTTTTTGAAAGCACTGCAGAATATAGAATAGAATACAGAACAAAAAAGTTGGGAGAGATCTAGGAGGTCTTTGAATCCAACCCCTCCTCCTGCAGGAGACCTTTCACCATTCTGGACAAATGGCAATCCAATCTTTTCTTCTTCTTCATCTCCAGTGATGGAGACCTACAACTTCTGGAGTTAAGCTGTTCCACTCTTTGTTCTCATCGCATGATGTGCAACATTTTATTTTCCTACATAATATTTTGTACAAGCACGGAGAGACAATGGGGTACAGTGGTTAAAGTGCTGAACATACAATATAGCAGTGTTTCTCAAGCTTAGCAATTTTATGATGTGTGGACTTCAACTCCCAAAACTCCCCAGTCAGTATGTCCGTGCTAAGGTTGAGAAATACCGCACTAGAAAGACCCAGGTTCAACTTGTCTTTGTTCCAGAAGGCCAGTGGCTCACTTTGGGCCATTCATTCTTTCTCAGCCCAATTTACCTCATAGGATTGTGGGAGAGGAAATGCAATCTATACCAACAATAGGCAGGATATAAATTATATACTTAAGAATAGTTATCAGAATGGGGGGGGTTGTTCTCTTGTATTTTATATTAACCATGCACACTTTGAACTGATGGAAAATACTATTACATTAATAGAATAGTAGCACTGTAATAGTTGATTTCTGAACCCGTATATACTTATGCTGTGCTTAATATTTATGAGCAAATAATTCTGAAAGTTTTTTTAAAAAATATATTCTTTTCACAGTCAGATATTCTGACTCTGGTTCATTTGTTTTATCAGTGTTGTGCATATTTATCTTCCTTCTATCTATTAATAGCAATAGTACTATGTATACAATTAGAAAAGATAATACTTTTCTCTATATGTTAACTTTGTTTATCTAAATGGTTATATAGGCTGAACTAAATAAATATGGTATGTTCTATGCAGTGGTGGAATTCAATTTTTTTTACTACCAATTCTGTGGGCGTGGCTTGGTGGATGTGGTATGGCTTGGTTGGCGTGGCTTGGTGAGTGTGGCAGGGGAATGATACATCCAAAGGATATTGCAAAATCTCCGTTCTCACTCCACTCTGAGGCCAGCCAGAGGTGGTATTTGCCAGTTCTCCGAACTACTCAAAATTTCTGCTACTGGTTCTCCAGAACCTGTCAGAACCTGCTGAATAACACCCCATGTTCTCTGTTAAAAATAGGAACCAAGTTGCAATTTATAGGATCTAAAAGAAATCTATCATCATTTTGGAAATATGCTTACCTGAATATTATGCTGTACCCTGTTGTGGATTCAGTGTTCCAAAGGTATTTTGGAGTGCACAGGAGCATGAACGCAGCACTGTCTGCAACTGTCATGCACAGTTATTTGAAAAGACATAGCTGCTTTAAAATGTAGGCTGGTCTGATATTTGTACTACTTGCATGCTCTAAAATAGGAAGTCCATACATAACATAACATAACATAACATCAGAGTTGGAAGGGACCTTGGAGGCCTTCTAGTCCAACCCCCTGCCCAGGCAGGAAACCCTACACCATCTCAGTCAGATGGTTATCCAACATTTTCTTAAAAATTTCCAGTGTTGGAGCATTCACAACTTCTGAAGGCAAGTCGTTCCACTTATTAATTGTTCTAACTGTCAGGAAATTTCTCCTTAGTTCTAAGTTGCTTCTTTCCTTGATCAGTTTCCACCCATTGCTTCTTGTTCTACCCTCAGGTGCTCTGGAGAACAGCCCAACTCCCACTTCTCTGTGGCAGCCCCTGAGATATTGGAACACTGCTATCATGTCTCCCCTGGTCCTTCTTTTTGTTTACAAAATTTAAAGTTTTGTTTACAATTTAAAGTTGCTGAGCCTGAGAAGCACTGCTCATGGCAGATAAAAATACTTTCTCTGTTTTTATCTGCAATTGCAGCCCATAATGGGATGGGAGAGGGATTTAAAAACCATACTTTACAGACCCCATCAGTTAAAGAATTCTGACTAATGAGATCTAGGAAGAATCTTTTCTTCCATTGTCCTTGCTCTGTAAAATATTCTCCCCTGGGAACTGAAGTACCCCCCTGCCTTTCTGAAAAAGGAGTTAAAACATGTGGCCATGTGTGAAGACTGCAGAGGAGCACACAGCCATAGGGCTGGTGAGTGGTGTGAAATTCCTCTCATTTCCTTTTTATTAATTTGTAACATGTTTTCGTCATATTCACTTCTTTCTATATTCTAAATTTTTATGTGCTGTTTTTTTTTTACATTTTATTGTACACCACCCAGAGTCCCTGCCTGAGGGAGATGGGTGGTTCAAAAATATGAAAAATAAATAAGTAAATCTCATCTATATAATGAGATTTGATAGCTCCTGATGAATATATTGAATGGAATTATATCATAAAGCAACAATTGACTGCCTGGGACCCAACCTGGGTCCCAACAAGACAGTCCTTTCACCAGCTTTTAGAGACCAGTCAATAGCCCTCACTGCCCTGGGCCTCTTGTTACCCATAAAGTACAGTACAGGACCTCTGATCTCTCAGCAGAGATAGCCTATGTATTACATAAAAGAAGTGAAATCTAATGAATAGGTCTATGTGTATAGAATTGATGAAGATTCTTACCTCTTTTCAAGGCACCATTCTTCTCACTGTAAGGGCTTGATTTGCCAAATAAACTTCTGTCTATGAATGTTCACATCCACATTAAACAATTATTTTTGATATAGGCATACCTTTTGTTGGAAGAAATATCCACATCCAGTTCATCCAATCCGGAAGAAAGGCACTGGAGATAAAATGGAGGCTGGAGGCTGATTGGAAAGAAAGATTCTCTTTATTGATGAAGTAGAACCACCAACTACATTTGATTCTGAGCAGCTGACAAAATAGAGGTGAGAGTGGGTGGGTTTTTATGCCTTCTTTGGGTATAAAAGAATAGGTCCTATGGGATTATGTAGGGGATATGTAGGGGGTCATAGCTGGCTCTATAGATAAAAGATGAAATGCAAATCCTAGGTGTTCGTCTGAACTAGTTTTGTCAAACTTTTGTTTGTTGCTTATCTGAGTTTCTGTCTTGACCCAGTTTTTCTGAATGGATTACCAAATCTGCATTTCTAAAAGCTGACCTCCTCAGTTTCTTCTTGGGACAGGGAACCTGGGGCTAGTTTCTGCCTCCCTTAAGATTTTTTCCATTTCTCCTTTAGGAAAAATATTCTATCCTGTCTTTTTAATATTCCTCAAAACATTTCATTCTTCTAGGAGAGGGGGGATTCCCAGACTTGTCTACTTATTATATGAGGAAAACATTAGGTCTGAATATTGCAAAGACATCTCTGGACTGCATAGCATATGTACAGAAAGAATCTTAATGAACTGAAGATGATCATGAGCACTTGGCTATCACTCATTCAAGATAGAAATTGTCAACTGAAATCTCAGCGGCATCAAAATGCCTTTCTTTGTCCTTTCCAAGAAAACTTAACAATTTGCCCTAAATTTCACTTCCTGCTGTGATCTATTTCTAGTGAAGCTAGAAGGCAGCTGATGTTATGTCATTTAGTAACACTAAACGACCAAGCCAAGCATTAAGCCAATTATATCTCACAAATCATTGCTCAGTGGGACAGCACTCTTACATGAGCAACAGGCCAGCAGTTGCAAGGATCAGCAGGGAATTAGCATTGATTGGCTGCCTGGGGCCCAACAAGACAGTCCTTCCACCAGCTTTTAGAGACCAGTCAATAGCCCTCAACTGCCCTGGGCCTCTTAGATCTTTTCAATTTCTCCCTGCTGGGATACTGAATTCCAAGGCATAAGTGTCTTAGGCTGAGATGAGAGAGAGGCAGACAAGTCATCCTTGCAAAGAGCAAAATACAATCCTTTTTGTTTTCTCCAAGGAAGACAAAAGAATATATCTGACTGTGGTAATTGTAATGTAAAGTGCTAAAAATCATTTTTCAATGGAGCTTTCTCCTACATTGAATGCTGACATGTAGATCTGTCTTAAGAATTACTGTATAAACTTAAAAATGTGTATATGAAAGAGAAAAAGTGAGTATGCACACTTCTCTCTATTTTGCAAAATAAGCAAGCTTGGATTTGGTTAGTAATTGGATGGAAGAATATTAAGACAAAAACAGAGATGATTAGGCTAACCTGGGAAGTTGAAAAGCAGCCAGGATGATGGCAATAACAAAGTACTTCTATATTGTTGCCACAGTAAAACTGCACGGTTAAGTCCATGTGGTCACCAAGATCTTATCTTTTAATTCTTCCATGAGATCTTTAGTTGGTTTGTATAGTGATCTCCTCTAATTTTATCCCCACAGAAATAATCCTGTAAAATAGATTGGAAACAAATGGTCCTAACACCCTGGAAGTTCTATCATAAAGTCCAACTTGAATCTACATTTCCCAGCACCAGATTCAATACATTCATCACTTCATTACATATCTATAATGGAAAATTGAATCTAATGTTGTACCTTGATGAAGGTATCTTCTTTTATGTACACTGAGAACATATGCACCAAGACAAATTCCTTGTGTGTCCAATCACACTTGGCCAATAAAAAATTCTATTCTATTCTATTCTATTCTATTCTGTTCTGTTCTGTTCTGTTCTGTTCTGTTCTGTTCTGTTCTGTTCTATTCATGTTGCTAATTTGCAATATCAATTAGAACAGTATTTTTCAACATTGGCAATGTGTGGATTTCAAATCCCAGAATTCCTGAGCCAGCATAAGGTAAAGGTTCCCCTTGCACATATATGCTAGTTGTTCCTGACTCTAGGGGGTGGTGCTCATCTCTGTTTCAAACCCAAAGAGCCAGCACTGTGCAAAGACATGACACTGTGGTCATGTGGCCAGCATGACTAAATGGCAAAGGCGCATGGAACTCTGTTACCATCCCATCAAAGGTGATCCCTATTTTCTACTTGCATTTTTTACAAGCTGGGACAAGTAACAGGTGCTCACTACATTATGCGGCACTAGGGATTTGAACCGCTGAACTGCTGACCTTTCGATACATACCGGGATTTAAAATCCACACATCTTAAAGTTGCCAAGTTTGGAAAACACAGAGTTAAAACTTTCTGGAAAATAGAATATCACTATTTGTTACCTCCTGAAAAAGTCATTTTACTATTTAATCTAGTTATATGTCTTTTCTTGATGCTTATTTAAAAAGCATTCAGCTCTGGCAGTAAGAATTTAACTAAAATATAAATGATATATCAGTTATCCAAAATGAGAAAAGTTCCTTATTTCAATTGCTACAAGATAAAAAAAGTGCTGGGTGATTTACAGATATGAAGTTTTAAAAAACCCTTTTAACTTTTCATTACAATTAAATATGACAAATGTATACAATGTTTTTGCCTTCTAACATCACCGTAGCTGGTTTAGCACAAACAATTATTTGAAGACCAAAAAATCATCTGTAGAGAAATAAAAAATAATGGATAAACAAATACAATTGGAATGGAGATAAAATTAGTTCTTCAATTCCAATTGCAGGACATGTTTTGGGTCTGCTATATAAATGAAATAAGCACAAATGTGTACTCAATCCTTTCTACCTCATCCGGTCAGGATGGATCCTTTGCCTATGCTATATTGCTAGGCAGCTGGGGTCATACAAACGTATCACTTTGCACTAATGGGTTTGGCTATGTCATTATGGGGAAATTCAGTAGAGTCTCTGAACCATATGTTTGTTTTCCACTCTCATTTTGGAGAATCTATCCTATCCTGAAGACGGTCTCTGTCAGAGAACACACCTTCTTTTCTGTTTGTTTGACTAGAGTCTAAATATATGCTTCCGGTCTGGTAGGTTTTATGATTCCATATGTATCATCCATCTTTCCCTGTCACTGAAAGTGTTACATATTTTTTAAATCTTATCTTTGTACTTGCTTATACACATTCTCTCTCTCTCTCCCTCTCCCTCTCCCTCTCCCTCTCCCTCCCTCTCTCTCTCTCCTTTTTCCTTTTCCTAATTCTTTTTCTTTCCTTTTTCCTATCTCTTTCTTTCTCTTTCTCATTTACATGAACTGTGTGTGCAATTTGTGTATCTGTATACAAGATTGACCTATTCCATTTAAGATCACTGGAAATAAACAAAATTTGACTCCTTCCTACATCAATATGTAAGGGAGAAAAAGTCTCACTAGTTTTGGATACAAGAATATGAAAGTGCTGCTCATGTCTTTATTAAGTTGGCCACCTCAGTATACACTGAAATACAGTGCATGATTCAGTGTGAAACAAAGTTGAAGAGCAACAACCTGGCACCCTTTCCAATCTAAAAGTGCTTCTGCTGCTTCCACCAAAGTCAATACATGTATATGGGGATCAGGATTGGGCAGCATCAAGAAAGTTTGCCACTGTTTGGCATAGGTGTTTCTGTGCCTAAAAACCATTAGCTAATGATTGATGTTGCTGGTTTTTTTTTTAAAAAAAAACCAGCCCTATAAATAGGAGACAATTTTACACAGAACTGTATTATGTGCAGATATAGAAATTTAATTATTGTGTATTATTATAACCTACTCTCCAGAGTTAATTGTTTCTCTTAATCTAGGTGAAACTGTGCTGCAATATCTGTATTGGTTATCATGTAAAGAGAGGTAGAGAATCAGTTAAGGTGGAAAGTGGAGAGATCCACGTTCTAATTCTGCCTTAGCATGAAAAAAGATAAGTGACTTTGGCCCATTTTACTTTCTCTCTCAGCTCTAGACTGGGAAGTTAAAACAAAACAAGACAAAACCCAACAATATTCTAGAACAAGGCAAAGTCACATCACTTCAGTAAAATATCTGCATGAACTTGTCCATGGTGTCATCACATGTCAGAATTGACTGTGGGAGGGGTAAAAAACCCTTATTATTAAAATTAATTTGTCAACCTAAGTGAGGAGCTTCGATTCCATAATCAGGGTTGAACAGATAACACATTAATCATCCCAACATATTGTAGACAAGAGGGAATATATCCCTGATGAAAGATGCAAGCTTTCATAAAGATGTTTCTGCATTAAAAATAAATAATTGGAAAGGTATAGAAATGGCAAATATTTGAGATTGGCAAATGTACAACCAATGAAATAAAAATCTGACGATCAACTGAATCATGTACTGAAGTTATCAGAAGTGAACAAAGGATTAATTTGTGAGTGTTGCTGGCATCCACATTTTTTTTAAAAAAAATCTGTTTTTTCTTCTTGTGTGATAAAGAAATTATTACATTACGGTAGTTTTACTGAAAGAATCTCAACAACAATAACATTAAACTTAATTAGGTGCCATACTAACATGAATTACATTTACCCAGCACTCCAACTTAACTTATCTGCATAGATTTAAGTGATTCTGTTTAAACACATTAGGTCACCCTATGGTTAAATGGTCCATATAGACATTTCATCAACATGTGAACATATGGGACTGAAGGAAGCAATTTCAGTGCCCATTAAGTTGGGCTAGAAATAGTCTACAGAACAGGAGACAGACACTCTTTCCTGAAAGAGCAGGACAACATCACTTTGATGTGAAAACAACAAAGGCTCCAATGAACAGAGAAAGGGAATAAAAGGTGTCAAAATACAGACTGAATTTCAAAGCAAACATTAAAAGATCAGGGGTAAAATTCTTCAGAGAAATAAACATGGAGAAATCCACTTAGAACTTGTAGGTCGGTTTTGGTTTATTTGCTTATTAAGTACCAGGTATGAGTTCAATACTTCACATTATATTACAGAATTCATTGGAAACCATATTATCTTTAATACAGTCCAGAATGATATCCTAAAATGGAGAAATTTGCCAGTCATATAACAATGGGGAGGGAAACAGATCTGATATAATAATAATATTTATCATTATTAGGAGAGGCATATTCTTCTTCTTGTTGTTGTTAGTTGCGAAGTCGTGTCCGACCCATCGCGACCCCATGGACAACATTCCTCCAGGCCTTCCTGACCTCTACCATCCTCTGGAGTCCATTTAAACTCATGCCTACTGCTTCAGTGACTCCATCCAGCCACCTCGTTCTCTGTCGTCCCATTCTTCTTTTGCCCTCAATCTTTCCCAACATTAGGCTCTTCTCCAGTGAGTCCTTCTTTCTCATTAGATGGCCAAAGAATTTCAGTTTCATCTTCAGGATCTGACCTTCTAAAGAGCAGTCAGGGTTGATCTCCTCTAGAACTGACTTGTTTGTTCGCCTTGCAGTCCAAGGGACTCGCAGGAGTCTTCTCCAGCACCAGAGTTCAAAGGCCTCAATTCTTTGGTGCTCAGCTTCCTTATAGTCCAACCTTCACAGCCATACATTGCAACTGGGAAAACCATAGCTTTGGCTATACGCACTTTGGTTGGCAGGGTGATGTCTCTGCTTTTTAGTACGCTGTCTAGATTTGCCATAGCTTTCCTCCCCAGCAGCAAGCGTCTTTTAATTTCTTGGCTGCAGTCCCCATCTGCGGTGATCTTGGAGCCCAGGAATAAAATCTGTCACTACCTCCATTTCTTCACCATCTATCTGCCAGGAATTGAAAAGGACGGATGCCATGATTTTAGTTTTCTTAATGTTGGCTTTTCTTAAGCCAACTTTTGCACTCTCCTCCTTCACCCGCATCAAGAGACTCTTTAGTTCCTCTTCGCTTTCTGCCATTAGAGTGGTATCATCTGCATATCTGAGGTTGTTGATATTTCTTCCGGCAATCTTAATTCCAATTTTTGATTCATCTAGCCCCGCCTTTCTCATGATGTGTTCTGCATATAAGTTAAATAGGCAGGGTGATAGTATACAGCCTTGCCGGACTCCTTTCCCAATTTTGAACCAATCAGTGGTTCCGTGTCCAGTTCTCACTGTGGCTTCTTGACCCGCATACAGGTTTCTCAAGAGACAAATAAGATGGTCTGGTACTCCCATCTCTTTAAGAACTTGCCACAATTTGTTGTGATCCACACAATCAAAGGCTTTAGCATAATCAATGAAGCAGAAGTAGATGTTTTTCTGGAACTCCCTAGCTTTCTCGATCCAACGTTTGTTGGCAATTAGATCTCTAGTGCCTCTGCCTCTATGAAATCCTGCCTGTACTTCTGGTAGTTCTCGATCCAAATACTGCTGGAGCCTAGCTTGTAGGATTTTAAGCATAACCTTACTAGCATGTGAAATGAGTGCAATGGTGCGATAGTTTGAACATTCTTTGGCATTGCCTTTCTTTGGAATTGGAATGTAAACTGACCTTTTCCAATCCTGTGGCCATTGTTGAGTTTTCCAAATTTGCTGGCAAATTGGGTGTAGCACTTTTACTGCATCGTCTTTTAAGATTTTGAATAGCTCAGCTGGAATACTGTCTCCTCCACTAGCTTTGTTGTTGCTCAGATTTCCTAAGGCCCATTTGATTTCACATTCTAGGATGTCTGGCTCAAGGTTAGTGACCACCCCATCGTGGTTATCAGGGATGTTAAGCTCACTCTTGTATAGTTCTTCTGTGTAATTTTGCCACCTCTTCTTAATCTCTCCTGCCTCTGTTAGGTCCCTGCCATTTTGGTCCTTTATCATGCCCACCTTTGCATGAAATGTTCCCTTCATTCTCCAATTTTCTTGAATAGATCTCTGGTCCTCCCTATTCTATTGTTTTCTTCTATTTCTTTGCACTGTTCATTTAAGAATGCATTCTTATCTCTTCTAGCTATTCTCTGGAATTCTGCATTCAACTGGGTGTATCTTTCTCTTTCTCCCTTGCCTTTCACTTCCATTCTTTCCTCAGCTATTTCCTCAGCTAGGGTGACTCATTATATCCTTTATTATTTATTATTGCTATGATCCCATTTTCAGCAATTTTGAAGAAAACAAATCTTGGCAATCAAATAGCGAAAATACTAATAAAATCTCATATTTTCTTTATTATGATATGGAGCATTATGGGAAATCAGGAATCAAAATCCAGTCACTGACAAACACTGTAAGAATTTTAGCACAGATAGAAATTTGGCCTAGAAAAAAGTGGTACAATAGCAATAAATTTGAGGTAAAATAACAAACAGCAATGGAGTTGAAAAAGTAATTGAAAATATGCAGATTAAATATTGTGGAATTTTGGAATATAGATTGTTCTGGTCTTGGCTCAGAACACACCAGATACAATTATGGTTGAAAAGAGGAAAGTGTGGATATTAACTATAGCTATACCAAGGGATAAAACTGCACAAGATCACACAATATAAAAATCAAAGTTGATCATGGCATAAACTTGCTATGGTGATCCCAGTGGTTATTTGCCATACCAAAAAATCTTGGTTATCACTTAGAAAATCTGCACATTGACAAAATTTCTGTTAATTCTAAAAAGTCACACTGCTTGGATCCACACATATGCTACACTGATATATTATGACATCCTATGTTCTTGGGAAGAATTCAATGTGTATAAAGGCCAACACCAGCTAAAGGATTGGCAGCTGTTACTTTACATTGTTGGGAATAGATAATAATAATTCCCCAGTGAGGCACTACCTTGTCATGGTTGTAGGGCTTGCATGCTCTGGGGAATATGAGGTGCCAGAGGTTCAATCATTCTGCAAAATATCGATATAGTAAGATGTATTTACAGGAACTCAAACTGGACTGGTAGTTGCCTCGGTCAACAAGGACTTTGCTAGTTGTTGGAGTTCTTGGAGCTCAGATGACAAATGGGCTACAGCTTACATTCTGCAACAATACCTTTTACACCACCAAAAAACAAAAAAAATCTGTCTATTTATTTAAAATATGTCCTTGGAATGGCTAGATAAATAAAAATGCCAAATCCAGTCCAAATACCTGGCTGACTGGGAAATCAACCATAGTAATAATAATTCATTATACTTAAGTAATATATAGGTTAGGACACCTAAAAACTATTTACTTCTTTAGAACTATCTTTTAAAATGTTTATATTAACAGCAATAAAGCTTGACTTGGAAGGAAAGTACTGGAGAAAAGATGCTGAGACATTTAGCATTCTGCAAGGAAGAATAAGATGATATCATTTCCTATTTCCTATCAAAAATGGATCATTTTTTACTCTTGTCAGTATATTACCCTGCAAACCTGCAAGAAGCAGGTTTGTTTACAGAGTGCAAGACAGTGCAAATGGCACCTGGTTCCTTCCTTTAATACTGTACTGATATTTCCCAACAATTTACACCTGAGACAACTGTTTTCCTTTGGCCTATCAATGGGGTCACACCTAGCTTTACCAAACTCTATTATGCTTGCTAAATGTGATTTATACCAGTCAATTATTCAGTGGCTATATCAATTGACCTTACCGACAGGTCAAATATAAGAACAGAGTTAAAGCTACCCATAACGGCTATCCTGAGGGTTTTTTACATATACTGTCTGCTGCTATACCTATTTATTTATTTATTTTCATTCCCTCAACCTCATTGACAATTATTTTAAAAATGCAATCAAATGCAGTGTTGTTTTTAAGCATGAACATTTCTTTTAGTGAAGTTATGAAATATCTTTTCCTTTGTACACAGCTTCCTTTCAAGTGTTATGCTTCTTTGCCAAAATCAGCGCTGTACGGTACAAAGTGTTTGACCCAAGAACAATAAATGCTGGAATAATTGAATATTATTTTCTTTTATACTTCAGCGGATTAACATATATTATAACCTGAGTGTATACTCACACCTTTCATGGAGAATGAGAAGCCTGAGTCTTTTCTTCTTTTGAAATCCTGCAGCATAATAAGAATTAAAGTGAAAATACAAAAACCAAAATAATGACTCCAATGAATGCTATGAAATTAGGTTTGGTCATGTGATAAAAACAATAAAAATAAACACATATCTCAATTCCTGTCCTCTCTGAGCATGAGACTGAAACCAAATGATGTTCCCACCTGATCCTGGCAGTTACAAGTCAGGAAAAAAAAAACGGAAGCTCTTTACTCAACTCTGTAAAGCTCATTCTTTTTTTTTAAAACATGTTGGCAGGGAGGATGAGAATTTAAAAGACACAATTCATTGAAGGAAAGGCAGTAATAAGAAAAGTTGGACTTCCTGAATTTCTACAGCTAAAGATGAAGGAATGAAGACCAAAGAGCTTTATTTGTTCATTTTACAAGCTGATCCTTCCACAGAAAAGAAAAAAAGCAACAAAAGCAACTTCTTCAACCAGTTTTGCTTTCAGGCTGTTGCATCTCTCTTGGGTGCGCTTCAATTTAAAGCGTAGATCTTCTGCAGGGAAAAGGACAGCAGTCCCAGCAGAGAGTGGGAAAGAGGTCTGACAGCCAAGCAGTGAGCATGACTCTTAGTTGACAGCAGATTTTCTGAAAGCCAGTGCTTTCCTTCAGTCATTAGCTTGTTCACCAGTTCCTCCAAGCAGCTGTAAAAAAATGCAGTTAATATATTGTACCCTGTTTAAAGCATCGAAATGTAAAGCTTGCTAGCTGGTCCCATGCTGGAATAAATCAACTGCAAAAGATTGCAGTTCCTTGACAAACATAGCTATTTCGTAATCAATTTTCTGAGCTGGAAATGTGTTATATCAGTCTTATTTCTTTTATACCCCCAAATTTCTGCTGTTTATTTCCATGTAATCTCGCCCTGCATTTATTGATGATATCCTAGGGGTTTCCATGGTAACACAACCCAGTGTTAAAAGACAGTACTCTTGAGGTCACATGCAAGCAAAAAGAGAACTGGGGATTGATAAGAGGACAATCCAGATCTATCTAGTTTATTAAAATGCTACATATGGCTTGGGCGGGGTGGGGGGAGGTTGTGCCGTCATTGTGTTTTGCAATCATATGAATGTTTTCTCCCTCCAGAGTCAAAACACCTCTATCTAGTGCATCTTCATATGTTTGTTGGGAACAAAGCCACAAGCACTATGTCTTATTTAACAACCACAGGACAATGATAATCCAAGGTTGCCCTCACCATAGGTGCCCTGTTGCAATAATGGGAATTAATTTAGTATAGAACTGCTCTTTCCATAAAGAAAACTAGCATTAATATTATGGCTATAAGGTCAGTCCTGTTTTGTTTTTTTTGTTTGTTTTTTTTACATCTGCCTGATCCCTAAGAAGCAGCTAGCAAGCAGACAGTATGGTCTTATTTACTGGCTGCAAGGTGGAGAGCAAACTTCTTAAGGGATTATTAAACTGCTAAGAAGCCATTCTCTGTTTAGATCATTAGTTCAAATCCAGCTCACAAAAAGTTATTATCACCCGATGGCTGCTCAGTGGCCTCAGTGAACTGCATTGATCTCATCTGGGCCACTTTATATCAGAACATTGCTTTGACAACTGAAGCGTATTTGTGATTGGTATCATCATGGGGGAAAAGCATTACTTTTAGATGATATTGCTATTTTTATTTTCTTATGAAATATTTCAAATAAAAAAAAAAACCACTGTGGGGGACTTTTCCTTTCTTTATCAAAACAGGGCACTGGTGAGATCAGTGATCTTGGTGCAAACCGGTAACTAAAGCACTATATCAAAAGTCAGTTCCCCAAACAGTTCTCCTTGCTATATCATCTTTCTACAGTTTGAAATCTCTGTTCTCCAGATCCTGACCTCTTATTCAAGAGCTGATTTTCAATAGAAAGCTTATTGTTTACTTTACTGCAAACTAAGAAGAGGAGAATAGAAAAGCTGCTTACTGTATAGCAATCAAAATCTAGAAGTTAAGCACCTGAAGTATCAATAAAGGAGAATATTTGTAGCTCAGGATTGAAATGAGGGACCCTTGATGCTGTCTGAGCTTGCTTGTTTTATTGCAGATGTTTCATTATTCAACTGATGATGTCACTACTTATGATGTTATCTAGTTTGGAAAATGAAAAGTCTTCAAGAAATCAAGCAAGCTGAGAGACCACCAAGGGCCCGTCACCTGAAGTATAATTAATATATTGAGGTATTTATCATATACATTTATGCTCAGGAATGTAAATTATACTTTTTTCTTTTCATCTTCTTGAACAACTATTTCTCCATTCTTTTCAAAGCCATGGAGGCAGTTGCAACTGGGTTATATAACTCAATTTTCATAATGCTTTGCTCAAGCTTGGAAAGTGCTGGTTCTTTCTTATTTGTTTCATTCTTAACTTCTAGGACTTCTAGAAGCGCTGCTTTCCTCTAAGCGCTGTTGGCAGCAGAGGGAACCAGGAGCTTTTCTCTGTACAGGATGAGACTTGGAGGAAAGCACAACTCATGGCTGTTAAATTTCACTGTGCTGCACCAAACTCTTTCCCATAAAGAGTAATGAAGGAGAGCAACAGCCGCTGACCTGGAGAACAGTGCCCTCCACTGGTTGTTTCTTCCCCTTCGCTAGTACAGCACAGTGAAATGTAGCAGCCATGAGCTGCTTGAGTTCCTCCAAGTCAAATCCAGAAAGATCTGGCTGTGGAGGGGTGCCTCCATCCGCCGGCTCAAAGCAGAGGATTCAGCTGCAACCCAGTCAAGCTGAGGAACTGCGGGGAGCCTCCGTGCTTTTTTCAGGCACCCAGCTTATTGGCCTGCCCCAGTCCCTGTCACAGCTCCAATGGCAGCGTCTTTGGGAGATGCTGGCGGCACGGAGGCATAGGCAAAGGCTGGGAGGGGGGTGCAACACATGGGGGGGGGTCCGAGTCCGCTCCCCTTCATCTCCCCATACTTGTTTATCCATCCCAGAGAGCCTGGGCTACGCAGAGTATCCGGCCACCTTCCTCACCGGCATCACTCCTGAGCAAACTCTTTCATCCTCGGCTGTTGCAAAGAAGCGGCAGCTCCAGGTGTGCCACGCCTGCTTCATTCTCTTTGAGAGCAGCTTTGCAAAGATGCTCTCAAAGAGAACAAAGTGGGTGTGGTGCACCCAGAGCTGCCGCTTCTTCGCAACAGCCGAGGGGACCTCTTCCGCTTGGAGCTCCAAGCTGTGGGGAGGGGGGGCAGCTGCAACGCTGGCAGCTTCAGGGGGCTCCTTCCCTCAGTGGTTCATTTTCTTTTACCTCGTCTAGGTGGCTATGCTGACTTTCTCCTTAAAAGCTGCTCCGTGCCTTTTGATCTTTCTTGGGCATGGAGAAATACTTCTACCCTTCAAAATGACCTTGACTTTGTTTCCGATTGGTCTAAAACTTGGCAACTTCAAATATCAACCAGCAAATGCTCAGTCTTACATATTGGTAAAAAGAACCCAAACACTAAGTACAAGTTTGATGGACATTACCTTACTGACGACCCCCTCCCTGTCAAAGACCTTGGAGTTTTTATATCAAATGACCTAAATGCCAAAGCCCACTGCAACTACATAGCAAAAAAAGCTCTAAGAGTTGTAAACTTAATTTTACGTAGCTTCTTTTCCAAAAATTCTACACTACTAACCAGAGCATACAAAACATTTGCCAGACCTATTTGAATACAGCTCATCCGTCTGGAACCCATACCACATCTCTGACATTAATACTATCGAACGTGTCCAAAAATATTTTACTAGAAGAGTTCTTCGCTCCTCCGAAATCAACAAAATACCTTATACCACCAGGCTTGAAATCCTGGGTTTAGAAAACTGAGAACTCTGCCGACTCCGACATGATCTGTGTTTAACACACAGAATCATCTTTTGTAATATCCTTTCTGTAAAAGACTACTTCAGCTTCAATCGCAACAATACAAGAGCAAACAATAGATTCAAACTTAATGTCAACCGCTTCAAACTTGATTGCAGAAAATATGACTTTTGTAACAGAGTTGTTAACGTTTGGAACTAACTACCTGACTCTATAGTCTCTACTCAAAACCCCAAAATCTTCAACCAAAAACTGTCTACTATTGACCTCACCCCATTCCTAAGAGGACTATAAGGGGCGTGCATAAGAGCACAAAAGTGCCTACCGTTCCTGTCCTATTGTTCTCTTCTTTATAGTATTATATGCATACTTTTACTTATACTTTTACTTATATATACTTTTTCTCTCATGATGGGTTATTTTTATGTTGATGATTGTATATACTGTTGTGACAAAATAAATAAATAAAAAGTGACACTGTGAAGGGAACAAACCTGCTGCTAAACTTGGAAGCCAACAGGCTTCTTTTCCATCCAGCCGCTGGCGCAGGGTATTGAAAAGACCTCCGATCGCTGCCGTTATCTTTGTGCACTGGCTGAAGGACTTTTCGGTGCCCTGTGGCCAGGTGGCTGAGAAGCTTCTTTGCCAGCCAGCCTCTTCCCAGCTCTGTTCAGCTTACTATATGACGGAAGCATCGGGTGGGCAAGCAAGCAGCAACTGTGGAACCGGTTTGAGGGCATGGCCAGGCTGCCCTTACTACTGGTTTGGAGAACTAGTCCCTAAAGTTACTACCTATTCGGTAGAACCAGGCAGAACCGGTAGGAACCCACCAGTGGCTGAGACCAATCAACCAATGGAATAGCTTGCCTTCAGAAGTTGTGGTTGCTTCATCACATACAAAAAACAGAATTACAAGATAATTTGAAATCTTTACAGCCTAATACTGTAAGCTAACTCTTAAATGCTGAAAATGCAGAATCAAAATACATAAACATAGAAACATCATTGCAACCCTATTCCAAATTAATAAAATCAATTCTGCTAATTAGAATGTGTAATTAAAAAGACATAAGATCGCTGAGAAGAAACTCCTGTTCTGTATTAACATTTTAAAAACTCCTTCCCTGGCCTAATCCTATCAAAAACAAGGAGAGATTTAACCTAGAAATAAGGAGGAATTTTCTGACAGTAAGAACAATCAGCCAATGGAACAATTTGCCTTCAGATGTTGTGGGACCTTCATAACTGGAGGCTTTCATGAAGAGATTGGATTGCCATTTGTCAGAAATAGCATAGGGCCTCTTGCTTGGGTGGGGGTTGGACTAGATGACCTTCAAGGTTCCTTCGAACTCTTTTAAACTGTATGATCTGTAAGTTTCTACTGTTTCTGCACTGACTACATTCCTGCAGTTTTGTTATAGTAACTAAATATTAGCCTATTAAATGGTTCTTGGCTGTCTGCCTGGGCAGACTATTAACTGAAGGAAGAAAGAAGAAAAAACACATCTCTTTCACTTTATCCCCCTGCCCCCAGTTTTAAAGGGGCTAGAATTTTTCTGGTGAGGAAATGGCAATGTGGCTATTTCTTCTTTTTCTTTTCCCTTTCTTTGGTTAATTACAAATGAGCAGGAATGTCTGAGGTGTGCGTGAGCAACTGGAATCATTAGGCAGACAGGCAGCCTTGACTATTCAGCCAGTTCGCAGAACTCCACAGAGTTAACAAATGGTTCTTCTGAACCAGTGCGAACTGGCTGAATCCCACCACTGCCTATAAGGCTGACAGAAACAGACTGCTTTGCTGAGATATCTTTTTTTAAAAAAATAATTTTTATTAAACAGTTTTGTGTTTTTTTTTAAAAAAAACAAAAAATAATCTTTTACAATTTTCTTCTTCTCAAATGTTTACATTGGTAAACATTTCTTACATATCCATTTTTCTCCCTTATTTCAATTTATCTTTATATTATATTATATATACAGAATTATATACATACATACATACATACATACATACATACATACATACATACATATATATATATATATATATATATATATATATATATATATATATATATATATATATATCCATCCTAGAAGCACGAAGTGGTAAACACCAGCCTGAAGATGACGAATGAAATTTCTAATATTGATTTATTTAATTAAATAATATTGATTTATTTAAATATATACATATAGATAACAGTGTACACAATTTCGTTCCTACAATCTGCATCTTTTCTGTTTCCTCTTGTTTGTTACTGCATTTCCACTCCTATATCTTTCTCATTTACTCTTCTCTTGCCTTTTATCCCTCTCCTCTAACCATTCATACCATTTCTCCCACACTATATAATATTCTGTTTCCTCTTTTTCTTGTATTTCCTTTGTTAGTTTGTCCATTTCTGCACACTCCAAAACTTTTCTAATCAGATTATTTTCCGTTGGTATATTGTTATTTTTCCAATTTTGTGCATATATTATTCTTGCTGCTGTTATAATATGTATAATTAAATATTGTATTTTTTTTCATAAGTCCCTGGGAGTATTCCTAATAAAAATATTATTGGCTTCATCTCTATATGCTGTTTGGTTATCTCTTCTAATTGTATTCTCATTTTACTCCAATATTGTTTTGTTTTGGGGCACTTCCACCACATGTTCCCTGATGTTGTTTACATTTACAGCACATTGATGAGGTGTTGTGGAACATTTTAGCCAGCCTTGCCGGTGGAAGATGCCACCTATAGAACATTTTGTACATATTTTCTTTATAGGTTACAGACATTGTCAGTTTGTAATTTTGTTCCATAATTTCCCCCATTTATCCAATTCAATTTTATAGCTGAAATTTTTCACCCAAATTATCATGTTTTCTTTAACTATCTCCTCCTCCATTTTGCATCTTAATAAATAATTATAATTTTTTATCTATTTAACCTCTGTGTATTTCTTGTTTTTCTTCGTATTTTTTCCTCTTGCTCCTTCTCTTTCTATTTGTTCCTTTTCCTGTTTTCTCTTTTCTTCTTGTTCCCCAACATTCTCCTCCATTTGTATTCCTCCTGGCTCTTGCTCTCAATTTCCTCTCTATTCTCTTGTTCTTCTTCTAATGCAAAGTGGTGTTCAAAAAATTCTTGTGCCTTATCTAATATATCTATTTTGATTTTTTTTCTCCTGCCAGGAGATCAGAATACCTTCTAGTACTAACCATCGGAACATTACATTATATTTATTTTGTTGTGATGTTAGGAATTGATAGTTTCTTCTTTGATATCTCGCTCATCTCGGAATTTGTTTAAGAGTTAATATTTCCTTTCCTTTATATAGTATCGAGTTTTCCCTCATTTTTTAATATATTTTATCACTTTTTCTTTTGTAAATCTTATATGTTCCTCTCTTGGAAGTTTGTGCCTGCATGCATAATTTGTGTGTACTCTGTATACTTTGTCGATGTCTCTCCATATGTCTTGTTTGTCTCTTTGTACTGTTTCCACTAGAATTTCTAACATGATCTCTCCTAAATCTTTATTTTATGTAATGTTTTGAAATTTGAGATAAAAGGACACTTTCTCCATCTCCAAAACATTATTGATTCTTATAAGTCTCTATTAGCTATTATATTTTTGTTCCATTGTTTCCATATTTTTTTTGTCTGTTTGTTCCATTTTTGTCTTCACTATTTTAATTCTTTGTTCATTTTTGAAGATATTTTGCTGGATATTTCCTATTTTGTCATCCATTTTTTAAATATTTTTTCATTTCTCCCATATCACTTTTAGGTTCTTCATGATTCTTTTTTGTCTCTTCATGGCTGTTTGAATAGCTTCCTGTGTTTTAGTCATTGCCTCTTGTATCATCAGTAACGTACTTTGGATAATTTGGATATTTGATGTTGACCATGCTTTTTCTGTTCCAAGCATGCTTTCTATTGAACGTTGATGTGCTGGTGAAGATGTAGTAGATGCAGGGTTTGGGGCCATTTTCTTAACCATTTGGGCTATCGTTGTGCTTGTCATTGTCATTTTTCCTGTCCAAAATAGATTTTTCCAGAATATCATATAATGTATTGGCTCTAGAAATATTAGCTATAAAGATGTTTCTTTTTTTAATCTTCACTGTTATCTATTTTTAAACTTAATTTATACAATTGGCCGTACTTCATGATCAGTGTGGGTTTGGGTCTGCTTTCTGGGTAGATGTGTGGTGGTGACATCCTGTATGGACCTCGTGTGTGTGGGTCTGGTGTCATTCCTCGTGTTAGGGACTCGTTTTTCAATAAGGTGGGTTTCCAAATGGCTGGTAGGCAGGAGGTATCATCTCGTTTGTTCATGCTGTGTGGGCATTTTTCTATCTCGATAGAAAAACGAGGTCCACACAGGATGTCACCACCACACATCCACCCAGAAAGCAGACCCAAACCCACACTGATCATGAAGCACGACCAAGGATCAGAAGCCAGACTGCAGCTGCAACATTAGCCATTTCAAACCTGTCCAATCCATACATGCAGCAGACTGACACCCACTATGAAGATGTAGCACGACCATAAACACGAAGCCAAACAACAGCAATGCAGCTCACCAGCTCAAATCCCCCTGCAACTCAGACTAATCTGAGCACAACCAAGCCCCCACCCAAACAGGACACACCCCCAGCCAATCAGAGCACAAAAAAACCCCCATCCAATCAGAGCACAGCCAAGCTCCCACCCAATCAGTTCAAACCCCCACTAGCAGTTAAAAAGGAAGAAACAGCTGCAATCACACATTGCTCCCAGAAGCACGAAGCTGAAGCCTGAAGATGACGAATGAGACTTCGTCGAAACGTCGCCAAGACACTTCCAATTTTACGCGGGAGAAAACCCGAATAACCAAAGACCTACATACAAACACCCGCGAAAACCTCAGAAAACATATATATATACATATACGTATATATATATATATATACATATATATAAAAGGAAGAAACAGCTGCGATCACACATTGCTCCCAGAAGCACGAAGCTGAAGCCTGAAGATGACGAATGAGACTTCGTCGAAACGTCGCCAAGACACTTCCAATTTTACACGGGAGAAAACCCGAACAACCAAAGACCTATATATATATATATATATATTACTAGAGTTCTAAAATCCTTATTCTCTATACTCTATATATTTATTTAAGTCTATGTATAACTTTACCTATATATAATGATATGAAAAATTTATACACTTATTACTTAACATTTAACATATAAAATAACATAATAATGAGTATAGATATACGTATAGCTATAAATATATTATTATTTAGATATAAATATAGAAATAGAAATAGATAGATATAGATATTACTATGAATATAAACTCCTTAGTTTGGAGATAGATAGATAGATAGATGATATAGATATAGATACAAATTTATATACCTTATCTTTTATTACTTAAAGCTAATCTAAATACCCAAAATTAATTTTCAGATGTGAACATTCAGATATATCTCTATAATTGTTTAAATTTGCAAAACTTTATAGACTTATTAGTTTAAATATTCCACAATCTTATCTTAATTATAATATTATTTGTATTTTTGTTTATTTATATTTTATCTTTGATTTTCCTTGTTTGTCCAATTATCCTCCAGTCCAGTATTCTTCCATACATTTATGTCTCTTAAATTATTTTAGTAAGTCTGTACAATCTCCACTCAGTCTTCCATCATTCTTTATATGTCCTGCTTCTTTTATCCTTTATCAGTCCTTTAGCCTCCAGATGATGGGTTTTTTTCCCCCCTTCTTTGCTCAGCACCAATGCTTTTTTTTGATTCCAATTTATAAAGTTATAGCAGCTCTTCAGTCATCTCCAATTATAAAGTTTTTATCTTTCTCCAAAATGTCTGATTGTGACAGCTTCAATCACCAATCCTGTTGTTTTCCATTTCTATTCCTTCTAGACAGCCAGTAAATCCACCGCGTTCCAAGTCACCACTCAATTTACTCAGTTAACTATATCAGTCCTTTCAATCCTTAAAATCTTCAGTAAATTTTACAGTTTTATTAATAATAAAGAAATAGATAAATGAAATTTATATTCACCAATGCACACAGTCACAAGATGTATCCAGTTGGAGTTTCTTTTCTCTTTTCAACTGCTACTTCGCTCTTTTCACTGTCACTGTTGTCAGTTTATTTCCTTTGCTCCTCTCTGTCCTCCTAGTTGCCATGTATATTTGGCAGTATTTCTGCCTCAAGTCTTAGAGTCTCAATATTTCAGCTCCACCATTTGACAGTATAATTGTACCTCCTTTTTGGGCTTTTCTTTCCTACCATTGCCATTATGTTGCTTTCACAATCTTTGCTTCCTACTCCACGGCTGTCAGCGCTTCGGGCCAGCCAAAATGGCTGGTTTCTTCTCTGCTGGAATCAAGAGGTTTCTCCAGAACCTTTGGGGGAATTGCCTTTCTCCCCCTGAGATCCTTGAATATACTCTTCCCCCCCCCCTTTTTTTAGGCTTCCTGGCTGGGAAAGTCGAGCTTTGGGAATGGAGCCCCGTTCCTTCACTCCATTCATGCTGACGTCACCACTGGAAGTCTGCTTTGATAGCTTGATAACAATTTTGATCATGATGTTCTTTCCTTCTCCACTCCAGCCTACTATGTAATCTGCCTGAAATTAATTCAGTGTTATATGCACAGACACATCAACAATCTACTGTACCCTGGTGACACTTCTGGTAATGATCCAGTTACTGGGTAACATTCTGTACATCCATTTTGTTCTATACCGCTAGAAACCAGACATCTGGGTTGTACTTTATAGACCTGTGTCTTACTCTAAATGATATGGAACTATTGATTTCCAAGAAGCTTTATACTTGAATCAAAAGAAACAAAATACTTGTTACTGTCAAGTTCCTCTTATTATAACTCTTAGACAGAATTTTACCTATTTTGATACTGTACTTCCCTCTAGATATTGAATGTGTTTTCAGTACCAGAACTAAAATGAGCTTATGATCCTTTCACAGAAACATCCGCCTCGTTTTCCAGGATTTTTTTTGTTTCAGTGTATAATTTAGAAGGAGAAAATTATTTTCTTGCTATTTTTTTTAAAAAGAGGAAGCTAGTAATCATTGTTGATAATCAATGTAAATCACTTTGCTAGAGATCTGCCAGTAAATCCCTATCTCCCCCACTCTTGTTCCACTACAACTTTCTATGGGCTTTCAAAAAGTGGTATTTCAAGCAAATTGAGAGCATATCCTTCTATCTAGGAGGTATTTTGCAACTAGTTCAAAGGAACATAACTAAATCAATTCAAGGCTGCTGCTCAGTATAAATGCTACTTGCATATTCTTGTCTATAAAATCTTAAAGTTACCTAATATGTTTCCTCCCTTAAAACATTTTAATTATTTATTTTTGAACTTTGCTGTAGATTAATTGGAAACTGCTACAATATAAAACTTCCCTCTCCATGAGAATCAGTTTTTATGAAGGCAACAGTAATGAAATATTTAAGGCAACATATATACAGTATTGGAATGCTACAGGACTGATTATTGAAAAAGAAAAGACAAGTACATTTGGCTGTTTTGTCCATCCTTATGATTGCTTTTTCTGCCTACAAGTCAGTGCTGATTTCTGGTGACTGCCTAAACAAGGTTTGCTGTTTCCTTGACAAAATTTTAATAAGTAGTTGGCATTGTCTTCATCTTCCAAGGCTGAGTGAATAAGCCTTGGATCACCAAGACTAGAACACATGATCTCTCAATAAGGCCAGATTCTTTAACCACATCCACTGGCTCCTGCATATTGATAATACCTCATTTTATATTCCCAGCTAATGTTCACAGGTTTCACATAGATTTTATTGGTTAATTAATTAGGTGCATCAAGTTAGCATTGAATCTTAGCAACAACATAGATTTTCTCTGAAATAATCTGTCCCCCAGGCTGGGGAACTCTGGGAGAATCATACATCTGGTAGGTGTCCAGGCTGATATATATATATACATACATATATCTTAAGGTGGTTGACATACCAATACTCTTCCCAATTTCCCCCATAATAACAACTCTGTGAGGTGGGTTTGGTTGAGAAAAAGTGACCCAGAATCACCTATCCAATTTTTCATTTGCCATGGAACAGAGAATGGTAGTGTCATTCAAAAAAGAGAATCAGCTTGGAAAAAGTTGGTGTATTTTTAATTTCTCTGTGATACTGCCTCAAATCCTATAATGGCTTTCTGCATCTAATTCATCTATTGGTTTTTCTTTCCTGCTTCTTTCCACTCTGGCTTCTCTTCAAGAGTTTTATCTTTATCAACTTTCTGAGCTCTGCCTTCTATGAATGATCCTACAGTAATTAGACCAAATGTTCCTAATTTTTTTGTCATCGTATCTCCCTTTAGTGTAATCTTAATGCTCTCATTTCCAAACACCAAAATAAACACAGATAAACAATGAAAACAATACAAGGAAACTTTGAGTAATGTGAATCTATTGTAGCAATGTAGAACTAAAAGTTTCTTCACATCTCTTCTGGACTCCAAGGGATGTTGGATTTTGATTTAACATGTTACTTAAACTTAGAAATTCTGTTTAATAACCATTGAATGCAGGACTCAGCCTGTTGTAGTTTATTCAATGAACCATGTTTAAGCATACAAAGTATTTGGATGATTTGCTCTCCTTATATTGCAAATTACTTGAATTGCATGCCCAGTCATCATGTCTTGTTAATTGACATACAGATGAACAGAAACTAAAATATCTAGAGATAATCAGAATGGCTACCTCTGCCATACATCAGTCTAATCCATAAAAGATGTTGGTTTTCTTATTTTTATCACCACTTCTCTGTGCACATTGGTTCCTTGGGAGTCAGGCCTCATTTAATCATCTTCTTCCTCCAAACTCTTCTGCTTATTCCAAGTTTGTTTATGTTTTGGAATGAAAATTAATGAGATGTCATGAACTGACTTCACTGGAGGTTCTGCCCATTTGTTTTAAACTAGACATTTACACTTTAATGAAAGGCAATTATTTTTTTCAGCTTTTAAAAATTACTATTCTCAGTGACCTTTTTTTACTTTATTCTACCCTATCTTTTCATCCCACCATAATAAGCTCTTCTGAATCATTCTTTTCCTTGCCAATTTAATCAGATCCTTGGAGAATCAAAACCAGTGGAAGTATAAATGCTTAAAGGAAGGTTCAGCCAATTTGGCTATTCTGACTGATCCCCTTCAGGGAGGTTTCTTCTGAAGGATAAGCATTTGGAAGAAGAGTTTCTTCTAAGGAAGAGTTGTTAGTTTGCTCTCCTGTGTTATTCAGTCAATCAATGGCTTTGAAGGAAGGAAGAGGAGAAAAGAAGAATGTATAAGGAAAGACTGCAGTAAATTAGAGCAGTGTGCAAAGAATGGACTAAGGGATGCTAAAAGTTTGTTTATTGGCTAGAATTTGTTCTCCAAGTGTGGAATTGTCACCCAACTGCTCCAACTGCTGAAGAATCCCATTGTGAAATTATAGAGGTCTTCCTGAATGTATCTTCATTAAAAAGGGGGAAGCAGGCGGCAACTAAGGCTCTAAATAGGCTCATATCTAAGAATCCAGGACCTAGATCAGGGTCATGGCCAAATCAAAGTTAATAGTTCCTGAATCTGTTCCCCTGGATCTTGTCCCTGATACAGAAGTTTGATTCCTCAATCTGCAAGAAGACTATTAGTGGTGTACCAAAATTTTATGGGAAGAAAGTAGAGTCAGGGTAGAACCAGAGGGAGAGTTTTATGGGACAAGTCATTGGCTGAATTTGGACAGAGAATTTGAACACTGCCTGAGAACTTTCAATTTTTACTGTGGCAAACTTTACTGCCCAAGGCTTGTCTCCAGGCCTTCTTTGGAAATAGGAAGGAACTGAAGCTACATATATAGTGCCTTTGAATAAGCTTTCCACCATCTGTAAACATAGGATGTATCAAAAGAACAGTATCCTGTCATCGAAACCCTTTATTAACATATAGATGTGTACTATAATATAATACGTAATATATAATAATGTAATAGATAATTTAATGCATATAAATCTTTTGCATGTTTTATCCTGGATTTTTGCATAAATTTAAATATCCTGTAAAACCAAATTTTAAACTTTTGAACATGTTTCAATTAGCTGGGTGTAATTACTAAGCTGTAAACCATGAGTTCACACAACACAGTCAAAGCCAGAAAAACAGTTACATGCACTAAACTTTGTCTTATGAGAGTAGAAGAAGAGGCACCTTTCAAGAATGATATTGTCACATTTTTTTCTGATGAAAGCTGAATAGAGAAAGCAGAACTAAACATTTCTGTCTCAGTTATAGGTCACTTGTTTCTAACTATAATAAGATTTCCCAAAGGAAAAATGTAAGAGAGATAGAGGAATAGAGAGATAGATTCCAGAAGTAACTCACTGAAAACACAAGTGACCAGGGTCTTGTGGAGCATGGAAATTATGTCAGGAGCATTTGCGTAAGAAAACAAAAGGAAAAACAAAATGTCACCATGGTAGAAATTTATTATATTAATATCTATTGAAAAATCTAACTATGTCAAGAAGCAAACCAATGCCTAACCTCTTTTGCTCACAACTTCATTTGTCAGAGTACAAGAAAGAACAAAGGAGGTCTGCCATCCATGACCTTTTTCCTAGAAACAGGAAGGAATTAGTTAAGGAAGTGAAGGTAAATAGATCCTTAGGAAAAACTCATCATGTTTTCCCTAAATTCATGATATCAAGTTTAGGAGGAATAAAGAAGATTCAGATTTGTATACTAGATCTCAGAAAAAGTAGATGTTAATGAATTCAGTCAGAAAGTAGGTCATATTCAATAGCTTAATATTCTGACTGAGAAATGGGAGAAAGGGAAATCTTGCAAGTTAAGCTACTGAAGGTGCAATCATGTACAAGATACATGCAACATAGTCACCAGAAACTGAAGGAGAGACAGGCAAGGCACCAGAATATAAACTGACAGCAAACAGCATTCCTTATTAGCAGTGATGGTGTTACCTAGTTAGGGTAATGAAACATTTGCAAGAAAACAACCAAGCTCAGAAAACACAAAGGACTCCTGAAAAAACTTTGTCAGATAGACCTAGCAAAGACTTCTGAAAAAGGTTCCAAAGGACTTTTAAAAAATCCAGGTATTTCATGTCAAAACAAAGGAGTATAGATAGAGAAGGGCAAAGAGTATATCTGTCTGTTATAAAAGAGTGAATTCATAAATGTTTGTCTGATGTATATCTTTGTTACACTGGTTATCTAGATTTTTGAAGTGCAAATATAGCAAGTAATCTTGTTTAGTGATCTAGGTATTCCTGTGACCCTGAATAATTTAAGACGAGGGGATGAAATAGGAAGAGAATTCATTCTATGGGTCTAGAGCAGAGGGCTCCAACCTTTTGGGCACTAAGGACCAGTTACGTGGAGGAAGGTTTTACCATAGACAGAGGGGGCATGGTTTCATATGCTGCCTGTATCCCACAGATGGGGCTTCGCTTTTTTTGCGCAGACCAGTTGCTGGCATACCGCAGACTGACCGGAAGTTGGGGACCCCTGGTCTAGAGTGATAGAGATGTACATACTAGGATGGAGGAAAAAGTCACAACTCAATAATAAAGTAAATCTAGAAACAGCAATAGTCAAAAGGCAGTAGAAAAGCAATAGCCTCTTTCGATAGAAATTTTCAGAAATTAAGAGATGGTAGATTTCAACACAGATTTCAATTTTGTCCAGGGATGAGATAAGAAACAATGAAATATATATGCCATTTGCAGGTAATAAAAATTACTCTTTTCATCTAAACAAATCTATGCCATAATTACTTAGAAGAATTGCAATGTTTTAAGCAAGCATTGGTTTCCATATTCTAATTCTTCTGTCTGTCTGAATCTGAAAAACCCAGGATTGCCAAACTAACAAGTTCTACTCTTCTAGGTAACCTAGACCTTGAGAAATTGGTTCATTTCAAGTTAGTTTTCAAAGTACATTTTCAAGAAAGAAAATGTGTGGTATTCTGAAGAATGCTAGACAATTCTGTCTGAAAGCTCCCAAAGCAAAGATTGCTGCAAATAATTTAGCTGCATTGAGTCAATTTAATAATTCTCAGTGATTTCAATAAATAAATATTCTGAATCTCTTATTTCTGAGAAACCTTCCTGTCATTTCATCTCAGCTGTCTCATGGATAGCTGTGAAAATGGGAGGAAATCCAACTTCCAACTAATCCAACTAATAGCTTTTTCAAATTAAAATCTGAGATTCGTCAACCATAGTTCAAAGAAAAATGCAAAAATTAAGTAAAAATAGATATAAAGATAGAGGTAGCACCTAGTATTAAGTAAATTGTGAATTTAGTGCTGCAATATTTATTTTTATGGATTTTTTACTTGATATTGAATATAATATATTTAGGATATGAGAAGAAGGAAAGATGTTCTGTTGTTGCAGAATATTTCTTTGCTTCTACAGAAAAAAAAAGCCAGGAAAGATTCAGCTATAATATAATAATTGTTCTTTCTCTAATAAAAGACATCATACTAATTAGAAAAATCCTGTATTCTATACAAACATTTGTTTAACACATCATGCGAAGTCACAATATCTTTGATTTGATTCATACCATATGGAACCAGTGATATAGGTTGCTTAAAAACAGTGGTTTCTAAAAAACATGCTTAAATGAATGTTCATCCTCAGATAATGTTTTGTTCAAGATTTGTGACCTTGATATCTTATCAAATTCTATTTCCTCTACACATCTGTACAGATGGTGGAATGTTTGCTCAAGGAACATATATGCCATAAACCACAGTTTATGGCTTTATGTCACTACAATGTGGTATGTACATTAACCACCTCTTTCAAAAAATAAAGGTTAAGTGTAACCTATTATTTGGCCAAACCCTCACATGACACTTCAGTGCTGTTCTCTGGATCAGGACCTCTCATTAGAAAATGATCAATTGTTCCATCAAAGTGTGGCTCAATTCTTTAAATACTTTATATACAGTAGTTCAGCCCCATTCATTTAAGGCAATAAAAATAATCTATTAAATGTAATATGAATAATTATCTCAATATTTAGGTTTCCTGGGCTTGTCAGTTGGAAAGACCCAAGTGCCACGCAATGAGGTGAGCTCTCGTCCTTGCCCCAGCTACTGTCAACCTAACAGTTTGGAAGTATGCAAATGTGAGAAGATAAATAGGTGCCACTTTGGTGGGAAATTAACAGTCTCCATGATGTAATGCTGGCCATATGGCCATGGTCTTTGGACAGCACTTGTTCAATAGCCTCAAAACTGAGATGAGCACCACACCCTGTAGTTGGCAATGACTAGCAAAGTAAAATACACAGACACTCCTTTTTTAAAGGCTTTTTTTACAGTTCTGTAATAAATAATTTACAATAACATCAAATATGTAAAAAACATTATGGAATGAAATTAAAGTGAACTTCCTGTTCCCAAATCTGGCCTTGGAAGCCAACAACTCATTTTGCAGTTTCATGAATTTAAGCTTTAAAAACCCTCATTTGGGCAAATGGAAAAGAAATTAAATTAGGAAGGATGGAAAACCTTTAGCTAGTGTCTGTGTATGCTAGAGTCTGCTAGTAGTTGCACTCCAATAGTCATAACTACTTTCTTTATCTTTACTATCATCTGGTCATATCTCACCAGTCCCCAATGATATCCCAATGATAGTCCTCTCTGTAGATCCTTGACAGAAGGATCTGGGTAGGTGGTTCAGTGAACTGATGTTTCATTTATTCATCCATATAAAGGAGGTGGCTGATTGTACTATCACTCTTGAACTTTATTCATGTCCAGTTCTTGGGGATTCAAGCCTGTGCAGAACAGCAGTGGAGATAGTGCATCATTTTGGTATATGCCATACTTCATGGCAACTTAAGTCAGCTGTCTTGAGTTGACTTTCAGCATTGACTTCCATAGTACCATTGAGCTCTGGAGGAAGGTCTTTAGTATTCTGTTGACTTTGTATAGCACAGTGGTAGTCAACCTGGTCCCTACTGCCCACTAGTGGGCGTTCCAGCTTTCATGGTGGGCAATAGGGTTTTTATCAGATACTGAAGCACTTTCCTTTTTTTTTAATTTAACTGACTTTTTAAAAAAAATTCATAGCATTATTTAAAAACATTTTCATTAAGTTTTCATAAAATTCTCCATGACAATTTAAATTTCTGAAAATATACTATTTGTATCGCCCACGCATAAGTTTAGTTCATGTTACATAAGTGAAACTAAATGGTGCTATAGTGCGACTGCAAACAAAAGAGCCTCGCCCCAGAATACCTTGTGCATCTCCCTCCACCCCACCAAGCTGTAACAGATAAGCAGAGCTGGTAGCCGGCGCACCCCCCCGCAAACCCAATCCACGATGCACGAGAGACATGCACAGACGATGATACAAGGCGCATTACTTTGGAACCGGTGGGTGGTTAGAAAATTTTACTACTAACAGAGATACAAAAGTGGGCAGTAGGTATAAAAAGGTTGACTACCCCGGTATAGCATCACGTATTCACAGTACCATTTGTATGACTTTGAGTCATAGACATTCCTATATCAATCCAGTCTGCATTCAGATTGGTCTGTTTGGTCTTGGGCAGCTATACTGTAAGCAGCTGGTCTTTTGAGTATTGTTCCTGATACCCTTTTGAGCTTTGCTGTGAATTTGGTCCTGTAGCTTGACAACTATGATGTCTGATTGGACTTTCCATGTTGTGAGGAAGCAAGTTATTGACCAGTAGACTGCTAATGCTGTTTCCCTTGTGGGTATATTTCATGATCAGCACTGATGTTTCTTGTATTAGCTTGTCTGTGTGGGAGGTTGCCACTAGCAATTGGTTCATCTAAGCTAAGCATCCATGTACTACTGTTAGTTTCTATAGCCAGTAAGGTGCTGTCCAGCTTTCTTGACTGCTACTGTGATAGTGACTATTTCCTTTTCTTGGAGATTGCTATGGTCTGCTACTGCTTTCAGACTTTGCAATCCCTTTGTACTGATGCCTTTTCTATATCTCATGTTCTTCCACTACTGTTTAAATTCTGCTGTTTGTGGTTATGCTGTTGTTGCCCTGCAGTTGGGAGTATACCTTGGATAGTTCTTTGGAGAACAGGGCATTTATTTTCTTGGCCTGTGTTTCTGTAGTGTATCTCCTTAACCTGGTAGCCAGTTCTGTGAACCTTTGCTTAGCAGTCTTTAGGGCTTTGGGTGGTCAGGTGCTTGTTTCTTTTTAGTAGCAAAGTTTTATTATTAATCTTCACACCCTTCTTTAGCTTCATCAGCTGACTAACTTCTCTCAGACTTGCCTTGATTGTAGGCCCTCACTTCATTTTCCTTGATGGGAGGTATATATAATTCTTAATTATGTAGCCAATGTCAAGGTTCCAGAAATACCTCTTCTGCGTAAAATAAAGACTCAGAAGCATTTTTCCCTTTTCCTCTCAGAGTCCTTTACTAGCATGAGGAGACTGGCACACGATGAATGCAATTCCCAAAACTGAAGTTCCGGATTCGTTTCCCCAGTTATACAAACCCCAATAGTCCCACCCCCCTGACCCCTCTGATAGTCACACGGTCCCACGTTCCTCCAGTTCATTCGAGTAACTTCTTGCCACTCTTCCTGCAGACGTGAACACCATCCGACCTTGACCCGTTGAAGAATGCTACCCTATCCCTCAACCCCCCCCTCCTCCCCTCAGGATAAAAATGTGGCAGCGTCTGGAAACCTAAAGTTTAATATGGTTTCCAGGCCTGACAGCCAAGCATTTATAGCAGCTATAGCATGCTGTTCAATAGTTTGAGTTAGGATGGTAATAGTGGTGGTAATAGGGATTGTCTTGAGGACAGCCATGGTAATTAGTCTCAAGGGTTGACTGTAATTAATTTATCCATGATCTTACGCCTTGTAACAGTTGTTATACTCTATAATGGAAGGGGTGACACAGCATTCCTGATCCAGTTGTTTTCCCTGGTCTTCTTGAATCTGGTATGTGATGTTTGGTTGGCCTCAAGTTCTGAGAACAATTTCCTCTTCACTATGTTGAAGTGTTAAGTAACTAGCTGTTGCTCAGGATGGATGCAGATTCTCTGTCACACACATCCATCTTTATTGGGCAGTTAGCATCTGATTTCTTTAGATAGATAAAAAGACAATTGAAAGCTTAAAAAGGACAAAAAGTCTTCCAACCAGAGACTTAGTTGTATTCTTTTTTTCAAGGAATCAGTATTGAATAAGAGATGGACTTGTGTTAAGTTCAAGCTCAGCAACAACACTATAGCAATCTTTGATTGATGATTGATGAGGCTAACATTTTAATTCTAGACATCATCTGGCAAATGCTGCCATTACATACATACTTGATTCTGATATAATCATTTATGGTTTACATTTCTACCACCTTCTCTCTTACTCTGTAAATGCCCATAAATCCCAGTACATTTAAAGGATATCGGGCTAAGAAAGACTGCAATGACATATCTATTAGTAAATGCTACTGAAACTATCAATTCCCTAAAATCCATTATAAGTGGATATGGGGACAGGTTTATTTGTACTTTTTCCAAGCTGAGAATCCTGAGCTATCAGGCTTGTGTCTTTCAGAACTTGCTAGATCTTGAAAATTGCTTCCATCTCATTTCTCTTGTTTCTTTCTTGTCCATTTGTGTGTGTGTGTGTGTGTGTGTGTGTGTGTGTGTGTGTGTGTGGGGGGGTATGCAGTTGTCCCATAAGTACATAGTATTGTGCATCTCCAGTGCTACATCAGACTTTGAGGGGGAAGGAGAATAGAAATGGTAACAGAAGTAAAATTATTTCTTTTTGTATTCTGCATTTTGTCTTTTATTCTATTAAAAAGTACAAACTTTCTGTGGTTATCCATGAATTAAAAATGTGTTGAGAATAGTCTTTTCTCTATCAACATGACCTCTGCTTTCCAAACTTTATATAAAATGTAAAAGAGAAAGACCTGATCTCTGTTTATGAATGCAGGAACACACAATGAATATTTGGTACAGATGGAAACAATAGAACTGTATTGAATTTAATTCAAGAGCTTTATATTGTGTGGGGAAAATAGGAGGCAGGAATATTACATATTTGCTGCCTTTAGGTTTTTTTTATTTATATATATATATATATATATATGTTAAAATGGTGGAATAAAAATCTAATAAAAATAATACATTCAATCCATTCAGCTTCTTTCTCAACTATCTGATTACAATTTCCGTGAAATTCAAAACCCTGCAGAATTCTATCCTGGTCAACCCTTACCAGAGTAGTATTGAAGCACTGATATAATATTCTCATTCTCCATCCTTTCAGAAAGAATGGACATCACCAGTCAATGAAGAAGATGTGATCTGGCATAGCAAATGTGTGTTTCCTGTTAACAATGTTCCCGTACAATCCACATGCTCAATTTCACTCTTTTCTCTCTGTGTCATTAATGAAGCTGATGAGAAGTGAAGAGTAATTGCATTTGCAGCTGACAAGAGTTAGAAGAAGCACATTTCTAGAAAGGGCTTCTGTTTGAAGGTGAGGGAGGGCAGTCAAGCTTTAAAATCAAGGCAAAATGGCACTGTCAAAGTAAGTTTGTGGTACAAATCCTAGGGACATGATTAAGGACACATATTTTGTGTGCAATATGTACTGGAGAATATATGTTGGGTTTACAGTGTGGCTTTTGTTTGCTTCTACTTCTTAAGTAACTTTATCTTGTAAGGCGACATTTCATTGCTAACTGTTTGCTAATTCCAGCTACTTTTCTTTCTTGCCACACTTCAAATTTCATAGCTCCTGGTGGAGTTTGTGGTTCCCCCTGGCCCTTCTTAGTTTCAAGGCTGATCTGATCCTAAATATTTCTGCACCAGGGGACCAGCAAATGATATTTCCACCCAGCTCCTCACTTTAGAAAGTCTCTATTCAATAAGTACATTCAACTAAAGTGCATGGAAATTTTCATGCAACTCCTCCAATTTTTTCCCCAACTCCAGTTTCAAGAAGAGCTGATTTTGTATCCGCTTGAAATAGAATACTATTCTCTACACAGTCCAGGACTTCAAGTTCCAAAACCAACTTTATAGTTATATTTATGAGAAGATTGATCCATCAGCTACCCTATTGTATGGATGGAGATTTCATAGAAAAAAGTTAGGGATTATGGGTTTTCTTCTGCTTTTTGAGTATATATATCACCCATCTCCTCCCACTCATGACTGTTTGACTGTAATCTTGTTGCTGATATCCCTAAGATTTATATTGACTGTTTTCCTATGTCTTTCATTATGTGTTGTACCTTATGATTCTTGATGAATGTATCTTTTCTTTTATGCACATTGAGAGCGTATGCACCAAGACAAATTCCTTGGGTGTCCAATCACACTTGGCCAATAAAGAATTCTATTCTATTCTATTCTATTCTATTCTATTCTATTCTATTCTATTCTATTCTATTCTATTCTACTTTGATCACACCCTGAGTCTAATTCCTGACACCTGACTCTAATAAGTATTCACAGAAATTAGATCAGGTTTAGAAAACGGCATTGGAATAGATAAGGGTAATATGGTAACCAGAAAATTAAAGTCTAAGATCTCTGTAAATAGACTGAAAGACCAGGATATAATTAGCCTGGAGAAAATATGACTGATACAGGAAAGGATGTCATATCAGGGGTCCAATCTTGTTTCCTCCCATGCCAAAGTAAATTGACATGTAATAATTAGTTTAAGTTTGAAAGGAAAAAAATCTAATTCAATGTTAAAAAAAAAATAAACCAGAAAGTTTAACAATGAAATCAATTAGCCAGGAAGATGGTGGAATTCCCTTCACTGGATGAGTTCAAACAGAGGCTAATATGTTATCTATCTGAGATGTTCTCCTTTAGATTCCTACACTTAGCAGAGGTTGAGTTCCATAGCTTAAATGCCCAACTCAACTCCATGATTCAATGTATCTTACATAACTAGGCAGCAGGCAGACATATTTGTGTCTAGTAGATTAGCCAATAGAGAAGGAGAGGTAGGCAGGGGATAAAAGGAGAGCATCTTCCAGCACCATTCATTCTGAGGTAGATTCAATAAATGCTTAATCATTATAATCCATAAAGGACTGGGGAGATAGGTACAATTTTCCATAAACAAAGAAATATCTGCATAATCCTAAAGTACAGTGACGCAAGTATAAGTCTCCTGGTCATCTTTTTGATTTGTTTGCTTATTTTTTAATAATCTGTGTTGTTGACTTTAGCTGAATATAACATAATATATGAATCATATATCTCCTTCTCTGGAGTGGAAATATATTTTATATAGGATTCTGTTTAGAAAGTGTTACACAAATTGCCTGTCAAAATTCTTTGGAATCAATACATAGTAGCAAAGGTTCTTTTTCCCTATGATGATGATAATTTGTTTTAATTATCAAGGAATAGCACAATATAAAAAATAAACAAAATGAATCATAAGTCTGACTGGTGTGCTTTAGAGGTTCGAGTTCCAACCAGGAACCTGCAATTATATCATCATCTTCATCATCATGCATCATGCATCATCATCATCACCATCACCCCCACCATCACCATCGACTTTTTGTGGCTGTGAGAGTTTGTGGCCAAAAATTCAGTCCAGGTATAGACAGCATGGCATGGTACGTTTATGGAGATTCTCAAACATCCAGGTCATGTTTGTCCCAAAGGTGTTGTTCAAAAATCAAAAGGATTTTCATGGTTTCTTCCTTGAAAACATTTCACTTCTCATCCAAGGAGAACAGAACTGAAGTAACTTCTTAGATGTGAAGTGAAACATTTTCAACGAAAAAAAACCAAGAAAGTCCAGTTGCCTTTTGAACAGCACCTTTGGGATGTGGCATGGTGTATGTAAATCTGTTTCATTTCTTTAATTGGATGCACAAATATGCAAAATACTAGCAGAATTTAAATTGTTGTTCTGAAGTTGTATGGCCATGATAATATGACCCTGAAAGGACACAAACACTGCCAGGCTCTCTTAGTCAATAACATTTAATTTTCAAGGCACTCTTGTGCTGTGGCCCATAAAATCAGGTTTAACTTTTTCTTTCCATTTTGTCCTGGTTTCACTGTGAGGCAATTTGACTATTTGTGTTTAAGAAGAAATTGATAATTGTGTAACAGAGTATAACTTCACTTATCTAAATGGCTGGGGGAAATTCAAACACTGGGATAATTAAATTCTCAGAAAATGGAAAGTGTTCTTTATGCTGAGATATATAGGGTTATAGCAATAAGAGGAAACAAGCAGACAATGAATTTAGATAGAAGGCCAGCAAACTAAGACTTTAATACAGTATAGACTCTAGCCATATGGTGGTATTACAGACTATCAGAGAGATTATTATTTTTTTGCAGAGTGACTCAAGCCTTTGTCTAAAAAATTTTCTCTCTCTCTCCCTCCCTCCCTCCCTCCCTCCTGTCTCTCTTGCATCTATAACCAGTATCTATTTACTTTTATGCAGTGTAGGATTACAATTATCACCACAGCTCTTATAGCCAATGGAAGATGCACTGGACATTGCATTGACACAATGTCTTTATTTCAATTGCAAACTATTTTTCTTCCCAATAAAGGTCACACTGTGACTTTTAAATCAGATGACCACTTTGAAAGTTCACTTTTTGTATGATAGCCATGCACTACCATTTTTCCTTTTGGGCAATGATCTCCACCAAGCTGAGAGGGCAAGTATGAAAAACCTAATATTCTGCCAAGCTTTATGCTCTACGTGCAACACATCAGCAAAAATTAATGGGCAGCACATCCTGATCAAAAGCCACCTACGTGGAGGGAGTAATTAAACAAAGAGGAAGTAATAGGTCAAGAGCTGCTTCAGTTCTTCACACTAGCACTGCACACCTGGCTGCTGTGATTGATATTGTTCATCAGCAGTCAAATCAGTAATTGGTTGATTGCTGATGAACTATGCCAATCTTAGCGGTTGACCACACTGTAGTAATAAAGTATTCTACCTATAGAGATAAGTTACTGGACACTGGATGCCAATGATTAAATGCTAAATATTGTCTATAACTGTAAACATTTGATACTTATTAAATAACTGGCAATAACCAGGCCAACTTTCCTTATCTTACTATGCTCCGGATATTTTAAGATTGGAATACTTGAGATTGGATTGCAGTTAAAAAAATAATCTGGCAGTTGAAATTCAACACATTTTTAATCTAGTGGACAAATATGGCACCCAAAGACTACAAATTGGAGTAATTACTATGCTACATAGCAACAAACCATCAACTTTATTTCCTTTAATTGTGGATTCATTGTGAGCTTTGTCATGCACAATGCAGAAGCAAAACTTGCATAAGATAGCATGGAAGACAGGATAGATATAGTGAAAAATATGCTCAATTTATTGTTTATAAGTACATCTACCTGTATGAAAAAATGCTTGCTTTGCTTTTGTATCACATTGAACGGAACATGAAAAGGTGGTATCATTACAAAACTATCCCACTTTGATCCAAGGGCTTGTTAAAGAAGAACAATCATTGACTTGACCTTCCAAAGATGAAAAACAGCCTATTAATTGAGATCTAAATTTAAAATAGGCAACTTTGGCAGAAAAAAGAGGGGCCTTTGTATCTTTCTCTGCTAAACCCAAGGGGCAATTTACACCATTTACAAACACATTGGAAAGATTAACAATGTTTTAAATAGCCATGGAGGTGACTTTTCAGCCTACAATGTAAAAAGGGGTTGGAAAGGAGCAGCCCCACTCATTAACAGCATTGCAAAGTGACAGCTTCTACCAGCCAGCTTCATAAACTCTCTAAGAGATGAAAATGCATGCCCTTACTAGCTATACCTTTGTAGGGAAGAAAATCTATCTTTTGGAACAGCAAAGAATTTGCAAGATGTGACCTTTGAGAACCTAGAAAATGGAACATTCTAACTAATGAGACAAGGTGACATTCTAGCAAGATCCAGAAGTTTCTAGAGTTGTACACTATAACATTTGAGAGGTTGTTGAATGCTGATTGGTTTTCTCTTTCTATTAATGGTCTGGGAAAAAATTGAGGCTATCAGAAGTGGGCTGAAAAATATTTGGAACAGCAGCAAGTGGTCATCTAAATTTTGTGCCCAATTTTGTTGCTCTATATGCATGTTGATGAACCTATGGAACACGTGCCAGAAGTGGCATGCAGAACCATCCCGTGAGGGATGTGCAGCTTCACTGGCTCCTCTTCCATGTTCCTGTGCACACACACACACACCGACCAGCTGGCCTTCGGCGCGCAGGAGTGCCAAAACCCAGAAGAGCAGCATTCTGTCACGCATGCGTGCGCCAGCACTCAAACTTCCGGGTTTATGCTGTGTGCATGCATGATGGCCAGCTGATCATTGGGCATGCGTCCATGCCAGAAACCAAAACTTTGGGTGTCAGCTCGCACATGCATGACAAAACGCTGCTTTTCTGGGTTTCAGTGCTCCCGCGGTGCTCCTGTGTGTGTGAAGGTCAGCGAGGCTGCGCAGTCCAGGAGGGGTGGTTTTGGATGCCATTTCTGCAGGTCAGCACGCGGTGACGTAAAAGATTAGCCATTACTGCTCTATATGATATGCTCAAGATACAAGAGACAGAGCCAGCCCTAAAATATAAAGAAAGTGATTTTAAACATAATAATTGAATAGGCTTTAGATGCTAGTCCCTTAGAACACATAACAATCAGTTACTGATGATTTGTTTACACTATCACTTCTGCCTACAGAGATTGTACATGTGCCTTTAATAGATGTATGTAGGCAGAAATTTAACAAGAGTAGTTTTCCTACCATAGATAAAGCTTAATCTTGCCAATTTCAACTATAACACTGAGAAAGACAGTGCAGAAGCTAAACAAGATATCAACAAAATATTTCTATTTAATATATTTCCTTTAAATCTAGATACTCTTAATCTAGTTGATAGAGAAAAAAAATCTTCAGCAAGTGGAGAGTTTCCCAAATTGAAGCTGAATATTAAGGATATGTTCATCTATATAGTATAATTCAGGTATTTGTGGAAAAGGAGTTGTTTTATATTTTAAATGTAAACTACCGTCTTAAATTGGAGAGCCTGTTTGGGACAGTGGTAATTCGATTGTCAAAATTAGGACTGGGAGATTCGAATCTAGATTTCAACTACACACAAAGGGGGTAGTACTGCTTTGCCTCTCAAGATTTAAATTACGGTTTAATAAAATGAAAGACAAATACCACACAATACTTTCTAGTTGTGTTGATGTCACAATTCTCAGAAACCCAAACAAGCATTATCCCGGCCATAATAAATTTGGGCAGCATCAGCTTTGAGAAGATTGACATTCCTTCATGAAGCAAAGGGAGAATAAAATTACCAGATTAAAAAACAATTTCAATTCCATTGGGTTTTACAATATTCTAAATAATAAAATGAGACAGCTTGGACTAGTGGTTAAGGCACAAGGCTAGAAACTAGGAGACTATGAATTCTAGTCCTGCCCTGGCATGAAAGCCAGTTGGGTGACCTTGGGTAGTCACTGTATCTCAGCCCAACTCACTTCACAGGGTTGTTTTGGGAAAGAGGACGAGGAAGATATGTTGAATATGTTCACACCTTGAATTATTTGTAAAAATAATAAAGGCATATTATAAATAATAAATAAACAAATAAGGTTACCTATTGACTCAGTTTTTCCTACATTAATGTAAAACACCACACAGATTGTGGAAATCAATGTCACTTTGCAGTAATCAAACTTAGCTACTCAAAAACAGATGCCCACCTAATCACTGAAAAAAGAATGTTCAGTTGACTAGATGGAAGCAAAGCTGCTGAATGAGTCTGCTTATAATGTCTGCAGCAATCAAAGGCAATGTTCCTTCTGGTCCTGGAGTTTCAGGAAAAGAGGGGAGAAATGGCAAGTTGCACAGCAATGTAGTTGGGTTGGCTGCTGCTGAATCTTCAAGAGAAAGTTGGATCAGTTCCAGGAGCCATATTGAAGAATAATGGATAAATCCTTCATTGATCATCCCACAGTTGAAAGAGCAACGGTTAAGTAGGACAAACTGAAGTAGTGGGCTGAGCCAAGTACTTTTTGCTGCCCAATATGTGAAACAAATTAACATCCCTGCCCCCACACATTCATTTTCAAACATCAACTGGACAGGGACTCAACATTGGCTATCAGTGATCTGTATCATTCTTGCACCTGAATGGGCATCTTTGCTGAGGAGATATAAGTCAGATAATTCTCTCCTAACACCACTTTCAATATCCAGCATCTTTCATCCAGGGCAATTAACCCATTTTGTCTAATAGTAGGACTAGTTTATCAATAGCAAGATCAATAAAAGTATTATTGCAGAACAGGGAACAGCTGATATTCAAAGGAAGATGTTGGAAAATGCTGCAACATTCTTCCAGTTTCCTTTCAGATTTTCTCAAATGTCAAGTCTCCTAAAAGTTATTTTTAACATCATTTTTTTTAGCAATGATTGGATTTTTTTTTTATTATTTCAAAGACCATATTCATGTTGTGTGTGTGTGTATATATATATGTATGCACACATGCACACACACACACACACACACAATCTTTGTTTGATTTTGGGCACTCCTGAAAGTAAGTTTCTCTTCTATAAATCAGATTGTGATTTTGTTTAAAAAAATTAGCAACTTCATCATACCGTGACAGTTTCATTAAAAGCTCCGAAAGTAATCAATGTTTAAGCATTGGCTGCTAGCTTTAAATTCCAGATCTGATGACTGCAATCTAGACAGATGCAAAACTGACACAGTCATTTTGCTCTGTGTATTCTAAACACATTTTGATAGTTTTATGGCAAGAATGGTATCCTTGAAACACATCCAGGCATTATGAGATGGAGAATTTGTAATCCAAATCCAGATTTCCCAATTTAGGAAATATTAGTATTCATAGGATTTGCATAGTATTGAAAATGCTTTGCATGATTTTGAAACCTTAAAGCCTGTCTTATGAGGTATTAAAACAGCTTGTCCAAATCAAGAAATTGGAAGTTCACTTAGATAAAGGTGGGTGAATGAATGTTCTAAACTGAGTCCATGCCTCAGCAGAAATCTGTGAAGTTGAACAATCCATTTTTAAAATGATTAATGACATGCCAGTTCCTAAGCGAATTCAGCTGCGCCTTGCCACAGCTATAAGGGTGTATAGGAAACAATATTTACTTTTCAGAAAATCAGAGAGGGTGGATTGTTAGCTTTGCTATGGTTTTGGTTAGCAAATAATGCCTAACAAATTTGACAAGCCCCTGCCAAAAGCACTCAACTGAAGTACTCTCATTTTACATTGGAAGGTGGCTTTTTTGATATTTATACCAGCCTTCTGGTTTTTATTATGCATTTTTATGTGTGTCTTCACATGCAAAATACAGCTAAATGTTTATTGTGTGTACTTTGGCAATAGCTTCTATCTGCAGTTACTGAACTTAATACAGAATTGCTGTACTTCATTGCTATCTGTGTGTACCTGACTCATGAAAAATGGAACGTTTATCAAAATAAAAATATCAGGTAAAAGACCTTTTAGTAATCCAGGAGGTAGAATGGATGAAATCCTCATTCTCCAGGTTTTAAACTGGTCAGGATTTCATTGGGTTCATATTTATAAATGAAATAAACTATTTTATTTATATTGAACTAATTACACCTGTGGCTATTACTCAAATGTCCATCTTCTAAAGTCTAAGATAGTCAAAATGCATATTTTATTTATACACATAATAAAGCTATATAAAATGAAAATAAAGTCAATTTCTATGTGTTTTTCCTTCAGCTTGGAATTGATACAAAAGTAATTGAGTGGAGTCTGAATTGAAAATCCACTGCAAATGTTTATGAATTAGAAAGATGTGGATTTGTCCACCTTTTCCCAAGTTCATGGAATCAATAACTTTTTGAAACATATCATACGGAAAGATTATAAGGGTAAAGGCAAGAACCAAATTCATAAAGGCAACATTCCTAGTTGCCATTTCATCAATATATCTGTGATTGGGAAAATGAATAAAAACATTTTTTAAACTGTCTGAACTACATCAACCATCCTGAATTATTTTTGTTGCAAGCACTAGCAATAGCAGGCATACTGCTTCATAGTGCAAGCACTCTCTGAGCAATGCACAGTGTCACCATATTGCTCCCAACAATCTGGGTCCTTATTTTACTGATCTCAGAAGGGTGGAAGGGGAAAAAAAAGATGAAAGGCTGAGTCAACCTTGAGCCTATCAGGATCAAACTCCAAGTTGCAGAGTTAGCCTGCAATACTGCATTCCAACCACTGTGCCACCACGATGTAATGGTAACCATTCATATTTCTTCTATGATTAGGATCAGAGAAAAGGGCTTTGGGCTCCAGGTATAGAATGCTTTGATGATTTCTTCATATTACATATGTTAAGGGGGTGGGGTACTTGTTGTACATCACTGAATTTATGAAAGCATGAATATAGGAAACAGTCAACAATTCCAAATCACTTTTCTTCTAATGCTTTTCTCTCCTAATAATTAAGTGGATTAGCTATTATATTCTGAACACTATTCAGAAACCACCTACTGTGACCCAAGAATACAGAATAACATAACATTATCTTCCCCAAAATGATGCAAATCAGATATGTTGCACTAGAACTCCAATCTTACCCAATCATTGTACTAACAGCCATTGCATACTAGGCATAGTATGCCCAGTATAAGTTTTAGTCCAACATATATGGTTGGGAAACAGTATACTGTATACCAAAACCTCCCCAGCCTCTAGATTTGCCTTAGGAAATGAATGGTAGGATTATTTAGTCATGAATGGACTGATTGATCTGAGAAACATAAAAAAGGTGAGAAATGCTTTCATTCCCTTTGTTCTCTCCACACTGATAAAGCAGGAATTTCCAAAAGTGCTGAATCTAAGCTATCCTGCATGGGCCTAGGTTTCCTTCTCATGCATATTACATGAAACTTCTTTAAACATTTCTGCCTTTTCTTTCTTCCTCCCCATTTTCTCTCCTAATGAATTCAATGTATCTAGGAAGGTGATCTTTTCCACCTTTTGCTGGGAGGAACTGCTAAGGTACCAGTGCATTAGCCGAACTATAATGTTATATTGTAGAGTTTATATAGATAGAAATGGAATAAATATTTTCTGGTTTTCAGACCCAAAACTATGGAGAATTAGGTATGACAAGGGGGCTACTTGTTTCAATAGTGCATAATTATTTCTAGAGGTTAGTTTTACTAGGATTACAGTAAAGTCTATACTTTACACACAGATAAGCAAATTTTTCCTATTTTTTTTTAATCAAATAAGAGACATTCTATTACATGCCATAATGAGAGTGCAGTGGAACTTACTCCTTTAGGCATTTTTTTTTTCAATCTGGAGTTGTCCATGTATGTTTTGCCTGTATTTCTATATTGGTTTATTTGTTTGTTTGACTTATATAATTACCCGTCTTATTGGCCACAACTTTGGGAGGCTCATAACAATAAAAAATTAAACAGTAAACAAGAACCTGGTGCCCTAACTAACGCATTCCAATATAATAAAGTATATTCCCCAGTCTTAAGCCTCTTCTTATCTCAATGTTGTGGGGGGAGAGTTTTTATGGCCTTCTGGAATGCTAAAAAGAATGAGGGCCATCAGATCCCAGGGGGAAGGGTGTTTCAACAAGTAGGGAATGGAAACAGACAAGGCACAGAAAAGGCTTGCTTCCCAGGTCACGCTATATGTCAATATTTAAAAGAAGGGATCTGGAGAACACCAACCTATCAGAACTAGTGGAATAGGCAGATACAATCAAGGAGAGGTGGTCCCACAAATAACCTGACCCAATCCCATGCAGGGCTTTCAAAGTGATAGCCCACATTTGAACCTGCACCCCGTTTTCAGCCTGGACCTACTCCTGCAGCACCCTGCAGGCCAAAATGAGATGGGGTGTGCACATATGTGCGCAGTCCCCTCACACCCTGGTTTGGCTGCCAGAGGCATCGCAGGCCAGACCTTTGCTATTTCCCAGCCAGCCCCAGGGGCCAGATTTAAGCACCCACAGGCCAAATCCGGCCCACTATTGTTGCAGCCTTGAGTTTGACACCCCTGGTTTAGAGTGACAAATTCTAGCAAGACTCTCTTGCTGCTTGGGTTGCTGATGAAACACACTATTTCATGCTTTCAAAACTCCAGGGAAGAGTTCTTTTACATCCCTAATAGATACTAGTTATATGTTAACTCTAGATTATAGAGATAGCAGCTAACTTAATGTAACTGCTTAGACAAGAAAATAAGATTGAGAAAGTGCTTTAGAGTAGACTGACATATGATTAGCTATTGTGGAAATAGCATGCTAGACTAAGCTACAGTGGGTAAATTCAAAACATATCTTCTTATGCTCCTAATATATTGGATTCTTTATAATATTGCAGTCCAAGTGATTTTTATTCAAAAACATACTACGGTTGATCCATCAAATCACATACATGATAGAATACAGCCTTGTGAAAGATAACAAGGCATTCTTTTCCAGTTTTTTAAATCTTTCTGCCTTAATAACTATTCTCTGTCTGTAGTCTGTATCTATATCATCTATATCTGTATCTATCTATATCATCTATATTTATATCTATATCAATATCTATCTACATCTGTATAGATAGACAGACAGAAAGATAGATAGATAGATGATGATGAGATAGATGATAGATAGATAGATAGATAGATAGATAGATAGATAGATAGATAGATCGCTCAAAGGTTAGAAAGTACCTGGATGCTAGATGCTAGATAGGTAGGTAGGTAGGTAGGTAGGTAGGTAGGTAGGTAGGTAGGTAGATCAATCGATCGATCGATCGATCGATCAAAGGTTAAAAAGTACCTGGATGCTGATTGACTAATGTTTGGCCCTGTGCTATTTTTCTTCTCAATCAAAAAGCAAAGACACCTTTTACAAAGATACACAGATTGTGACAGACTTGGAAATAGATCCATTTTACTCATAAAGTTAATTTTCCAAGAGTAATTGGCAAAAAAGGCTCATCTTCGATTCTTCTTCCCATTGCTTTCCTTTTTTTTTTTTACCAAAAGTTCAGTAATCTCTAGACAAAGTTAATAAAATGCAGGGGCCGCCAGAGGAACGGGCTTGTCATAAGGCATTACTATAGACTTTGCCAACATGATTATATTGTCCTTCAACGTTGTCCTTTCCCAGCAAGAGGATTAGGAGCAGGGAAGACTCTGTGATGCAGTGGATTAATGCACTTACCTTCCAAGGTCAAACACAGATCTTCAAGAGCTTTTTGTGGCATCTATTCTTGATATGCAACACAGAAAAACTGCAAGCAGCTGAATCAGGGGTGAAATTCAGCTGGTTCTATCCAGCTTGGGCGAACCAGTAGGGGTGGCTGAGGGAGGCTCCACCCATCCGTGCGAATGTTATGACATCGCTTTTTTGCGATGATTTTAAGCCTCTGCGTACATTTGCGAACCAGTAGGGAAGGTAAGTGTATTTCACCCCTGAGCTGAAGAAAGGACAGTGTTTTTCTGAATACTGAAATAAAATCTTTATATTCCCCATTCCCCTTCCCAGATCTCCTGGATCCCCTTGATTTTTCTACCCTGTTGGATTTGCTACACTGGCAAATGTTACAACAACTTCAATGGAGATTCACTAAATCTAGCGCAAACACATTCTCTCTGTAAGACATTGCCATCCTCAGTCATGAAAGGACCATAAGGAGATTTATGATATTTCTGTGGAAGAATGAAATCATGTGGGCAATGTCAGCAGAAAGGATTATTTCTTTTCTTCCCAATGATCCTCAGGTTTGGGATTCATTTTCGGTTCTAGAAATCACAATTCAGCTGTCATATACTATGCAACTGAAAGTTCCTGTGCTTACATGATGCAGCAGTATAATTACACTATACATCTAAAATGATGCATTATACATCTGCAATAGATTTCTACGCAGACAAACCAAAGCTTCTGAACTGCACAAACCTTTGAAATCACAGCTGTTCTGATACAGACAGAAATTTGTATCTTGTTGTCACCTAATTCCATCTGTCTCAGAGTTTGTTGGCATTTCTAACTGGATAAGATCTTTTGGCAGTGCCTCCAAACTGAATAACAAAGGACTGAAATATGCCAGCACCAAAGATGACAGCAAGAGAGATGCTATTATGAAATAACACATATGTTGTGTTGGAGAACATGCTAGTATAAAAATACTGTGGATGGATCAGCCTGTTAATTTTGTACTGCTTTTTTCCCCCAACTCTTCTAACTGAACATTTTATTTGAGTCAGATGTTTATAAAATGAGTTGAAAATGTTTATCCAAATATTCGCATAGTGATATTTTAGCTTAAAAGAGAGAAACATATTCTAGTCTAGCCAGAAAAGAATCACAAGTCAGCTGAGATCTGAATTTGATTTTCTCAGACCCATTTTGCAATTCTTACAATTGCCTTGACATGTATTGCCATTTCAGGAAATCAGATAATATTTCTGAATGTAGCAGTTAGTAAAAAGCTGTTATTTTGCTTATCCTGTGGCTATCTTGGGTCGAAATGAACACAATAATAGCCTTATGATCTGTTGTTTCCAAGAAAATATGCTTAAGAGCATGAGATAGTAGGCCTTCAATTAGAATAGTAGAAAGACTACAAGAAGAGAGAAAAAGAGAGGGAGAGAGAGAGAGAGAGAGAGAGAGAGAGAGAGAGAGAGAGAAAGAGAAATACATGTTTTTAGATGTCCTTGTCCAAATGATTATCTTATTAAGTTTGATTGTAGAGTCTTACTCTTCTTCTTTGTTGACTTCCAGATATTTTTCATCTGAACTTCACATGTTTAATATGTAGTGTCAGTAATCATATATCATACATAAAGCTACAAAATAATAACAAAACCTGTTTACAGTGCACAAACATATCACTGGAAATTGTTCATCTTCATGCCAAGATGAAAAGTCTCCTTCATGCTTAGACTAATCTTCTGTCTAAGAATTCTGCAATGTTTTTTCCATTTAAAAACTGCAGCATTATTTCTAACTGAGGTACACAAAGCTATTTAAGGGATACTCAATTGTCATTAAATTGAATGGGAATAAGGTGTCTGAATCCCTAAGACACTTTGCAAATGCCATTAAAAAAGTTTTTCTTTTTCCCTGTAGAAAATGAAGACTGGCACATATGGTTACCACAATAACTGAACCAGCTCCTGATTAAATCAGAACCAAGCTCTGAGTAAGATTTATGCGGTGATTCTTCACTAACTTTACTTTTTCAATGTTGCAGCATTGTTGGAAACCACTAGCATTAATTGAGAGGACAACATTGAAGATTGCTTTGTTTTGAGTGTCTTACTGATAGGAAATAATGCATTTTCCCCAGGGGTGAAATCTAAAAAATTTCCCTACCAGTTCTGTGGGCGTGGCTTAATTGGTGGGCGTGGCTTGGTGGTCAGATGGCTTGGTGGGCGTGGGCAATAACAATAAATAATAAAAATAATAAAGTATAAAAAAACAATAAGAGATACCAAAATCCAACTTTCACACTTTACACACACAAAACACAACACAACTGACTCACACACAATGTAAAAGCAGCTGCACTTCACACTTCACATAGCCACAAAAAGCTCAAAAACCAACTTTCACACTTTACACACACACACACCACAACTGACTCACACACAATGTAAAAGCAGCTGCACTTCACACTTCACATAGCCACAAAAAGCTCAAAAACCAACTTTCACACTTTACACACACACACACAAAACAACACAACACAACACAACTGACTCACACACAATGTAAAAGCAGCTGCACTTCACACTTCACACAGCCACAAAAAGCTCAAAAACCAACTTTCACACTTTACACACACACACACACACACACAAAACAACACAACACAACTGACTCACACACAATGTAAAAGCAGCTGCACTTCACACTTCACACATCCACAGAAAAAATCAACTTTCACACTTAACACACACACACAATATGCCACATACAGCTTTCTGAGATTTTGTGTGTTTGTGTAGTCAGAGTGAAACACTACAGAAACATACCAAATCTCAGAAAGCTGCACAAATATTTTATTTTATTATTTTATTTTATTTTATTTTATTGTGGACTTCAAATCCCAGAGTTCCTCAGCCAGCAAAGCCAGCCAGTTGATCACCGAGTAAATAGATCGGCTGAGCGATTGATTCTGTCTGGCTGAAACTGAAACTGCTTTCGGGCTGTGGCCATGTGTTCATCAGTAATCAGGTAAGTGCCTTAGAATCTCTACTCTCACAAGTAAGAGTACAAGTAAGGTTCTGCTGTTTTTTACTTTTAAAGGCCTGTTTCAGCTGAAGCAAAACCGGCTTTTAAAAGTAAAAAAAAAACCTCTGCAGATGGTGCAGCTCAGCAGATGCGGGGGGGGGGGCAGGGATTTTTGCTACCTGTCCTCCGAACCAGCAGCCGCCATCGCTACTGGATTGCGTGATCCCGTCCAATCCGGGAGCATTTCACCCCTGATTTTCCACCATTTTATACTGTAAGAGCAAGCTGACTGCCTTAAACTAGAGGTCTCCAACCCCCAGGCCGTGGCCCACTACTGAGCCATGAGCTGTATAGAACCAGGCCACCCAAAGTGGTGAGCAGCACACACTCCATTTGCACAAGCGGTGGGCACACAGATCTACCTCTCATGCAAATGGAACAGTGTATATGCTTACTCACTACTCACTTGGAACCATCCTCACTCCTCAGTCCACAAAGCCAGAAAGGTTGGGGAACTCTGCCTTAACTCACTAAAATCTGGCTGAATGAAATAAGTAAGAGTTCATTTTTCCCAAATGTATCATTTGAGATTCTTGTCCAAGATGGACTTGATTAGCAATATTAGGAATGGTAATCATGATTTATAGCAGGAATGGAGAATCTGTGCCCTTCCAAATGTTGCTGGTTCACAAATCTCAGCAGTCAGAATATCCATTGTATAATTATTGAGAGTATTTTGAAGGTTGAAAGTTTGTCCCTCTAGACCAGTGTCGGCGAACCCATGGCATGCGTGCTGGAAGCGCCATGCAAAACCATCCCGCGAAGAATGCGTGGTCTCACTGGCTCTTCTTCTGAATTCCTGTGCTCAAACACACGCCGGTCAGCTGGCCGTCGCACGCGCGGGACCAGCAAAACCCAGAAGAGGGCCTGCCGGCACACATGCACAAGCCAGCACCCAACCTTCCAGGTTAATGTCGTGCGTATCCGCGATGGCCAGCTATTTGTGCTGCCATGCTGGTATCCAGGTGTTTGGGTGCCAGCTTGTGCATGCGCAATAGACTGCTGCTCTTCCGGGTATCGCTGCTCCCATGCACGTGAAGGCCAGTGAGGCCACGCATACCTCACAGAATGGTTTTGCGTGCCAGTTCCGGCACACAGGCCGGTACGCAGGAATGCCAAAGGTTCACCATCACGGCTCTAGACTATAGAGATTCCATCTTTTAAGGAATTGTGCAGCTCATCAGTGTCAAGTATTTGAATTTATAATTGTTTGCCTGGGATACTGATAACATACTTGCTCCTTAAACTGACAGAGAAATCTTGACAAACGTTGAGTCATCTTATATCAGCACAAGGATAGCGTACCCACTATTTCCAGAAAACACATTTACAACTCATTCAGATTTTAATGATGATCATGGCCTTGTCATATTTGGACCTACTCATGAAGCAAAACAGGTACTAGATTTGATATTCTCTTTCACTGGGGTCAGTGAACTGAAAGTGGAGGAGTTTTCTGTAGTTGTACTGTATGGAAGATTAATCAGATCAATTTTAGATTAGCAGTGGTTATAAAGTTATAAAGGAGTAGAAAACTGATTTAAATGGTCCAGTCAAGGTATTTGATAGGTTTGAATTTTCTTCCTTGTCTGTTAGCAATTAGTTAATCCATGGAATATAGAAAAGGCTTAGGCAACTGATACTATTGCACCTATATACCCATTTCCCTCTAGCATATCTAATGTGTAATTTTAATTTATGAAGCTACTAAAACAGCAATGATGTGCAGAAGTAGAGGATTTGAGCCCAAAGGGTAAACCATGTCAAATATGGAATGGGAACATCTTTCAGACCCTTTGGAAATCTATCCCATAGCAAGGGGTACCACAGTTAAGATTTTGTCTACCCCATTTATAACTACACAGCAAAAAAATCAACAGTGCTTTTCTGTACTGTATGGCATTCCTCTGCAAAAAATTTGGAGATGAGAGAAAAGAGTCCAAAGAGCCAGAGACACACTGTGATTGATTTTTTATTGTACTTTGCAGATAAACTCAATCAGATTTGCCTTGATTTTTATTAATAATGGGCAAGGCATAGGAAAGTAACCATAGCAACTGCTTGTCAGGTTTATATGAGTTCTTTTCTTTTTCTTTTTGTAGATCTCAAGGACATAGTGCATGTGGAGAGATGACAACCACCAGTTGCTTGCTTGATCTTCGCTCATTAAACCCAGACTGGGATTGTGAGATTGGAATAGGCAAAGAGGAAACAAAACACTTGCAATTGGATAGGATTGTTTGTTAAATAATTATCAGGTGCAGCCAAAGTCAGTGTGAGAAATGGACTGCAAGAGGTGTGTGGGTTCAGGTCTGCATACCAGATATTTAGCATTTGTAGAAAATGATCTTTGCATTTATTACAGTTTTGCAGTAAAAATTTCTGATGCATTCAAGTCAAAACCTGAACTTTTTATGAGAGCAGTAGTAGGACCTATAAGAACTGGTCCCATAGTAAAGTGAAGTGATTAATGCCTTCTTGTACCCTGGATGTGTCCTGCATACTTAAAGAAAACTTTACCAAAAAAGCTGTCCCTCCACCCAGAAGATAATTTTCATTATATGCTAGTCTGACATATTCTCCTCTTGGTTAAGGTGATTAAGAAATCATTTTAATGGCATTTATTTCCAGATTCATCGACACAAAACTGCTTTTAATAGACCATTTCAATCAGTGTTATATCTGGTAGCAAGACTACTTCAGTCATCAATATGCCAGAAATTAAATGAGGAAAATGAAGTTTCTTAATTTTAATGAGTCTCACTAGAGGGAGCATTTGGGAAAGGTTGACATTTGGACACATTGACCTATTATGGTATACAAAATACTGTCTTCTTCATCTATATAAAATCAATGGGAGGGATTATTTAGCACTTTAAAAATGGATGCATCAAGATTGCCTGTTCTGTATAACTGGTTATATGAAGAAAACAAGTTAAAATTAAATCCAGGTTAAAATTTTTATGGGTAAGGAAAATGTTGAGTCTATGATTGAGATGAAGTTTATAATAGATGGAGTTGCACAGCTGCCCAAAAAAATCAGTGTTTGGGAAGACTCCTTGCTTCTCAGCAGTCCTTTCATTTGCTGGTGGCAGCTGTGGTAAAGAACACAGTTACATAATTAATAATTAATGGTACGCTATCAGTCATCCTGAGCTGATCAGACTTAGTAAGAGTTATTCACACATTAGTTACAACCTATTCTCAGCTATTTCAGTGTACTTTATATTGATTGGGCTTCTCTCAAAAAGCAAAAGATCCAAATGTGATATCCAAGCTGTTGACGGGACAAAGAGAAAAAAAGAATCACATAATGCCTACAATGGCTACTAATTTCTGATTGGGCAGAATTTAATCTTAAAATCATATAGATTTTAAGCCTGATTTTCTGTAGAACTGTCATCCACTATGAATTTGCCTGGCGATTCACATCAGAGGGAAAGCCTTTCTCAGTATATCCCTCTTCCAAAGTATCTGACAATTTAGAAAGTCTCTTCTATGACTCCTAAACTACAGAGTTTAAACCCTTAAAAAGGTGTTTCTGCCTCCCACTCTCTCAGTATTTAGGAAGATAGTAAAAGTATATCTCTTTCATAATGCCTTGAACTGTTATAAGAAATAAACTATTATTCTAATGGTTAGTTTTAATGTTGGTATTGATCTTAATTGTATTTATTTTGATCTGATTTTCCATTTGATCTAATTTTTCATTTTTAAAATTATTATAAGGCACTTTGAATGTTGAAATAAACAACAAGAATCAGGTATAAATGAATAAATGACCCTATGTGTACATATGACAAAATGTTCTACGTTCTCTTTTTTAAAATGTTACCTTCATGTTGTTTGATGCTTCTTTTGTCTTCTCTGTGTTCACATGCCAGAATGACAAAGTAAGAATTTTGATGCCAGTTCCAACCTGTACATAACTGATATAACGCTATTCATTTCATCATTTACCCTCTTGCTTTCACTTCCTCCCCCTCACACACATTTATGGATACAATGCCAGCACTATCACTGAAATGATGTTGTATTGACCTTAGAAATTATTTCCTTAAGAGAAAACTCCACTGTTATTATGAAGGATCAATAGGAATTATCCAGAAAATTAAAGGAATATTAGTAAGATTTTCTACCGCTTTGGCTCTGTTTACAAAATCCATCTGAATCTGACTAAAGAATCAGATAGTTCAATATCAGACTTCTACATTGGTCAGCTCAGTGTTTCCCAAACCTCAAAAACGCAGGGTGTCTAGGAAGCTGATCTTTTCCTACTCTGGGATAAGGAAGGCTCTAACTTCTTCCCACGGTTGCACTATCCAGCAGCTCTTAACTAAATCATGTCATTTCTGAATAAACAATTGGCAATCACTGATACCCTTATTGACCACAAATTGGTTTACACTAAAACACCTAAATTTAGTGTCACCTCATAGTAAAGAAATGCTGTATTTAGTATCATTTCTGCCTTGGTTTTCTTCTATCTGTATAGGTGTGTAATGTAAGGAATAGTGTGTCTTCTTGCTTCCTAATCTCCTGACAAAACATCTTCTCTTTTACATTTCCCTTTGGCTTTTTCGAAATCTGAGCTGCAAAAAATATGGATGATTTGACTAGTTACCAGCAGCATTCTGTATTTCCTGCTGTTCAGATTTTTACAGCTGAGTTCTGGAAGTCTTATTTCCAAGAAGCATGTTTTCTTTACAAAATACTACTACATGTTTGTTTCTTACTTTGGTGATGTTCCCATTCCCATTCCTTTTATGAATACTATTATCATTCAGCCTCTTACATTACTTTGTATAAGTAGTCTCTGCATTGTATTTATATCTTTTAATCTGGATTATTATTTGGCTTCTATAATTTTAGTAAGATTTATTACATTATAGTCATTCTAATTTGATTATAGCACTATACAAGTTCTTCATTTTATGGTACAACATGTTGCAGGAATACAGTCATTGTCTTAGGATAATGCAGAAACTAACTGATCTTGTTAACTATCAATTTGTTTGGGCACAGTATGGTGTATAAATAAAGCAATTATGTTTTATTAACCCTGTTTAAGATTAACTGCATTATGGAACCCAAGCTACAGATTTTAGTAACAGTTCCATACTTTTCATATTTGGTGAGCCTTGGCTTGAAAAAAAAAATAGTTCTGTATCCATTCAGAAAAACTAAAGTAAAATGTTGTTGTTATTTTCTACCAATGTTTTATATTTTCATAAGGAATCATACATCCTGATACATAAAAGACAATTTATTCTCTTTACACAAATTGTATTGCCAATATTCTAATTATGATGCCAAAAGTGGATTTAGATTAGTAATTTAGAAGTACCCCTAATCTTGATACTATGGAAACTCTCCTGGGCACTCTTGTCATGCTAAATGTACTTTTCCAATTGAGTGTACAAAATAAATTTTGCAGTACAAGTTCATGTATGGAAGATAAAAGCCCTTGGGCCCAGAGAAAGTGTCCCATTCTATAAGTGAATTTGTCTTGCACTTTAGCTTCCACATATTTATAGGGATATGAGAATCTGTGTAACAAAACGTATTTCTGAAAAGAAAAACATAATTGGAACAAGGTGGCTAAGATTAATTTATGTTATCAGATGTGGTTACTAAAGCAGTAAATCACGGCTGGACATGAGAATTTATCCATATTTCCATATTAATACACAGGAGTCATGAGGTCTTATACATAATAATCAGATAACTGGCATGCTGAACATAAACTTATGGACTTCTAATCCATCTACCTTTATGGAAGAAAGGGTATTTCATTCTGAAGGATGCATATAACAGCATTTACTCTTCACCTTCTACCGTTACATAGAAAAGTCCACAGTGTTCATATATTTTCTGTTTTGTATAGTTGAGGCTCTGAAATTCAGAATCTATTCTGTAAAACTACAATTTATTTAACTGCATTGGGGACACTGGGAAGGAGCTTCATTTTTATAGGTTAGCTATATTTTTGAAATAACGTAATAATGAAAGCAAGTTTGGTCTACTGATTAAAGAACAGGCTAGAAAGAGAGAGACTGTGAGTTCTAATCGTGCCTTAGTCATGAAAGCCAGCTGAGTCACCTTGAGCCAATCAATCTTAGCACAACTCACCTCATAGGGTTGTAGTTGCAGGGAAAATAAGAGGAAAATGTTTGTTGGATATATTCGCCATCCTGAATTATTTATAAAAGTAATAAAGATGGGATACAAATAAATAAACAATGTGATGAGAATTTAACAAGTGGAGCAATTATCAAGACATCAAAATATTTCAGTTGAAAAACTGAAAGAGGGATGAATAGTGAGGCAAAATCCAATATTCAGTTCATTTTTAAAAAATATGAAAATATCTGAAAATTTTATTTCAATGTGTTTCAGTTTTTTTAAAGATATTGCTATTAAAGCTATTCTGCATTGCTGCAGAATGCCCTGGAATTAAATAAAATATGGATAAATAGCCAGTTGATACTGTTGTCAGAGCAGTGGTGGATTGCTACCGGTTCTCCCCGGTTCTTGTGAACCAGTAGTAAACATTTTGAGTAGTTCGGAGAACCAGTAAATGCCACCTTTGCCTGGCCCCGCTCCCAATCTATTGCTGCCTCCCAACTCCCAGCTGATTGGCTAGAAGGAAAAAATTCAGGACTCACTTGACAAAGAACAGGGAAAAAAAACAAGACACCGTGGCTTTAAATTGAGAAGCCAAGAAGCCTCCCAACTGATTGGCTAGAATGAAAAAATCAGGACTCACTTCTCAGCCAGGAGATCGCTTGGTAAAGAAGAAGGAAAAAAAAAAGACGCTGTCGCTTTAAACTGCCGCAGCTGCTAGAAGGATGTTTTTACTTGCAGAAACAGTTCGTCTCTGGGTCAGCTGAACAACAAACTGGATAAGAAGGGGAATTCTTATATGGTTCAATGTTTTTGAAGTTTTGGGGTTTGTGAAACATGGGCTTTGTGTTCCTAAAAAGGTTTGGGTGATTTCCATTGTAAAATATGCTGTCTTGAATGAGTTACTGCTTGCTTGTAAATGGAGCCGAATTTCTGGCTTCCACTTTATATTATCTCTAAGCACTGGTAGCTGTTTTCTGCTTACAAAGTTTCCTTTATGCAGCTGGCAGGAAAGTGGAGGGAATAGGGATTTTGAAGTAACCTTCCCCTGGAGTGGGGAGGGAATGGGGATTTTAGGCTAGCTGTCAAACATCAGCCATAATACTAATGACTGTTCTGAACAATATGCAGGTTGTATTACATGAGTGGCTATTTTATATGTGAAATTATGACTGAAACCTATATTGGTTCACACTGTCAGTAACTTTCTCCTTAGTTTTAGGTTGCTTCTCTCTTTGTTCAGTTTCCATCCATTGCTTCTTGTTTTGTCTTCTGGTGCTTTGGAAAATACATTGCCCCCCCCTTCTTTCTGGCAGTCCCTTAAAAGCCTGTTGCCTATCACACTCTTGGGCAAAGCATGTGAGCCATTTCCTCCTTTCAGTGGTCCATGAAAGTGCATCTATAGTATGTAGATAATAAAGTTGAAAAAAGGTGAACGTTTTTGCAGAACTATAGATATGTTGAGGCTGGGTGTGACAAGGAATGGCTGAGAGGGGAGGGGCCAGGTGAGGAACCTCTTAATGTGAGTGACATTGTGTTGGCCTACCCAGTCACATGACCATCAAGCCATGCCCACTATCACATGACCATCAAGCCACGCCCATAAAATAAGCCACACCCACAGAACTGGTAGTAAAAAAAAATTAGAACCCACTCCTGTGTCAGAGGCATACACAGAGTTGTCACAAAAGATACAATGGCAGTCAAAGTCACTCCTCTATGCATCATGTATGAAACACATATAAAAAGTGGAAAGGCTTTGTTCTCCCAGTTCAAGCTTCCAACTTGTTTTTTTTTTATTCTTGACTGTTGTGTTGTACCCATTTGCAGGAATGAAGGAAATACTTCCTTCCTTCCTTCCTTCCTTCCTTCCTTCCTTCCTTCCTTCCTTCTTTCCTCCCTCCCTCCCTCCCTCCCTCCCTCTTATTTTCATGCTTTCTTGCTTTCCTTTTTTCTTCTTTCTTTCCATGTGTATATGGCCAACAATCTTCCAAAGCACTCTGGGTAGTGAACAGTACTACTACTGATATTGAGACTAGCTGGATACAAATAGCTTTTCAAAATAGCTTTTCAAATTGGATGTATGTTTTGTCAATATTTTTCAAGGGAAAGAAATTCCCCAACAATTTCTCAAAAGCTGCACTCCTTCATATCAGGGACACCAATCCCTCATAAAATCTTCCTGTGGCATTGAATTCAATGATGGGCACTGTTAGATAGACAGTTGTACATAAAAAGGCAGAATATTCACCTGCACATTTTTTGTACCTGCTTAAGGAAATGCAAGCATACTCTACTGAGGGAAAAAAGCAGCTTATTACTACTGTTTTCTTTGGGGGGGAAATAGGAGCTTTCTCTTATTCTCTAGCTGTTAATTCAGGCTCATCCCAAACAAATTGCTGAATTTCTTACCGCATGGACACATTTGATAACAAAATCTCCCTCATATTTCTGGCAAAACTATGTGGGAAAACATTAAGATACCTTTGCACATCAATCTAATGTTCATTCCAGAATTATGTGACTCAACCAATTAATTCTCTACATATCTGCAGGGCTTTGAAGACAATGTTTTATTCAAAAGCAAAAGCTGGCATCCTACCAGACCATGAAATAAACAAAAAATGTTATGGAATTGCATAACATTTTCTTTGTGAATAAAGTTTTCCTTGTGAATAAAGTAAAAAGGAAGTTTGTCCCACTCTCCCCAAAAAGAGATGACTTATTGAAATTGTAACAGCAAAACAACCCCTGGGGAAAACCAACAATTGGGTTTAAACAATCATTTTATTCATCCATAGGTTACAATGTCCAGGCGAGCCCTGAGCTGAGTTTGTAATTCTATGCAGATGATATATAGAAATTTAACCAAGGGCACCTTAAACACAAACACACATCCGTAAAGAAACACCATAGATTATAACTGATTAGGATACAGAGTAGCATAATGGAAACATAGATGTGCAGGAACATAACAGGAATATTCCTGAACAACAATATAGTAGCTTTCATACACAACTTGCATGAAAGCTTTAATTATTTTAACAGGTTGTACTGTACTTTCCTGCAGAAATAAAAGAAATAGTTAATAGTGTATATTGTTGAATCTTCTGCTTCTAAGGTTCTAATAGTTATTCCAGGCACAGTTCTCCTTTGTAAAAATCATCAGGAGATGTTACATAAATGTATAATATTGCATTAATAAGGGTAAAGATATGATTTCCTTATTGGGTCACATAATTCAGCCTGAATCGTGTTCCAGCTCTTCACAAAATGTATCTTAGTTTTTGCTGAACTATTTATACTAAAAATATAAAAATATAAATGCAAACAGCTCCAGTTTTCAGCCTATTTGCATTAAAATATGATGGGCAATTCATGGGATAACTTTGGTTTTCAGCCCAGTAGTTCAGCTACTTAACAGAATTAACTGAGTTGGAAGAGACCTTGGGGGTCTTCTAGTACAATATCCTCCTCAAGCAGGAGAAACTACACTATTCTGGACAATGCCTGTCCAACCTCTTCTTAAAAACCTCCAGTGATGGAGACCCACAACTTCTGGAGTTATGCTGTTCCACTGATTGGTCTCATTGTCATGAGATTTATTTTTGTCCTTCTCTTTGGCAGCGAAAATTTAATGTCCTCAATCTAGTATATATACAAATGTTAAGCAAGGTTGCATTTTCTCTAATCCACTGAGCTGCATGTCAACATCAGCACTGTGGCCTGGGAAATATTTAATTCCACTCCTTTTCCAGTTCTCAGAGAGAGCAAACAAAGGGATATTTGTTGAAACACAGGAGGGCTACTATGAATATCTTCTGGGATTTATTCATGTTATTTGAACATGAATAAATTGTACCAGCCTGATTTATTAAGAAATGTTCATACATTTACCAAACTAGAGAATTTCTATGTGTGCTCTAATGGTATAATAATTGTGTTTAACACAATGCATAGTGTGAACAGAACATCTGTATGTTAGAATTTTTATATGCTTCAATCACATGATGTTGCTTTAGAGTGACACTAAGCATAAGCCTGTTCGATGTGCCTTACTATTTACCTTCATACTACTTTTGTCAAACATTGTGATATAGACATGGTGGCTGATACATGCATTTCATCATACATACAAAAAAGATTTTGTAGTTAATGACTGTGAAACTGCCACAGTTCCAAAAATAACTACCCTTAGTGATTTGATGCAACCAAACCTGATATTATTCCTCTCCTTCTTTTTTTACCCTGAGATACGTAATCCATTAGGGTGGAGATAAGGTACCAAGATAGACAGGAATGACTGTGATTTGCAGTTCTGTCTGAAGCCCCCGAAGAATATAGCTCAGGCTTTATAAAATAAAAGCTAATAAGAATCATAACAATATTGCTTTCTCTGCAGCCTGCAGAAAAACTAGCAGAACATGGGAATTGATAAATAAAGGCCATCAACGTCTCCTGGCACCGCCAGACTACTGCCTCCCACTGCCTGAATTCTCCTCTTCTGCTCCAAATTGTTTTGAAAACATTGTACCTCCCATGCCTATTTCATTTTTGCAATGAAGTCATCAAACATGATGACAGGGACTTTCCAAGAGTGAAATCAATCAGTAGCTTTCCCGTTTTGCTTTTTCTACTCAGCGAGGAAATAGGTGAATAAATTCTAAATGAGACAAAGAGATGGCAGAATGGGCACCAGCAGGCTTTGTAGAACAAAAAGCAGGGAAAGAAAAGGCCAAATAACACACATACACACCCGAGGCAGGAGCTTGTTTCAAAGCATTCCTTCCATAAGCCATTTGAAAGCAAAAGCCAGACCTAACATTTTCCAAATGTACAAAAAGAATTTCAATCTCCTTTGCTGAATTTGAGTCATTGCACATTGTAAATACATACATGAAAAAAAAACAAAAACAAAACCACAAAGTGCCAATGCTGAAATGAGATTGTGACTAATCCAGCCATTTTTTGTAAGTGAGCAGACAGTCAGAGTCAATTTGGCCATTCCCTCCCAATTTGGAATTGATTAAACATTTTTTGTTTCAGGTAAAATTGAAATACTCATTCCTTCACTGTTCCTTCATTGATTTATATTATGTCTTTCTACAAGGAGCTTAGACTCTTGCTCCTGCTCCTGCTCCAACTCCTATTTTCTATACAACAACCTTATAAAATGTGAGATACTGTCTAGCTCAAAGTCATCCCATAAACTTCACAGCAGATACATCTGGGCTGAACATATCCTGTCTCAGGTCACAAAATAGCAACTCCTGGCAAGATGTATCATCCTCATTAAATTATCTATTGCTATCTATTACCAGAAAGAGGTAGGTATGTAAACCTGAAAAATATTCCATTAAATGTCACGTTCTTCATTCATGTAGAACATCTATGCCTTCTACTGGTTCAGTAGCAAACTGGGAGTCCTTGCAATGCCTTCAAATCAGATGGAATGTATTTTTTATACACTGCATTTCAAGAACCCACTCTCAGCATTTTACTTTAACTGCAGCCATTTAGAAAACCTCAACTATAGTGCCTTGTATAGCACAATGCAGTAATCCACTCCTTAGATTAGTAATTCATAAATTTCAGTGAACCAGAGTATCCATCCAATGGTCATGGCTGGTAAATTAGTTAAAGATAGAATGAAGGCACTCTTTTCTATATGGACTGCTTGTACCTCTATCAATGGTGATAGCTTTAGGAATTTTCCCATCATACATGTCGGCTCTTTCAAGAAGAATATAACAGCACCCATAGTATCTAGCTTTTAGAATACTTGGATTACTTATCTAGTCATCCACTAGATATAGTGTCTATATATTAGTTCAAGGCTTGTATAGTTTTTCAGTTTCATTTAATACAGAAAAATAGATCTGAGCATTATTGTTATATTACTACTTCCAAGAGGTTCATGTTGAACAGCATTGGGACAGAACGGAAACTTGTAAAATTCAGCAGCTTAACTAAAGTATGGCCATCTTATACTGTCTTCTCAATTTAACTCTCCAAAGATCTTGCCAAACACCTGGGCAGATCACAAACCAGTAACAGTAAAATGGAAAGGCCAGAGGAAAAAAATGAGATGGACCCTAAACCAGAGAATAGTAAAAGAAAAAGCGTATGTACAAACAATGGGAAAGGAATTGAATATTTTCTTCAAGGAGAACAGGAAGGAACAAACAACATTACAGAATTTATGGGATACCACCAAGGCATATAAGCGGGGAATAACAATAACTTATGTGACAAGGAGAAATAAGAAGAGAAGCAAACAACAAATGCTACTACAGGAGAAACTCAAAAAATTGGAAACTGCCCTGCAGGAAGAGCTGCAGAATGATAGAATTAAGGAAGAAAGAGACTTAATGAAACACAAAATTAACTTAATACAACAAGAAGCAATGATACGGATATAAAAATGACAAAATAAAATTATTTTAAAACAGCGAATAAACCGGGAAGATGGCTGGCCCATAAATTGAAGAAGGAAAAAACCAAAAAGTTGATACAGTACCTATTGGATGAACAAGGGAATTTACATCATAAGATAGAAGGGAAAATATTATTCATAACTACTTTCAAATGTTATATAGTCAAGAGAGTATCTTAGAAGAAAATATTACAATGTACTTACAAGAGAGAGATCTACCTAACATATCAGAGGAAGCTAGAGGAATGTTAAATGATAAAATAACTTGAATAGAGATGAAGGAGGCAATTAAGAAACCAAAAAATAATAAAACACAAAGTCCAGATGGGATCCCAGTGGAAATATATAAAAAGTTTCAAGAACTATTGGAGGAAACTATGATAGCAATGTATAATGAAATATTAGAACGAGCTATAATGCCAAATTCATGGACCGAGGCATTCATAACACTAATTCTGAAAGAAAGTAAAGATAATCAATTTATTAAAAATTATAAGCCAATCTTACTTCTGAATGCCGACTATAAAATCTTTGTGATGATCATAGCGGAAAGACTTAAAAAATATTAAATAAGATTATTCATTCGGACCAAAATGGATTTTTAACCAAAATACAAATAAGAAATAACACAAGAGTTATAATGAATGTATTAGAGTATTATGAAGCCCACCTTGAAAAACAATTAGCACTAATATTGGTAGATGCACAAAAGGCTTTCGATAATTTGAATTGGCAGTTTCTAATCACACAATTAACTACTATGAAATTCAGAGAAAAAATTATTAGAATGTCAAGGCAATATATTCAAATCAAACAGCGAAAATAATGGTAAACGGAGATCTAACAGAGAAAGTCACCATAAATAAAGGGGTTAGGTGAGGATGCCCACTATCCTCTCTTCTATTTATTCTTTTCTTAGAAGTTTTGTTGACACAGATTAGGGAAAATCAGGAAATAAAGGGGTTAAAAATCAAAAAGGAGAGTACAAAACACAGGCATTCGCTGATGACATGGCTTTTATAATAGAAGACCCCCTTGAAACAGGAGAAATATTAATTCAGGGATTAGAGAAATTTGGAAAGGTTGCTGGTTTAAAAATAAATAAAAACAAAACAAAGATAATAAGCAAAAATCTTACACAAGGCCAAAATAAGGAATTAGAGAGGATATTGGAAATTCAAGAAGTGAAAAAAGTAAAATACCTTGGAATCTGTCTGACCGCAAAAATTTCCTCCATAAAATAAGATAATTATTTAAAATTGTTACAAGAAATGCAAAAGAATTTGGAAAATTGGGCAAAACTACAAATATCCCTGGTAGAAGAATTGCGACCATAAAAATGAACATCTTACCAAAAATTCAACATCTATTCCAGACTGTACCCATAAAATTAGGGAAAAGGTTTTTTAAAGAATTAAATAAAATAACTCTAAAATTCATTTGGTTGGGGAAAAAAGCTAGAATCAAATTAAAACTCCTACAGGATTCCAAAACCAGAGGAGGCTTTGGTCTCCCGGACTGGGAATTTTATTACTGAACGACAGCTGTAGCATGACTTAAAGAGTGGATAATTCTAAAAAATTGAAGAATATTAATGATAGAAGGACATGATTTAAAGTGGTGGTGGCATGCTTTTATTTGGGAGGGAAAGAATAAAGCCCATAAATATTTTCAGAGACACCAGGTGAGAGATGCCTCATTAGAGATTTGGCTGAAAATTAAAAGAAATTTCTATACAAAAATGCCTAGATGGATATCAACTATCAAAGCAATGGTTTATCTCAACCTAATTGACTTGAACAGGATAGTAACTTACAAGGAGCTATTAGATGGGCAAGGGAAACTCAAATCAAATCAGGATCTAAAAACACAGGGAATTAAAATAGACTAGTGGCCATACCCACAGATTCAAACAAGATATAAAAAAGATTCAGAACAATATGGGTTTCAAAATGAGCAACAAGAATTGGACAAAATATTAACAAGTCCTGATGAAAAAAATGATTACCAAAACATATAATAGCCTTCTTAAATTTAAAATGGAGGAGGAAACTGTGAAAGAAACAGTGATAATTTCGGCTAAAAATTTTGGGTTTAATATTCAATTGGAGCATTGGGAAAAATTATGGGGGAAAAAACTATAAAATTATGTCGGCTGCATACAAGGATAACATTTACAAAATGTTTTATAGATGACATTTACCCCCAGTGAGATTGGCCAAAATGTTTCACAACAGACTACCAAATTGCTGGAAATGCAACCACCAACAGTGGACCTACTACCACATGTGGTGGACATGTCCCAAAGCCACGGATTATTGGACAAAAATTAAAAAAAAATTAACAGTCAAAATCAGATTCGCCCAAAACTGAAAGAAAACACTCCATCAAACATAATGATTATAAAAAAGGTGCTAGAATACACAGAAATGGACAAATTAATGATGGAATTAAGGGACAGGAAACAATGTATTATGAGACATGGAACAGATGGTATAACTGGCTTGAAAAGAAGTCTAAAATTAATGTATAGTGAATGTATAGAAAAGATAATAAATGGATAAAATGTATATTTTAGAGTATAGTAGACATGTAAATATTGTAAGTTAAAGGTAAAGGTTCCCCTCGCACATATGTGCTAGTTGTTGCCGACTCTAGGGGGCAGTGCTCATCTCCGTTTCAAAGCCAAAGAGCCAGCGTTGTCTGAAGACGTCCCTTATATAGGACGCGGTGGCTCAGGGGCTAGGACATTGAGCTTGTTGATCAAAAGGTTGGCAGCTCAGCAGTTCGAATCCCTAGTGCTGCCGTGTAACGGGGTGAGCTCCCGTTACTTGTCCCAGCTTCTGCCAACTTAGCAGTTTCGAAAGCACATAAAAATGCAAGTAGTGGTGGGAAGGTAACAGCATTCCGTGAGCCTTTGGCATTGAGTCATGCCGGCGACATGACCACAGAGATGTCTTCAGACAGCGCTGGCTCTTCGGCTTTGAAACGGAGATGAGCACCACCCCCTAGAGTCAGCAACGACTAGCACGTATGTGTGAGGGGAGCCTTTACCGTTACCTTACAATATTTACATGTCTACTAGACTCTAAAATATACATTTTATCCATTTATTATCTTTTCTATGCATACATTGCATTGCTCCTAGAAGCATGAAGCTGTAAACACCAGCCTGAAGATGACGAATGAGACTTTGTTGAAATGTCGCCAAGACACTTCCAATTTTATGCGGGAGAAAACCCGAATAACCAAAGACATATATGTGTGTGTGTGTGTTTGTGTGTGTGTGTATGTATATGTTTTCATAGGTTTTCACAGGTATAGGTAGGTCTTGGCATATTCGGGAAAAGACCCGAATATGCCAAGACCTACACACACACACACACACACACACACACACACTAAAGGGGCGGTCCCCTCCACTCTACAGATTTGGAACAGAAGGATACAATGATCAATACTATTAAAGGCTGCTAAGAGTTCAAGAAGAAATTTTCCCTGAGTTTTGTTTATTCCTGAATAATGTCCATGTTTTTGTAAGGTAAGGATAAAAGTTTCTCCTCCCCTGATTCTAGGGTGCTCATCTCTTTAGCCAAGCGTTGTCTGAAGATATTTCTATGGTTATGTGGCCAGGCAGGACTCTATGTGGCCAGCCATGGAACACTGTTACCTTCCTACCTATTTATCTATTCACATTTGCATGGTTCTGAACTACTAGGTTCAATCTGCTAAATTCCTATCTGTATCTCTAGGTCCCAGTTTGAAATTGATTCCATAAAATCAGATTGGATAGGACATTGGACATGCATTTAAATTTGCATTAAATGTAAGACTCGGGTCAGCATGGAGTTGATATTCCAAAATTCTTGTAACTAACTATAACAATAGCAAAGCACAACATAATTGCTATATAATTGCTCTCACATTACTAGACAACACAGTATCAACAGTAGAGACCTTCAAATTTCTAGGTTCTATCATATCGCAAGATCTAAAATGGACAGCCAACATCAAAAACATCATTAAAAAAGGACAACAAAGAATGTTCTTTCTGCGCCAACTCAGTAAGCTCAAACTGCCCAAGGAGCTGCTGATTCAGTTCTACAGAGGAATTATTGAGTCTGTCATTTGTACCTCCATAACTGTCTGGTTCGGTTCTGCAACCCAACAAGAAAAACACAGACTTCAGAGGATAATTAGAACTGCAGAAAAAATAATTGCTACCAACCTGCCTTCCATTGAGGACCTGTATACTGCACGAATCAAGAAGAGGGCCGTGAAAATATTTACAGATCCCTCGCATCCTGGATATAAACTGTTTCAACTCCTACCCTCAAAACTAAGCTATAGAGCACTGCACACTAAAACAACTAGACGTAAGAACAGTTTTTTCCCGAAGGCCATCACTCTGCTAAACAAATAATTCCATCAACATTGTCAAACTATTTACTGAATCTGCACTACTGTTAATCTTCTCATAGTTTCCATCACCAATCTCTTTCCACTTATGACTGTATGACTATAACTTGTTGCTGGCAATCCTTATGATTTATATTGATATACTGACCATCAATTGTGTTGTAAATGTTGTACCTTGATGAACATATCTTTTCTTTTATGTACACTGAGAGCATATGCACCAAGACAAATTCCTTGTGTGTCCAATCACACTTGGCCAATAAAAATTCTATTCTATTCTATTCTATTCTATTCTATTCTATTCTATTCTATTCTATTCTATTCTATTCTATAAATGATAAGGACAGCTGCTTTAAAAATGGGAGGTTCATATTGTATTCTTGGTCAAAACCTGACTAAATTCTACCCTTCAATATGTGTGCATCTTGTCAGGAGGCAACCACTTCAGACTATGTGTGTCTGTTAAATAGATTGTTCAAGGCATTATACAATTTTCTTTGTTTTGAGGAACTGAGGCTTTTATTGATGTGTTATGAAACACTAGAATGTGACAAGTGCTGCAGGTAATAAGTTTCTCCTTCCAGTCTTCAATTCAGAATCAATATGCGTATGTGGAGGTGGCAGCTGGTACTTCTTGGCTTCAGGGGAAAAGTTAGGATTAATGAAGAAACTTAATTTTAATAACATGTGTGGTTGATTTGCAAGACATGTAAACAAAAGCTGAGGTTCTGACTGAATATTTGTACTTGACATAACCAAATTGTTCCACTTCAGAGAGAAAAATGTATCCTTTTTGGGAAAAAAACATACACATTTTTTATGGAGCAGATTTGTTTTTATTCAATTTCATGAATAAATCAGTTGTATTTTCAGAGGTCTGCTCCAATGTGCTGGCAAACAAACCATGCAGATGAAAGGGATGATGGGAACAGCTGCAATGTTATAACCTATGGCTTTGTACAAACACACAATGCTTAGTATCACCAGAGACAATGTGCATGCCTTTATGGCTGCAGTAAAATAGTAGGGCAAAAAGAGGAATGGAAGGAGCAGACAGAGAATCTCACTAGTCTGCCTATCAGTATTCTGATTTTTTTATTATCACATGACAGATGTACAGGAACAGATGTATAGAATTAGAGATTCAGCAACTTAAGAATCTCATTTCTTTAATGAATTAAAATACATACTTTTCTAATGCTTAAGAAAATGATTGCATGTTTGAAAATATCCAGACAGTGTGTGATAAAAAGTTAGAAGCAGAAGGTTCAAATCAGGATTGTTAGACATTATGAAGACTTGTTATCTCTGTCTTAGTCTTTCTTTATTCTTGAATATCAGTGATACTGTGGTTACAAAATAAAGGAGGTCCCAAATAGAAACATTGCTCAAGAAATGTTTAGAAGCTAAATCAGAATCTACCCAAACATTTCATAATAGATTTCTCTACAGTGTTCCATAATGTACTTTAATGAAAAAAAATACATACAAATAGTTTTTGTTTAGTGATTTTCTTGTTTAGCAATTATTCATAGTTACAATGGGGCTGAGACAAATAATTTTATGGCCAATACTATATTTACAATCTTTGTAAGTCTGTAAAGCAAACAACCTCCCTGAAGAGAATGAATACAGTTGTTGTGTAACTTAGCAAGCACTTCACTTAATGATCCAGCAGCCAGTCCCAATTATAGTCATGAAGAAGTACTTTTAAAATATGTTCATCATTGTAGGGTCTTTTTAAAAAGTTTGCACTGAAATTCTGTTTTTCACATGATTCAAAATATGAACTCTTCTGAACACTAATCCTTCAAACTGGACTCATTCTAAACATTTCTGAATGAAAATGGATCGAGTTTAGCAAATTCCTTTCATTCTTTGCCAATTCTAAGGGTAAAGTCTATTTTGATGGATCATGCTAATTTGCTTGAATTAAAACCATGCTGGGTTTCTTTTGTATTTGTAACTACTTTCTAGTATGTTTCAAAGCAAAACAGTATTTTTTTGATAATAACACAGTAGATCACATGCAAAATGTTGCTGTATTGTCACTGAAGTTGAACACTTTTCATAACATATCTGAAAAAATACAAATTCATGCTTGGCAGTACTGAAGACCAATTCTTCAATAAGGTAAAGTTAAATTAATTTTTTTTAAAAAAAAATCATGTTTAGTCTATGTATCTCTCTCCCATATATGAACATAAAATCAGCAAGCAGAACAATAGACATTTTAGAGAATTTTGTATCTCTCTTTCTCGCTCTTGTAATCTTATAGTAATCTAAATGTATGTGTATTTAATTATTTATTGAATGGAACAGAACAAAATTTGTTATGGTCAATAGTCAGTGCAAAATCACTTGTAACAATAGTAAATAATTCTACGAAGTTGCTTTATACCCAGTCATACTATCATCTCATTTTACCCCATGTTTCTCTATGAGGTCAACTGCCTTGACCTCATCTTCTGCAACAATCCAAACTCAATTTACGGACTACAAATTAAAGAACCTTTTTCAAACAGTGACCACTGCATGATTGATTTTCGTCTCAATATACGTCCATACTTAAATCGTCATAACACCAGAACTCCCAACTACAACTTCAAGAAAGCCAATTACGACCTTATAAACAACGATCTTTCATTTCTGAACTGGCAAAATCTGTTTGCAACCTGCATAACCGCTGATGACCTCTATAGAGTCTTCCTACTTGAAATCAATAGAGTCATTAAATTATATGTACCACGAATGACTACCATGTCCAAGAAAAACAAACTACCCATATCAATAAAAAGCTTCAATCAAAAAAATCCTCTGGAAAAGAAACAAAAAGGCTATGTTACAAACTTCAGAAACCGCTACAGAAACATATGCAACCAAATAAAACTGAATGCACAAATTACCACACCAAGCAAGAAGAAAACCTTCTACGCACAAATTCCAATCGTGCCTTTTATAATTTTGTCAACAGTAAACTTAAAGATTCAAGATCCATCCCACCACTAAAAGATTCTAACAACAAAGAATGCAATGACGAAACAGTCAAAGCAAACCTCTTCAACATTTTCTTTGGCTCAGTTTTTGTTAACTCCGATAACACATATCCAACATTCCACAAACGAACCAGCAATGACTATGATGATTTAACTCATATAGATTTCACAGAAGACAACGTTGGTAAAGCTCTTCACAACTTAAAACCATCGCTTTCTATTGGACCTGATGGTCTATGTGCATATTTCTTAAAAAACTTTCCATTAATATAGCTGAACCCCTAAGTATTATCTTTGATAAAGCTTTCACTACCAGTTCTCTTCCCAAACTTTGGTCACTAGCCACAGTCATCCCCATCTTCAAAAAAGGAGACCCCAGCTTAGTCGAAAACTACAGACCGATCTCCCTTTGCTGCGTCACCTGCAAAGTCATGGAATCTATCATCAATCAATCCATTACCTCACACTTAGAAACTAACAACCTACTCTCCAACAAACAATTTGGTTTCAGGAAAAAGTTATCATGTAACTTACAACTTCTCCACTGCAAAAACATATGGACTTCAAATCTAGATCAAGGCAAATCAATAGATGCAATCTACATAGACTTCTGCAAAGCTTTTGACTCAGTAGTACACGATAAACTTCTCCTTAAACTAACATCCTATGGCATCTCAGGACCCCTCCACAAATGGATATCTGCTTTTCTGTCTAACAGACAACAAGTGGTCAAAATTGGCAATGCTTTATCAAATCCTGTTCCTGTCAAGAGTGGAGTTCCTCAAGGCAGCGTCCTTGGACCAACACTCTTTATTCTATACATTAATGATCTTTGTGACCATATCTCAAGTAATTGTGTTCTCTTTGCTGACGATGTCAAACTATTTAACACCACAGACAACACTTCTATCATTCAAAACGACCTTGACCATCTAACCGCTTGGTCTAAAAATTGGCAGCTCCAAATTTCAACCAGCAAATGCTCAGTCTTACATATAGGAAAAAGAACTCTAAAACTAAGTACATACTAGATGGACATTACCTTACAGACGACCCCATCCCGTTAAAGACCTTGGAGTTTTCATGTCAAATGATCTAAGTGCCAAAGCCCACTGCAACTACATAGCAAAAAGCTCTAAGAGTTGTAAACCTAATTTTGCGTAGCTTCTTTTCCAAAACACCACACTACTAACCAGAGCATATAAAACATTTGCTAGACCAATTCTAGAATACAGCTCACCTGTTTGGAACCCTCACCACATCTCTGACATCAATACAATTGAACGTGTCCAGAAATATTTTACAAGAAGAGTTCTCCATTCCTCTGAAAACAACAAAATACCTTATCCCACCAGACTTGAAATCCTAGGCTTAGAAAACTTGGAACTCCGTCGCCTTCGACAAGACCTAAGTTTAACTCACAGAATCATCTATTGTAATGTCCTTCCTGTCAAAGACTACTTCAGCTTTAATTGCAATAATACAAGGGCAACCAATAGATTTAAACTTAATGTAAACCGCTTTAATCTAGATTGCAGAAAATATGACTTCTGCAACAGAATCATCAGTGCTTGGAATACTTTACCTGACTCTGTGGTCTCTTCCCATAATCCTAATAGCTTTAACCAAAAACTTTCTACTATTGACCTCACCCCATTCCTAAGAGGACCATAAGGGGCGTGCATAAGCGCACAAACGTGCCTACCGTTCCTGTCCTATTGTTTTTCTTTTCTTCTTCCTATATATGTTTATATGTGTATATACTATATAATCTTTTTGTATGATGTTGTGACAAAATAAATAAATAAATAAAAATAAATATATTTCTACTATATTGAATAGCAGCAAACGGCTTTCAGGCAAGCTCTTTTTCAGCTATACTAAAAGTTATCGTGGATTGAAAGTAGAACAGGACTCTATTTTTTCATTGAGTCATGTGCTATAATTTGGCCGTAATATCAGTGCATTACTCCCTCTAATTAGTGATCTTTTCTCTGATTATCTTTGCTCATGAAAACAAGCATGAAAATGGGATAGCGATTAGATAAATTGGCACAGAATATATAGTCTATAATATCAGGATATATTTGTCTTACAATGTGGTGAAATAGATTTCATTGTTTTCATCTGCTTCTTTTTATTACCATATCTTTTCAGTGACCTGAGTATGAATATATATATATATATATACTCTTTAAATATAACATTTAGTGAACATGTGGAGTTTCATGTATCACAACAGCTGGAGACGAGGTGAAAAGGAAAGAAATAATGTATTAAAGCGTAGTTTAATGCTTTTTACAATTCATCAGTTATTGTATTGGAAATTTAAACGCTCCAGATAGTACCATGGTTAGGCACAGGAGCAATTAAAAGACAATTGACTCACACAGCAGCAACAGAAGCTTGCCCCTGCCGCAGTGTTGTGTTTCTTAATCTTGCTAGGTGATTTTGTTCAGGCCCAGTAAAACTTTAAAAGCCGTTAGGTCTCATACTTTTTGTTTCTGGATTCTCCAAAATTAATTCGGCAGATCTCAGCTACCACCAGTAATTCCTCATCTCAAAAGAAATACAGGTTCTCCTTAAGCATTTTCTGCTTGACCTATTCCTTTCTCTGCTAATGAAAAACAAGGTCAGTGAGTTGGCATTGAGTGACAGTAGCACCGGGGTAGCCGTTTTCCTAGTGCCCTTGGTGAAAATTTCTTTTCAAGAGAAATGATGAGATCCACCAAAACAGAATCTACAGAAGACAAATGGACAGGTAACTCAGAGAGTCAAGTATGATGAATCTGAAGAGATTTCTCAGCTCAGAAATTGAATACAAATATATTTATCTTTGGAGAAGGTGACAGACACAATGCATATATTTGTTTTTCCTCTTTTGGGAAAGAGATAATTAGTCTAATCAGCACTTACTTCAGAAGGCACTTGCAGTAGAAGATTGTGAAAAGTTTTATTTTATTCCCTGTCTTTTTTGAAGAGCAGCTTATGAGCAAATATCTAAAGAAGTTGTGTTTTCCTTTGAACACTTCCCTGGGAATTTGATTCACTTTATACTGGCCTCAGAGAGTAACAAATTAGAGCTTGAAAGTAGACTTGCATTATATGCTAATTTTGTTTACATTTGGTGCAATGTTGATTTGCTCTGGTTCTTTGTAGCAATAAATTACAATTTTGTAATTCTTGCAGCTCATTATATAAAATAGAGAAAATAGTCTGGTTGTCTAATATGTAAGCTTACAGCTGTTGCAGATTTTCTGTATTTTAAAGAGGCTTGAACATGAAGCGTGTACCCTTGTGAGTGTGACTTCCAAGTTAACATAGGAAAATAGATAATCTCTCCACAAATCCATCAGTTGCAGCCAGCAAAACTATTTCAGATAATTAATTCCAAGTAACAGTAGTTTTCAAAGGCAGTGGCAAACTGATGAGCTTTGTTTGATAGCCACATGGGTTAATTTAATTTATTCTTTCAATGCAGTGTGTTAAGACAGCAGTTACTCTATTAGTCTGGAATTTTAGCTCTTTATATGCTACATATTCTGCATATTTTATAGCAGTCCATTTTTATCATTGATGGAAATAAAGATATATGCTACTGCATGAAGATATTATATACCTATGCAATAATTTTAACAGATGCATTTTGATAAGCGTATATGTAAACCAGGCAATTATGAGCTTTTTTAAAGAAAAAAATCTTAAACTATTATGGAAAACGTATTAATAGGTTTTGTCCATTACATCAAGCCCCATATTTTGGCAAATGCGAGTAATAAAATTGTCAGATGCAAATTTCTAGAAATATTCCTACTATGTATCTTTTAACTCAGTTATTCTTTATGTGATCCAAGAATTGGCTGTTTTCTATAACTATATTATTATTTACATAAAATTCGTATTATTATTTCTCTTTTACATAATACTCTAAAGATAAATATCCAACTTTCCATTACAAGAAGATCATTTAAACCAGACATATGCCACATAGTTTCTACTGGTAGCTACATTCCCCCCCCCTCCCAAAAAAGAAGAATACAGTGTATAACAAAGAAGTGGTTGATGTTGGAACCTGAACAAAATCTAGATCTCTTTTTATTTAATTGATTAAATAAATAAAGTTGTTGTTGGAGCGTATGCACCAAGACAAATTCCTTGTGTGTCAAATCACACTTGGCCAATAAAGAATTCTATTCTATTCTTTTATTTATTTATTTATTTATTTATTTATTTATTTATTTATTTATTTATTTATTTATTTATTTATTTATTTATTTATTTATTTATTTATTTATTTATTTATTTATTTATTTATTTATTTATTTTATTTATTAAATTTTTATACCGCCCTTCTCCTGAAGGACTCAGGGCGGTTTACAGCCATGATAAAACAACAACAGGGTACACATAAAACCATAATTTAAAAAACTTATTTTACAAATGGCCGAATTAAAACATTTAGAATAAAACCCAAATTTAAAAATGTTAAAACATTGAAACTAATTAAAATCCTATTAAAATCCTATGCCAGTCCTGCGCGAACAAACAAATAGGTCTTCAGTTCTCGGCGGAAAGTCCGAAGGTCTGGCAGTTGCCGAAGTCCAGGGGGAAGTTCGTTCCAAAGGGTGGGAGCCCCCACAGAGAAGGCCCTCCCCCTGGGGGCTGCCAGCCGACATTGCTTGGCGGACGGCACCCTAAGGAGTCCCTCTCTGTGCGAGCGTACAGGTCGGTGGGAGGCATTCGGTAACAGCAGGCGGTCCTGTAAGTACCCTGGCCCTAAGCCATCGAGCACTTTAAAGGTAGTCACCAACACCTTGAAGTGCACCCGAAAGACCACAGGTAGCCAGTGCAGACTGCGCAGGAGAGGTGTTACATGGGAGCAACGTATGGCTCCCTCTATCACCCGCGCAGCTGCGTTCTGAACCAACTGGAGCCTCCGGGTACTCTTCAAGGGGAGCACCATGTAGAGAGCATTACAGTAGCGGCTGCAGCTGACTGTACCGGGGTGCCGGCATCCACAGCCACTCCGTCTTGGGGGGATTGAGTTTGAGCCTGTTTCTCCCCATCCAGACCCGTACAGCTTCCAAGCACCGGGACAGCACTTCAATGGCTTCGTTGGGATGGCCTGGGGTGGAAAAGTACAGCTGCGTGTCGTCAGCGTACAGTTGGTACCTCACCCCAAAGCCATTGATGATCTCACCCAGCGGCTTCATATAGATGTTGAACAGGAGAGGCGAGAGAATCGACCCCTGTGGCACCCCACATGTGAGGGGCCTCGCGGTTGATCTCTGCCCTCCTGCCAACACCGTCTGTGACTGGTCAGAGAGATAGGAGGAGAACCACCGATAAACGGTGCCTCCCACTCCCAAACTCCCCAACCGGTGCAGCAGGATACCATGGTCGATGGTATCAAAAGCCGCTGAGAGGTCTAATAGGACCAGGGCAGAGGAACAATCCCTGTCCCTGTCCCTCCAGAGATCATCAACCAACACGACCAAAGCCGTCTCCGTGCTGTACCCGGGTCGGAAGCCAGACTAGAATGGGTCTAGATAGACAGATTCCTCCAGGTATTGGGGTAATTGATGTGCCACCACACTCTCAACAACCTTCGCCACAAAGCGAAGGTTGGAGACAGGACGGTAATTTCCTAAAACAGCCAGGTCCAGGGAGGGCTTCTTGAGGAGGGGTCTCACCACCGCCTCTTTCAAGGCGGCGGGGAAAACACCCTCCATCAAAGAAACATTTATAATCCCCTGGAGCCAGCCTCGTGTCACCTCCTGTGTGGCCAGCACCAACCAGGAGGGGCACGGGTCCAGTAAACATGTGGTGGCATTCTATTCCAGTAAACATGTGGTGGCATTCCAGTAAACATGTGGTGGCATTCTATTAGAACTGACAGTAAAAACCTCAAAGTGGTGGATAACGTCTGTCTTTCAGGCTCAACCATTAACAGTAAAAGAATAAGCAGTCAAGTAATTGATAGACCATGAATGCCTTAATGGTAGAAGAGATAATCAGATGCCATGATGTTTCTATTCCTACAACACTCAGAGTAGTCATAGCATTTCTTATGACACAATATGGTAGCAAAAGTTGGACTTTAAAGAAGTAGGATAGGATGTTTACAGATACTTTTGAAAAGTGAGGTTGGAGAAAATTAATGAGAATACTATGGACAGCCAAAGAAAGAAAGAAAGAAAGCAAGAAAGAAAGCAAGAAAGAAAGAAAGAAAGAAAGAAAGAAAGAAAGAAAGAAAGAAAGAAAGAAAGAAAGAAAGAAAGAAACCAGTGGATCATTGAACAAATCAAACCAGGATTTTCATTCAAGACACAAATAACTAGACTCAAATTATCCCATTTTCACACATTGTGCACAGCACTCTGGAAAAGGCTCTAATGCTGTGAAAGGTGGAAGAAAAGAAAAGAGGATGACCAGGAACAAGGTGGATGGACTCAATTACTGTAGCAATGAGTCCACCATTGGAAGACTTGAAAGAGCAGAATAGGGATAGATGGTTGCGGGAAAAAATTATCTTGTTGCTAGAAGCAGAAAACAATTTTATAGCACTTAATCAATCAATTCTACGGGACTTTAGTAATATTACTTCCAGGAGATACATTTAAACAGTGACTAGAATTAGTGGAGTAAGGTAATATTCCTAAAATTGAAAACTTAGGTAATACTGTTAAGAGCATATAAATATAAAACATGGAAACTATTCAATAATTCAATAATTTTCAGATATTTCCAATTTTGTATATCTAAACTTTCATGAAGAAGACTATACATTTATAATTGCTTAGAAACAAAATAATGTATAAAGAATTGGAGATTTTCAGCAAACAGCAAACAGCCAAGCATTTTTAATAAATAGTTTAAAAATTGGTATACTATACTGCAATTCATTTTCTTTTGATTTTGCTGTTATTGTGGTTTCAATGTCAACATCAATATCAATATCGACAACTTAAAATAATAATAATAATATCAGAGTTGGAAGGGACCTTGGAGGTCTTCTAGTCCAACCCCCTGCCCAGGCAGGAAACCCTACACCATTTCAGACAAATGACTATCCAACATTTTCTTAAAAATTTCCAGTGTTGGAGCATTTACAACTTCTGGAGGCAAGTTGTTCCACTGATTAATTGTTCTAACTGTCAGGAAATTTCTCCTTAGTTATAAGTAGCTTCTTTCCTTGATTAGTTTCCACCCATTGCTTTTTGTTCTACCTTCAGGTGCTTTGGACTCTCTCTTCTATGTGGCAACCCCTGAGATATTGGAACACTGCTATCATGTCTCCCCTAGTCCTTCTTTACATTAAACTAGGCATACCGAGTTCCTGCAACCGTTCTTCATATGTTTTAGCCTCCAGTCCCCTAATCATCTTTGTTGCTCTTCTCTGCACTCTTTCTAGAGTCTCAACATCTTTTTTACATCGTGGCGACCAAAACTGAATGCAATATTCCAAGTGTGGCCTTACCAAGGCATTATAAAGTGGTATTAACACTTCACGTGATCTTGATTCTATCCCTCTGTTTATGCAGCCCAGAACTGTGTTGGCTTTTTTAGCAGCTGCTGCACACTGCTGGCTCATATCTAAATGGTTGTCCACTAGGACTCCAAGATCCCTCTCACAGTTACTACTATTGAGCAAGGTACCACATATTCGGTACCTGTGCATTTTGTTTCTTTGGCCTAAATGTAGAATCTTACTTTTTTCACTGTTGAATTTCATTTTGTTAGATAGTGCCCAATGTTCAAGTCTGTCAAGATCTTTCTGTATCTTGAGCCTATCTTCTGGAGTGTTGGCTATTCCTGCCAGCTTGGTGTCATCTGCAAATTTGATGAGTTCCACATCTATCCCCTCGTCCAAGTCATTGATGAAGATGTTGAAGTGTACTGGGCTTAAAACAGAGCCTTGGGGTACTCCACTGCATACTTCCCTCCATGTGGATGCAGTTCCATTGAGGACTACACGTTGAGTGCGGTTGGTCAGCCAGTTACGAATCCATCTGGTGGTGGTGCTGTCTAACCCACATTTTTCTACTTTATCTAGTAGTAGGTTATGGTCTACTTTATCAAATGCTTTACTGAAGTCCAAGTAAGTTATATCGACAGCATTCCTCTGGTCCACTAATTTTGTCACTTTGTCAAAGAATGCAATAAGATTAGTCTGGCATGATCTGTTTTTGTCAAATCCATGTTGGCTTTGGTTATTACTTTGTTTGCTTCTAGGTGTTCGGTGATTCGTTGCTTGATTATCTTTTCCAGAATCTTCCCTGATATTGAGGTTAGGCTGATAGGTCTGTAGTTTCCTGGATCTGTTTTTTTTTTCCTTTTTTGAAGATGGGAACTACATCAGCTTGAAGCTGTATATTTGTATATTTATATACAGCTTCAAGTTGTATACAACTCGAAGCTGTATATTTCAAAATATACTTAAAGGCTAAAAAAATCCTCTAAGAACTGGATTGTAATTACTTTTATTAAGCTGGCATACTATCATTTTTATTTTATCTCTATATACAGTTACTGTTGATTGCAAATTTAATCCAGGTTTAATCCTATTTATCCAATAGGTAGTCAAAGGCACCTTCTACTAAATACAATTTATCATTTCATCCTATATCATATCTGAAATATTTTAAATTATTTAGAATAACTGTAGTTTTCTTTAAGCAAAAAGAATAATTTCTGTTGCTTTAATAAAAAAGATGGTGAATTCAGAGTTACAGAAGCACTATACATTGTGAAAGAAATCTTTTGGCAATAAATAATATTTGAACAGAAATAAAACTATGAATACTAAGGCATTACCAGCATGTTCTGTTGCTTATGATGTGATGGAACAATATACAATATCCAACTTCTTATATGAACAGTCATTTTAATACGACTTTCTGAAACATGGCCAGTAAAAGCTTTGTCTCTCTTTTGTCTTAAGAAATGTCAGCATTTTTTTCAGCATTGTTACAGACTAGAAATTGGGGGCGGGGGGATATATTGGAGAACCTAGAAATTATTGCCCAATCTGCCATACAGCCAATATATTTGATTTCTATCACTTTCTTTCTCCCCCCAGCTCTCTTTTTGCAGAATGAGCTTTGGTAAAGTGCAAATTTTCTCCAATTTACTTCATTAAAATGATTCAGCAGATGGTATTCTAATTTATTATTGGCTATCTGTGCTGATTTTAAGCAGGTCACTAATATGAGTACTTGAGACTAACAAACTGAGCAGTGTCAATTAGTTGACATTAACCACATAAGGCTAAGCAATAATTTTCTTTTGCCAAGCTCACTTGATCGATGTGTATATTTAAGTCCTTGGTTAAAATATGCCTATTCTTAGCATGGGGCCTTGACAAATGGTCTTGCAGTAGGAAAACACAGGAGTAATGAATCTACAAGAGGCTTAAGCATGCTCTTAATATTACTCAAGTGAGTAATTCATCCGCATTCAGTGAGGTTACTGTTAGAGATTTCACTGAGTTATGGATTCTGTAGATACAGAAGGCCTTTTGAAGCATTTGAAGTACCTTCTACACAAGAGGAAATGGAGCTCAGACATAGTAGATTCTATTGTGCACGTTAAAGACAGATATTTGATTTGATTTGATTGTTCCATTGCTCCCTCCCATCATCCTTCATATATATATGTAACAATTGTCGATCAGTGAAGACTTTCTAATTTAGAACTCTAGTTTTCCAGGATTCCAAATCAGAGAAAATACAAGAAACCAGCTGTTGAGCTGTTGTGTATGTATGTATGTATGTATGTATGTATTTGTTTTCTGAGGTTTTCACGGGTGTTTGTATATAGGTCTTTGGTTGTTCGGGTTTTCTCCCGTGTAAAATTGGAAGTGTCTTGGCGATGTTTCGACGAAGTCTCATTCGTCATCTTCAGGCTTCAGCTTCATGCTTCTGGGAGCAATGTGTTATTGAAGCTGTTTCTTCCTTTTAACTGCTAGTGGGGGTTTGAACTGATTGGGTGGGAGCTTGGCTGTGCTCTGATTGGATGGAGGGTTTTTTGTGCTCTGATTGGATGGGGGTGTGTCCTGTGTTGGTGGGGGCTTGGTTGTGCTCAGTTTAGTCTGTGTTGCAGGGGGATTTGAGCTGGTGAGCTGCATAGCTGTTGTTTGGCTTTGTGGTCGTGCTACATCTTCATAGTGGGTGTCAGTCTGCTGCATGTATGGATTGGAGGGGTTTGAAATGGCTAATGTTGCAGCTGCGGTCTGGCTTCTGGTCCTTGGTCATGCTTCATGATCAGTGTGGGTTTGGGTCTGCTTTCTGGGTGGATGTGCGGTGGTGACATCCTGTGTGGACCTCGTGAGTGTGGGTCTGGTGTCATTCCTCGTGTTAGGGACTCGTTTGTCAATAAGGGCGGGTTTCAAATGGCTGGTAGGCGGAGGTGTCATCTCGCTTGTTCATGCTGTGTGGGCGTTTTCTATCTCAATGGCTTCTCTGATTATTCTGTTGTTAAAGTGTTCAGTTTTGGCGATAGTTCTGGTCTTTTTAAAGTCAACATCATGTCCTGTGACTTTAAAGTGTTGGACCAGGGAAGAAGTTGGTTCCTCTTTTTTGAATGAGTTCTTGTGTTCTTCAATGCGTGCTCTTATTCTTCTGTTGGTTTGTCCAATGTATGTGGTGGGGCAGGCGGTGCATGGGATTTCATATACTCCTTGATTTTCTAACTCAATTTTGTCTTTGGGGTTTCTTAGGATGGTGGATATTTTTCTGTTTGTGCAGAATGCTGTCTTGATGTTGTGTTTGTGGAGGATCTTGCTGATTCTGTCTGTGGTGCCTTTTATATATGGGAGGAGGGCTGTGCCGTTTTCTTGTTCTCTGTCTTGGATTTTAGTGGGGGGTTCTTTTTGGATTAGCTTGGTAATCTTATTTGTTTGGAATCCATTGGATGTTAGTACGTTAGTGAGAGTGTCTAGTTCGGGTTTTAGGTGTTGTTCATCAGCTAAGCATTTTGTTCTGGAGATGAGTGTCTTGGCTACGGAGTTGATCTGTGCTGGGTGGTGGTGTGAGAGTGCATGCAGATAGCGGTTTGTGTGTGTTTTCTTCTGGTAGATGGTGTGTCCTAGGGAGCCATTGGGTTTCCTATAGACTAAGACATCCAGAAAGGGAAGTTGGTTATTAACTTCTGTTTCCATGGTGAACTGTATTTTGGGGTGTAGGCTATTGAGGTGTGTGAGGAAGTTGTCAAGTTTTTCTTTCCCGTGTGGCCAGATTATGAAGGTGTCGTCTACATATCTGAGCCAGAGTTTGGGTTTGTGATCAGATTTCTCTAGAGCTTGGGTTTCAAAGTGTTCCATGTAGAGATTGGCAATGACAGGTGAGAGGGGTGATCCCATGGGTGCTCCTTCTACTTGTTTGTATTTTTGTCCATTATAGATGAAGTATGTGTTGGATAGGCAGTGGTTGGTCAGATCTAGGATGTGCTTGGGTGGGTTATATTTGTTTTGGATAGCTGTCAAGGCTTCTTTGATTGGCACTTGGGTGAAGAGGATATGACATCAAAGCTCACGAGTAGGTCGCTGGGCTGTAAGTTTTGTTTCTTTATGATCTCTATGAACTGGAATGAGTTTTTTACGTGTGAGGTGATGGATTCTGCATAGGGCTGTAGTTGTTTGGCGAGAAATTTGGCTAGGTTTTGTAGAGGTGAGCCTATGGAGCTGACTATGGGTCTAAGTGGGGTTTCCTTCTTTGTGTATCTTGGGAGACCATAGAGCTTAGGGCATCTGGATGATTTCTCTCTGGGAATGATTCTTTGTTGGATTTCTTCGCTGATGGGGGAGGCTTTTATTTTGGATCTAGTGGTTTTTTCTAGGTAGGTGGTGGGGTCTGTGTTTAGGGGCTTGTATGCAGGGTCTTGGAGTAGGTTGGTTAATTTGGTTTGGTAGTCAGATGTGTTCATAACCACCGTGGCGTTGCCCTTGTCTGCTGGTAGGATTATTATGCTGGTATCTTTTTTCAGGTTAAGTAGTACTGTCTGTTCCTCTTTGGGTAAGTTGCTTTTGGGTGGCTTGCTGGTGCAGAGGATGTTGGAGATCTCGAGTCTGATTTTGTTAGCGTCATCGGGGTTGATTTTGGTCAGGCTGGTTTCAACTCCGCATATAATGGTTTCGGTGGGAATGTCAGGCCTGGAAACCATATTAAACTTTAGGTTTCCAGACGCTGCCACATTTTTATCCTGAGAGGAGGAGGGGGGTTGAGGGGTATGGTAACATTCTTCAAAGGGTCAAGGTCGGATGGTGTTCACGTCTGCAGGAAGAGTGGCAAGAAGTTACTCGAATGAACTGGAAGAACGTGGGACCGTGTGATCATCAGGGGGGTGGGACTATGGGGGTTTGTATTTGGGAGTGACTGCAAAGTTGAATCCTTTGGAAAGGACATCGGTTTCAGCTTTGGTGAGGATCCTATCTGAGATGTTATGCACTGTTTGTTTCATGTGTTGCCATCTGGAGAGCCGAAACACAGACCACCCTCAAGACAGACACACACACCAACAAACTCCGAAGACTACAAGAACGCCAGAAACAAACCCCTCCACCCTCACAGCAACACATGAAACAAACAGTGCATAACATCTCAGATAGGATCCTCACCAAAGCTGAAACCGATGTCCTTTCCAAAGGATTCAACTTTGCAGTCACTCCCAATACATCCCCACCGAAACCATTATATGCGGAGTTGAAACCAGCCTGACCAAAATCAACCCCGATGACGCTAACAAAATCAGACTCGAGATCTCCAACATCCTCTGCACCAGCAAGCCACCCAAAAGCAACTTACCCAAAGAGGAACAGACAGCACTACTTAACCTGAAAAAAGATACCAGCATAATAATCCTACCAGCAGACAAGGGCAACGCCACGGTGGTTATGAACACATCTGACTACCAAACCAAATTAACCAACCTACTCCAAGACCCTGCATACAAGCCCCTAAACACAGACCCCACCACCTACCTAGAAAAAACCACTAGATCCAAAATAAAAGCCTCCCCCATCAGCGAAGAAATCCAACAAAGAATCATTCCCAGAGAGAAATCATCCAGATGCCCTAAGCTCTATGGTCTCCCGAAGATACACAAAGAAGGAACCCCACTTAGACCCATAGTCAGCTCCATAGGCTCACCTCTACAAAACCTAGCCAAATTTCTCGCCAAACAACTACAGCCCTATGCAGAATCCATCACCTCACACGTAAAAAACTCATTCCAGTTCATAGAGATCATAAAGAAACAAAACTTACAGCCCAGCGACCTACTCGTGAGCTTTGATGTCATATCCCTCTTCACCCAAGTGCCAATCAAAGAAGCCTTGACAGCTATCCAAAACAAATATAACCCCCCCAAGCACATCCTAGATCTGACCAACCACTGCCTATCCAACACATACTTCATCTATAATGGACAAAAATACAAACAAGTAGAAGGAGCACCCATGGGATCACCCCTCTCACCTGTCATTGCCAATCTCTACATGGAACACTTTGAAACCCAAGCTCTAGAAAAATCTGATCACAAACCCAAACTCTGGCTCAGATATGTAGACGACACCTTCATAATCTGGCCACACGGAAAGAAAACTTGACAACTTCCTCACACACCTCAATAGCCTACACCCCAAAATACAGTTCACCATGGAAACAGAAGTTAATAACCAACTTCCCTTTCTGGATGTCTTAGTCTACAGAAACCCAATGGCTCCCTAGGACACACCATCTACCAGAAGAAAACACACACAAACCGCTATCTGCATGCACTCACACCACCACCCAGCACAGATCAACTCAGAGCCAAGACACTCATCTCCAGAACAAAATGCTTAGCTGATGAACAACACCTAAAACCCGAACTAGACACTCTCACTAACGTACTAACATCCAATGGATTCCAAAACAAATAAGATTACCAAGCTAATCCAAAAAGAACCCCCCACTAAAATCCAAGACAGAGAACAAGAAAACGGCACAGCCCTCCTCCCATATATAAAAGGCACCACAGACAGAATCAGCAAGATCCTCCACAAACACAACATCAAGACAGCATTCTGCACAAACAGAAAAATATCCACCATCCTAAGAAACCCCAAAGACAAAATTGAGTTAGAAAATCAAGGAGTATATGAAATCCCATGCACCGCCTGCCCCACCACATACATTGGACAAACCAACAGAAGAATAAGTGCACGCATTGAAGAACACAAGAACTCATTCAAAAAAGAGGAACCAACTTCTTCCCTGGTCCAACACTTTAAAGTCACAGGACATGATGTTGACTTTAAAAAGACCAGAACTATCGCCAAAACTGAACACTTTAACAACAGAATAATCAGAGAAGCCATTGAGATAGAAAAACGCCCACACAGCATGAACAAACGAGATGACACCTCCCGCCTACCAGCCATTTGGAAACCCGCCCTTATTGACAAACGAGTCCCTAACACGAGGAATGACACCAGACCCACACTCACGAGGTCCACACAGGATGTCACCACCGCACATCCACCCAGAAAGCAGACCCAAACCCACACTGATCATGAAGCATGACCAAGGACCAGAAGCCAGACCGCAGCTGCAACATTAGCCATTTCAAACCCCTCCAATCCATACATGCAGCAGACTGACACCCACTATGAAGATGTAGCACGACCACAAAGCCAAACAACAGCTATGCAGCTCACCAGCTCAAATCCGCCTGCAACACAGACTAAACTGAGCACAACCAAGCCCCCACCAACACAGGACACACCCCCATCCAATCAGAGCACAAAAAAAACCCCATCCAATCAGAGCACAGCCAAGCTCCCACCCAATCAGTTCAAACCCCCACTAGCAGTTAAAAGGAAGAAACAGCTGTGATCACACATTGCTCCCAGAAGCACGAAGCTGAAGCCTGAAGATGACGAATGAGACTTCGTCGAAATGTTGCCAAGACACTTCCAATTTTACACGGGAGAAAACCCGAACAACCAAAGACGTATGTATGTATGTGTGTATATATATATATATGTATGTATATGTATATATGTATATGTATGTATATGTATGTATATGTATGTGTGTATATATATATATATGTATGTATATGTATATATGTATATGTATGTATATGTATGTATATGTATAATCACATTCCACATGTCACATGTATGTATGACTACATACATACAAACAAACAAACATATAGGATGGAGTAGCATTTTTGAATTTACTCTTGCTCTCTTTCCTCCTAAAAGTACAGGTAGTTGAAGTTATGACTGACCGCCCCATCCCCCCAAAAAGCTACTTATGATTTGATTTCAAAGTTATGATAGCGGTATCACCTAGGGTCATGTGATCACATTTTGGGTGCTTGGCAGCTGGTTCATATTTATGGCATTTTGCAGCATCTTGCAATCACATGAACACAATTTTTGCTTTTTACCAGCTTCCAGTCTTTATTTCTGGTTTCTGGGAAAAACCACTCATTGACTAAAAATGATTCACTTAACTGTGGTGTTCCTTTAATAGCTACAGCAAAAAAGCGTTTAAAAAGAGGTATGGTCATGCAACAATTTGCTAATAACCATGATGACTCATGATAATAATTCTGAGCTTAATTATGGGCATAAGTCGAGATCTGACTATAGCAGTAGTAAAATTATATAAAAATTCAATTTTTTAATATATTAGTTTTGTTCAACACATAGCTCTTGGAAATCACAAAGTACAGTACATAAAATATACAGATTGAACTGTTTTGATCATAAAATCATAGAATATATGTTATTAGAGAGACCTTATATGTCATTTAGTCCAACCAATTGCTCGGTATGAGAATCCATAAAACATTCCAAACAGTTGATTAGCCATCTTCAGCCCCTTCAGTTGATGGAAACCCAACAATGGAAAGAGTTTTCCTTTATTAATCGGCTTTACCATTAGGACATTTATTTATTTATTTATTTATTTATTTTTCAAATTTATATACCGCCCTATCTCCCTAAGGACTCAGGGCGGTTCACAGGCAGTTAAAATACATATAAATACAGATTAAAAAACAATTAAAAAACTTATTCTATTGCCCCAAATTTAAAATAGTATAAATAATAAAAACCCCTTAAAACCCATAACTTTAAAATCTAATCCAGTCCCGCGCAGATAAATAAGTGTGTTTTAAGCTCGCGACGAAAGGTTCGGAGGTCCAAAAAAATTAGTACCATTGCGGAGGCTGCGGCCTACGTGGAGGAACATAAAGCCCTCTTGGATTTAGATGATCCAGGAATTGAAGAAGGGGAGGTTATAGACCATGGGGCGGAGGCGGCTGCCGCTGTTGCGGCCCTGGAGTTGGGTCAGGCTGGACCCAGAGTTCTGAGATCCAAAACTAGGAAGTGACAAAGATATTTGGTATTGTGTTGGTTTTCCTTATTTTCTTTCGTATGATATTCTGATCATTTCTGACCCTTCTTTATTGTGTATGTAAGATTGAAACTTAGCTACTTCGTTTCACCTGCTTGCCATATGGCTGTTGTATGTGTTTAAAATTTTGAGTAAAATTCTTATCATGTATAAGAAAAATGAAAATTTACCATACCTGATATGTATTTGCATAAATCTTTTTTGACCAATAAAAACTTTTTTTACAAAAAAAAAAAAAAAAAAAAAAAAAAAAAAAAAAAAGAAAGGTTCGGAGGTCCGGAAGTTGGCGAAGTCCTGGAGGGAGTTCGTCCCAGAGGGTGGGAGCCCCCACAGAGAAGGCCCTTCCCCTGGGTGTCGCCAGACGGCACTGCCTAGCTGACGGCACCCTGAGGAGTCCCTCTCTGTGAGAGCGCACGGGTCGGTGAGAGGTATTTGGTAGCAGTAGGCGGTCCCGTAAATAGCCCGGCCCTATGCCATGGAGCGCTTTAAAGATTGTCACCAGCACCTTGAAGCGCACCCGGAAGGCCACAGGTAGCCAGTGCAGTCTGCGCAGGATAGGTGTAACACGGAGCCACGAGGGCTCCCTCTATCACCAGCGCAGCTGCATTCTGAACTAACTGGAGCCTCGGATGCCCCTCAAGGGAGCCCCATGTGAGAGCATTGCAATAATCCAGGCGAGGCGTCACGAGGCGTGGTGACCGTGCATAAGGCATCCCGGTCTAGAAAGGGGCGCAACTGGCGCACCAGGCGAACCTGGTGGAAAGCTCTCCTGGAGACGGCCGTCAAATGATCTTCAAAAGACAGCCGTTCATCCAGGAGAACGCCCAGATTGCGCACCCTCTCCATCGGGGCCAGTGACTCGCCCCCAACAATCAGCCGAGGCCTCAGCTGACTGTACCGGGATGCCGGCATCCACAGCCACTCTGTCTTGGAAGGATTGAGCTTGAGCCTGTTTCTCCCCATCCAGACCCGTACGGCTTCCAAATATTTAACTTAATATTCAGTTTAAATCTTCATTCATTTCACTTTATTGTCCTCCCTTGAGCAAGTTCTCCTTGTTTGTGACAATATTTTAGATATTTGTAGATTGCTATTGAAGCTCTTTGCAGATTTTCATAAGTTGGATTTGTCCAGTTTCTTTAACTATTTTTCCTTATTATCTGAGAAGCTTTCCTCTGAATTTATTGTAACTCCTTTTAAACTGCTATTCCCAGAATTGGACAATCTTATCAGTACAGAGAAGAATGGAACTATTACCTCACACGAGCAAGATACAATGCTTTTAATACATTGGAGCACTGAATTGACTTTTTTTAGCACATAAATCACACTACATATTCATGTTTAGTGGGTGGTCCACTAGTACACCTAGAATCTTTTCACATATCTAGCTATTAAACCAGGTCCTCCAAATCTTGTATTTATGCATTTGATTTTACTTATCCAGAAGCTGCATTCAAGCATTACAGAGATCATTTTCTTTCTCTCTAAGGAATTAGCCCAGGGATTTGAAAACATTGTGACAATGAGGCACACTAAAATTATAAAACAAATTTGTGTGTTTCCCCTACCCACCCTATCAATAAAATTAACACTTTCATTGGGGACTAGGTTTGGTAAGAAATAACTGTACTGGTTTCTTAATTAAATTTCCATCTATAGCTCAAATAGATCAACAATAGAAACTTATAACTTTATTAAAGGAAACTGTATATTGGAAATGATAACAGTAAAATGTAAAACTATATTTCTAATGGAAATACAAGTTTGCTTACTTTTGTATAATTTCCTAAACCTAAGGTTTATCCCAGCAGTGGAATTACTATACTGTCTCCATCAAGGTATTTTACCTTACTACTGGAGGCCCTGTTTCACACTTCTACTTCTTTCTGAATAAATGCTTCTCATTTGATGATAGTGGGAGAGAAGAGATTATCCGCTGTAGTTTACTCCAGGTTTCAGTCCTTCAATCTTTTATTTCCTTTTAATTGTTTATAAAAGGATATGGGAAGAACTGATCGGTCAGTTCAGGTATGACATCAGTTTGCTGATGATATAAATTTGCACATCATTACCTTAGTGAAATTATCCAGTGTCTAGAGGATATTAAGGTCTGGACAGGATGAAATAGGTGAAGGTCAATCTAAGCAAGAGGGAGCAATGCCTTCATACATCAAAGTTCTTTGTCAGTTTTGGTTTTATCTCTTGCAATTCATCTGAACAGGGAGCTATTGCTGGATTAGTAGGCGGAGACCATGAGCAGAGTCCATGGACAGAATGGCTTTTCCTGAGTTCTAGATGATGTGTCAGTTGTAGTCATACTTGAGTGAGAGGACCTTACAATGGTGACTCATGCCCTCGTGATTTTTCAGGATGTCTGGCATGTGCCTAAACCAGAAACAATTATTTTTTTTTAAGTTCAATTGCCATAATTGTTTTTAGCCACATTTATAGAAATGGATGAGTAACTGAACTATTTTCAATTTTGAACAAATATATCTTTGGAAATATTAGGACAGAGACCTTCTTATGATGAACTCTTAAGGAGGCAGCTCTATTCATTGCTAATGAAGAAATGGTATATGGCAGTTTACGTAATTGTTTCTTGACTATCAATCTGGAAATCCACCAACTTATTGCATTTCTCAAGATATTGCAACATATGTGTCAGCCTTTAAAGCTGTATGGAAACTACACCTAATCCAGTATACAATGAGGCCTTTTATGGCTGGAATGAGCACATTGTACAAGAGTTCCATTTCTATTTGGTTTCTGGATCCAAACTAAGTCCTGTTATAAATCTTTTTTATGACTTGGCATTGATGTAGTTGAGAGGTTATTCCAAGCTAGATCTGACCCATCCATTTCAACTCAAAAGAAACTAATAGTGCGCACCCACTTTCGCAAAGTGAAATGAGCATATTTCTCAGTAGGACTTCTATGTTGTGTTGTAGTTTCTCCCTGGAAATCAACCTAAATCCTTTATTGGTGGCTTTTAAAATAAACTTATAAAAAATAAGCTGTTTAGAGCAACCTATCAAGGATGAACTGATGCCACCTGCTCCTATTATCAGAATGGGGAAACTTAACACAGCCAGTTTGCTGTGGGGACAATTCAAATGGCTCAGAGCTCAGCTTGGAGGCAGTGATGGCAATGAGATGGTGTGAAAATGGGAAGCTCCCAGCATCCTCTGCCCACCCCCCAGTCCCTGCCCTGTCCACTCTCACTGCCCCTGAATGGCCCAAATACAACAACTTCTGCCAAACGATCCAAATTTTGAATAGCTCAGAGCTCAGCTCAGCGACAGTGGTGGCGGCAGGGTGTGTGAATGTTTTTAAGAAGAAATTAGACAACCACTTATCTGAAATAGTATAGGGTCTCCTGCTTGAACAGGGGGTTAAGACTTCCAAGATCTCTTCCCACTCTATTCTGATTGAGGTAACTTAGTGGTTGTGAGCTGGCTGTGCTAAGCTGGCCATGTCAAATTGTCATAGACTCTCTTGTTGTGGTTGTGTTTCAGTATTGTATCATTGTTATTTATGCCCTAGATGTTTTATATATTGTATTATGTTAATATTCTTACTGCTAAGACATTTGTAATTGCAGAGCACCATATACAAGCAATCAGGCAATCTCAAAGCCTTTCCTCCAGGGCTATCTTGAACTTCATCATTATATGCTCCCTTTTCCCTAGGCTGCCTGGCATTCAGACACTCACCCAGTTATAGAGTTCCAGTCAAGAAAGGTATATTGTATGGGTATTCTGGGAGTTGTCATCTCAACACATCCTGCTAAGTGGGATCTATAAAAGCAACTGCAAGAAATAGAAATTCTGCACAGTGATGATGCAAATGCTGCATTACAGTTCCATTATGGTCAACAAGTTCTTTCACAGTAATTGTTAGTGCTGTGAAATCCTATATTATACATGTTTGTTTTTAAAGCCAAGAACTTCATTGCGACATCTACTTAATGTTACAAAATGTGAATAATACAGTTATTGGCATAATAGTCACCACCACTTAAGCTGAAGAAAAATGAAAAGCTAGTAGCCTCATAAATCTTTCACCTGCTACATAATAAACAAATATACTGCTTTTATCATGCGCTATTGTTACATTTCCTTTAAATAAGCAAATATATTTCTATGATCAACTTCTAAGAAAGGTACATTTCATCAAGAGCTGACAACCATAACTTTATTAAGAATCCTCATGGTTATTTATTAGAAGATTACCATAATAAGATGTAAGGTTATTTCTTTAAAATTTGACTTAGAAGTAGATATAAAAAATATTATTCATATTTTTGAAACAAAATGCTGAGGCCCCCAACACTGTATTTAATGAGAGTTCTGAAAATTTACAATTCTATAGTTTGATTATAAGCTGCATTAAACTCAGTGGAATTTGTCTCTGAATAATTTGTATTTTAGAAACCTGTTTTTAAAAATGAGATTTAAGTAACAACTAAAAGATTTTTGAGCTAAGGGGGCTTAGAGAAGAGGGATGGTGTTTCTATGTCAATACATTGCTCTGCAAGTGAATATTCACAATAGAATACCTTATGCCACCAAACTTTAAATTTTGGGCTTAGACAACTTAGAATTACACTGCCTGCCTGACCTAAGCATAGTACATAAAATTATCTGCTACAATGTCCTACCTGTCAATGACTACTTCAGCGTCAACCACAATAATACACGAGCACACAATTGCAATAGCACTTAGACTTGTATACCATTTCATAGTGCTTTTACACCCCTCTCTAAGGGGTTTACAGTCAGCATAGATACAAACTTATGGTAAACCTCTCCAAACTCAATTGCAGAAAATATGACTTCAGCAAAAGAGTGGTCAGGGCCTGGGATGCACTACCTGACTCTGTGGTTTCTTGCCCAAACCCCCAAAACTTTAACCTTAGGCTGTCTACTGTTGACCTCACCTCATTCCTAAGAGGTCTGTAAGGGGCATGCATGAGCGCACCAACGTGCCTACTGTCCCTGTTTACTTTTTTAAAAGAGTGGAAGCCCTATATAGAGGTTTTGCTGAAAATGGATAAAAATGAATTGAGGATTTGAGGATTTGTTGATTAAATCCTATCAAAGGACTATGATATTCAATGAGGTAGAGTAACGATGGAAATGGCTACGTTTGTAACTCCTGAAAAGAACATAGGAAATATATTAGACCAGTTCCTGCAAGTTATTGTATCATACAATCAGGACTTATGCAATTATTATTGCCTTATATAAATATCTTTAATGTTTCTTAAGTAAATTGTCTTAATATTATCATTAATGATTATATAGTTTTTGAAGAATTAAGATCTTATTATAAAATCTGTACTGTACAGCTACCATACTTAGGTTCCAAAATATAGATAACTGAGAATTTTTGTCCACAATTTTACAGCCCAAATTGAATAGCTCTGCTATAACATTTATTTTCTTTTTTATTAATTTATTTTCTTTTTTATTAATTAATTTGTTGCAGAGAGAAAGATTTCTAGAGAAATATATTTGCCTCTAGCCGATTTTTATAATGCAGGACTCATTAAAAGCTTGTCACTTTCTTTCTTCTTTTTTAAAATAATACTTTTAAAGGGAGTAGACTAATTTCATTTTCTTAAAAAAATTACAAAACAACTATCAGACAAGGCAATACTTTTTCAACTATATACCAATTATTCTGAAAGGCAACACTTTCACTCCATTGAGAAGAGCTGAGAAAATTCACCAAAATGGAGTTTTTTGCCAAGTTTTAGTAAGGAGATATTTCAGTTTAGTTCAGCTGCAAAATAAATGACATATTAAATAGTGTTATTTGGAAGTTAAGCAAAATCAAACCAACAATTGGAGTTCTCTCTCTCCCTCCCTCCCTCCCTTTCTCTACATGTGTGTGTGTGTAATTTATTGATTGGTACGTTTGATTTTTTTACACATTACAATCAAGTGAGAAATTTTGCCTATACATATCAGCATGATATAACAATGAGATCCTATTGGGAATAGACAGGGTCAGTAATGTTGCTTTAAAAATCTTATTGTTTATCTTCTTTTAAGCTTGTGTTGTAGTACAGGATATTTGTTAGGCCCTACTGGTTTGTGTAGTCAACATGATATTCAAACCCCTGTCCTAGAGTCTTTTTTTCATTCTGGATGTACATTAAAAATTATCAGGGGGAAAAAATGCCAAGGCAAACTCTAAACCCCTTTGGGTTTACTTCATAATTTAAGCATTCATCTGAATTTTTCTGTTTTATCCTGTGGAAAATTTCCCTAGTTAATATGTAGGGCAATATCCCTGAGTTGTATTCTAACACCAAGCAATTACAGGCAAAAGAATGGCCAAGTGCTAGAGAAGAACTGGGAATAGAAGTAAACCTTAAACTGGAAAAAAGTTTCTATCTTCCTATGATGGGATAAAATGCAACAAAAAAGTGGCATTCAGGCATCCATGTGGCTTGCTAACTTTGAGTAAGTAATTAATAGAAATATATCGCTAACAGCATTAATTTGTTGATGAAGGAAGTGTTCATGTAACATCCCAAAATATTTTTATTTATTTATTTATTTGTCAAGTACATATTACGTAATATATATAAGTATAAGCATGAATTGAATACATAAAATGAATACAATAAAAGGGAACATTAGGACAGGGACGGTAGGCACACTGGTGCTCTTATGCACGCCCCTTATATATAGTTTATATATAAAGTTTAATATAGTTACAAAGAGACTGCATAAGAAATTCACAAGGATATGCACTATGCCTGACTATAGCTGTCAGACCTTCAGTCTGAGCACAACGATAAATCTCTCTTTAGGAAGACAAATATGCACTTATGAGCTTACCAGCAAGAGTCAAGGACGAATCTCAGATAAGTTGCTTTTATTGTAGATGCAAAAGAAGCTCTTGTAATGATAAATATCAGCTCCTGCATAATCGAGAAATCTAACCATATTTATGTGTCAGTTCCAGCATTTAAAGCCAGCATTTCTCTTCTTCCACCTCTACAAATTTTTTCCTAACCCATTCTTTCAGTCTTGGATATTGAGAGCAGTTGCATGATACTTGGATAACAGTGCTATTGCATTTCTTATTTTTGGATTTGCCAGCTTCATCCTTCACAAGAGGCATTTCTTCTTATTCTTCTAAACCATTGTTGCTGGTGAATTCTATAAGTTTTTTTTAAATAAAACTTTATTTTATTTTAATATAAACATTTTATCATTCATTAAACAGTGTGTCGCCGGGATACAATTTTTTTATGTCATAACAGTTTAAGCTTACCACCATATTCATTATTTATGTCTACTCTTTTTTTTAATACTAATACATAATACTTAACGTATCATTATAACATTTCTCTTAACTTATTTAAGTTTATAATACCTTGCTTTCCTATTTATTATCTAACCATTGATAAAATAAATCCCATATATTATACTAGTCAGATTTTCCTTTCTTTTAATTGCAAGTGTTAATCTGTTCATTTCTACACATTCTAATATTTTCTTAATCACATTTTCTTCTGTAGGGATCTCTTCATCCTTCCAATTTTGTGCAAATACAATTCTAGCTGCAGTTATTACATGAATAATCAAATATACATTTTCTTTACTATAAATTTCTGGTAAAATCCACAACAGGAGTATCTCAGGTTTTAAATCAATATGCTGCTGCATCATCTTCTCCAACCACATATGAATTCTTTTCCAATATTTTTTTGCTTCCACCACATACAATAATATGAGCCCAGTGTCTGGTGACATTTCCAACATTTAGTTGATTTATCTTTAAACATTTTTGCCAATCTTTCGGGTGAATGAATTCTGTGAGTTAAAGCTCACACATCTTAAAGCCGTTGATGTTGAGAAACACTATCATGTTGTGTTTATGTCACTATATGTCATTATATCACTATAATTATGAGTGCACATGTAATTTTCAGTAACATTATTATTGATAATTCTATGTACCTCCTAGTTGATTTCATCAGTCTGCCTGTCTGTATATTTATTTATTTATTTATTTTATTTATTTTATTTAATTAAACTTTTATACCGCCCTTCTCCCGAAGGACTCAGGGCGGTGTACAGCCTACATTAAAACAATTTATATACACACTAAAATAACAATTAAAAACTTATTCAATAAAAGGCCGAAATTAAAACCGTCCAATTGACCATATAAAATACCCAATAAAATTACAATTAAAAAATTTTAAATTTAAAATTTAGAATTTAAAAATCAGGCCAGTATTATTACCTTTATAACCTACTTTCCTTCTGAAGCATACAGATTTTTCTCCTCCTTAGGTTTTCCTCCTTCCAATTTATTTAGATAATAGATCTCAAAACAATTTAGAGATTTAGATAAAAGAAACCAGCATGGATGCATAAAGAACTATCTGACAAATTGAAAGACAAAAAGGACAAATATAATAAGTGGAAAGAGGGACAAATAACTAAGGCAGAATATCAGCAAATAGCCCGAGCCTGTAAAGATGAAGTGAGGAAAGCTAAGGCTCACAATGAACAAAGGCTAGCGACAAAAGTAAAAAATAACAAAAAAAGCTTCTTCCAACATGTTAAAAATAAGAAAAAAGTCAAGGAAACAATTGGCCCATTGCTGGGAGAAAGTGGCAAGAAGATGACAGGCAACAGGGAGAAAGCAGATCTACTTAACTCATATTTTGCATCTGTCTTTACACAAAAGGAAAAAATAATCCAACCTATCAAAAACAGCACTACAGAAAACAGATTAGAAACACAAGTTAAAATAGGGAAGAAAATGGTAAGTGAACACCTGACTACCCTAGACGAGTTCAAATCACCAGGACCAGATGGATTACACTCCAAGGTTCTGAAGGAACTGGCAGACGTGATTTCAGAACCACTGAACTATATCTTTCAAAGATCCTGGAGCACAGGGGAGCTGCCAGAGGACTGGAAAAGAGCTGATGTAGTTCCCATCTTCAAAAAAGGAAAAAAAAACAGATCCAGGAAACTACAGACCTATCAGCCTGACCTCAATACCGGGGAAGATTCTGGAAAAGATAATCAAGCAACGAATCACCGAACACCTAGAAGCAAACAAAGTAATAACCAAAAGCCAACATGGGTTTGTCAAAAACAGATCATGCCAGACTAATCTTATTGCATTCTTTGACAAAATGACAAAATTAGTAGACCAGAGGAATGCTGTCGATATAATTTACTTGGACTTCAGTAAAGCATTTGATAAAGTAGACCATAACCTACTACTAGATAAAGTAGAAAAATGTGGGTTAGACAGCACCACCACCAGCCAGATTCGTAACTGGCTGACCAACCGCACTCAACGTGTAGTCCTCAATGGAACTACATCCACATGGAGGGAAGTATGCAGTGGAGTACCCCAAGGCTCTATTTTAGGCCTAGTACTCTTCAACATCTTCATCAATGACTTGGACGAGGGGATAGATGGGGAACTCATAAAATTTGCAGATGACACCAAGCTGGCAGGAATAGCCAACACTCCAGAAGATAGGCTCAAGTTACAGAAAGATCTTGACAGACTTGAACATTGGGCGCTATCTAACAAAATGAAATTCAACAGTGAAAAAAGTAAGGTTCTACATTTAGGCAAAAAAAAAAAAAAATGCACAGGTACCATATATGTGGTACCTTGCTCAATAGTAGTACCTGTGAGAGGGATCTTGGAGTCCTAGTGGATAACCATTTAGATATGAGCCAGCAGTGTGAGGCAGCTGCTAAAAAAGCCAACACAGTTCTGGGCTGCATAAACAGAGGGATAGAATCAAGATCACGTGAAGTGTTGGTGCCACTTTATAATGCCTTGGTAAGGCCACACTTGGAATATTGCATCCAGTTTTGGTCGCCACGATGTAAAAAAGATGTTGAGACTCTAGAAAGAGTGCAGAGAAGAGCAACAAAAATGATTAGGGGACTGGAGGCTAAAACATATGAAGAACGGTTGCAGGAACTGGGTATGTCTAGTTTAATAAAAAGAAGGACTAGGAGAGACATGATAGCAGTGTTCCAATATCTCAGGGGTTGCCACAAAGAAGAGGGAGTCAGGCTGTTCTCCAAAGCACCTGAGGGTAGAACAAGAAGCAATGGGTGGAAACTGATCAAGGAAAGAAGCAACTTAGAACTAAGGAGAAATTTCCTGACAATTAAAACAATTAATAAGTGGAACGACTTGCCTGCAGAAGTTGTGAATGCTCCAACATTGGAAATTTTAAAGAAAATGTTGGATAGCCATCTGACTGAGATGGTGTAGGGTTTCCTGCCTGGGCAGGGGGTTGGACTAGAAGGCCTCCAAGGTCCCTTCCAACTCTGTTATTATATTATATTATATATTATTATATTATATTATTTTTCTAACAACAGCGTCTGGTACATTAGGTTGAGGTGGTTATCCAAAGAGCTTAACACTGAATGGGGATCTGACTCTTTGTCAAATCTGGAATTCAGTAAAATAATCACTATATTATAGTACTTCCTTTCTCAACTCCCTTTTAAGTAAAATAAAACTTGATAAAGTTAAACTGGCAATTCCTATTCCAAATCTGAATGGTGATATCTCTATAGCAAGTTTCATCAGCAAAAATGTGGGGAAAAGACAGGAAATTCTCTAACTTTCTTTCTTGAATGCTAATTTTTAAAAAGTGATGTAAGACTCTTTACTTAAGGAATATTCACAGGCTAGGGACACATATAAGATTATCTTAATTGCATATTTTAATTTGAATTTAGCACAGTTTTATATAATTTTAATGAATGTTACTCTCCAGAGCTTAAGGAATATAAACATTGACTAATAAATAAAAAGAAAACTATATCTGCACTTTTAATAGCCTGAATGTACAAACCTTCATTCAATTCAAATGGTGTAATCCTTAAAATTAAAAGAATCTCATTAGTTTGGACTCCTTTAGAATCTCTTTAACAGTAAACAGTTTTTATAGGTTTTGTCCTTGCATTAGTTAAGTTATTCAGATACAACACTCTTAAATAATGGCTTTTTCTTGTGTTGGAGATACCTGAAATATTTTTTAAAATGTTGCTAACAAGACCAGAGTATTTCTCAATACAGAAAGTCATTGTATTTACCATAGATAAGCAGTTTGTGTCAGGGGCCTACAAATATTGGCCCCCAAAAATCTAGACTGTAAAATGATTACAGGAGTCTGTCCAGAAGTTTATGTACAAAATACAGAAAGCACATTTTAATTGGTGTTTGAATGTAGGGTATCTTCAGCAAACTAAATTACTTACTGATGACAACTATTTTTATTCCATCTTTCATCTTATGATACAACAACAGCTTACAAATCATATTTGAATCACACTATCAGTTTGATCAATGTTATGGTCCCAAGAAAGCTGAATGAGAGTCAAGATCCAATTGGGTAGCCCAAGGAAGGTGATATTACTCACCTCTAAAGGTATAATAATGTCCCATCTCAATTACGCTTTACTTCTATCTTATCAGGAAATATGTATTTTGTTCATCAGATTATAGGCATTATAAGTGTACTGATTAAATATTTGAATAAAAATGTCTCTTTTCACTGAACACTGATGTTCAGATGTGTGACATGAGATCCTCCAGGTGTTGTTCCATTCCCTCACTAAAACCTTAGTTAGCATGGGAAATAGGATGAGATGTTGGAAACCATGATTCACAATACTGGAAGAACCAGAGATTTCGGTACTATACCATAGGTACTATGAGGACCTAGATTGTTGGGGGGGCAATAAGTTGACTTTGTAAAAAAATGTACAAATAGAATGAGACTATTGCCTTATACATTGTAAGCCGCCCTGAGTCTTCGGAGAAGGGCGGGGTATAAATGTAAACAAAAAAAAACACTATACCATAGTTCACAGCAAATAAACATATGTATCCATCAAGCCACTGAATCTTAGAAGAAATCAACAAATGTCAACTTCAACTTAGAGCTTCACTATCTCTTGCAGTCTCTTCCTTTTCTTTACTTGTTACAAATGGTAAAGAACTATTGGCTTACAAGAGAATGGATTATTTTCCCTTCTCTTCCATTGTCTATAGCCAATAACCACTACTTAAGCATTTGCCTTTTCTGAAAATATTAGAGATCACTGCTTATATTTACTTAAATTCTTTTGTCTGCTATTTTTCAATTAATATCTTACCTTTTTTCTTAAAAAAACATATTCAAAATGTCTAAAGCTGCCAGAATATAGTTTTTTGTTCACACAGATTTGGGGCTAATTTGATAGACATGAAGTTCATTTTTACAGAATGCAGCCTACACTGACTCTATAGACTAGACTTCAGGCAGCCCATATTCTGTTTGTTATCTATTAATATTCCACACATTCTTATATAAAACAAAAAAAAGTACACAATTTCCAGGCTCTTCAATGATATTCCATTGTTCAATGATACCTTCCATGGATCTATGCTATCATCATGCTAATATAATGCTTTAACAGCTGGGAAGCATGCCCAAGTTGTGCATGCCCAAGTTGTGCAACCTGGTTTGGAAGACGCTGTACATAGCAGCTTGATCAGAAATATATAAATCACAAAAATGGCAAATCACCAAGTTCTATATAGCACAAATGACATGTATGAGAAATTGAGGTTTATGAATAATCCACATCCTAGACTTTCCTCTAGGAGTTCCAGTTCTTACTCAACCACTTCTCACAAAATTCTTTACAACGTATAGCAAGATATTTTTTTGTAAATGAAATGCTCAGATGTTACCAAACCCCAAATCTACCCTTATAAATCATATGTGAAACCTAGCAGACCTGTACAAAACTTTAGTTGTGCAATGTAATACACACACACACACACACACACACACACACACACACACACATATGGAAAACAAAACAGATTGAAACAAAACAGACTGAAATCATGACCTGAAATTAACTGGACTTATTCCCTGGTTCCATTAGGTGAGGCAGGCTCCTCTGAAGGAAGCAGAAGATTTGCTACAGCATTGCAAAAAGTGCTAGTGAAGAAACTCCCAGCTGCTTGGCAGACAAAATTGGCCTGTGGCACTACCACTGCTGTCATTTGTCATTCACCTTACTTGCTGAATAAAAGATAAAGGATTTAAGGTTATTTTGAACCCAGAAGCAAGGAAGTCCTAACTCTCCAGGCTGCCTCTAAGCAAGTTCCATTTGTTTTCTCCAGGGATGAGCAAATCAGACCACTACAGCTTCTCTCAAACACTTCAGGCAAAACCCAACATTTGCCTGAACAGAAATAGAATGGTGGTAGGGAGGGGATGTACCCCCACAGTTTCACACATTTAGCAGAAAGGTTTCTATAGGCTCATTCAGAAAACATGAGTCTCTGAAATCAAGAAAACTAACTTACCTGTTAAATTAATAAAGCTCTGTACATATTTCTCATCTATTAATAGTCTTAACTTAGAATAAAAGATTAAACTCTGTACATATAGCAGGATCTCTCATGAAATTCAATGGTTGACAAAAGGATTATGAATGAATGACAAATTCTCCAAGATTAAACCCTCCCACACTCCCCCAACTTTCAATCCCTGCAGAAGGCTTGGATAGAAAGTAGTGAATTCTCCAGTCAGTCAGTAGGTTTGATTAGCTTTGTCTTTACCAGCAGAAGGAAATGGTCCATTAACACTTCAACAATCCAGGAAGAATGAAGTAAGAGGTGTGAACTGTGTGATATTTCCTATTTACTCCTGGTAGACCGGCCCCATTAGGGGGGATCTTCACACCTAGTTACTTGGTAAATGTCTGAGACATGACAGGTTATTATGTGATGGGAAAGAACAGATAGTGTGCCAGAAAACTAGATTTTTAATGACCCTAGAAAAAGTCAGAGTGAAAGATCCTTAACCTAACTGCAGGAATGTATAGAGATAGAGATGATAGATAGAGATAGAGAAATAATAGAGAGATAGAAACAGACAGAAAAACATCCAGACATCCAGACAGACAGGCAGACAGACAGACAGACAGAGATAACAGGGATAGATACACATCTTTGTTTTTCAGTTTGAGCAAGGAGAAGTATACTATAAAATTGAATTTGAACCAATGTGTGAAAAGAATGTGGAAGCTATTAATCCTTTGTTATTCTCTGAAATGAACATCATAAAATACCTCAGGTTGTTTTAATCAGTCTTCCAAGCAAATCAGGAAGAAACACTAGATACACTAAATAAAGGGTGTCAAACTCACTTCATCAAGGTGTCGTCACGTGACGTATTGGGACTTTTCCCCCCTTTGCTAAATCAGGTGTGCATGGCCAGCACGTGACACACCGGGCCTGCGGCCTGTGAGTTTGACAGCCCTGCACTAAATCTAATTTATTGTAAGTTATCAGAATCTTGCAATTCTGAAGGTACAGATTTTTCACCATTACTTTTAATCATCAGATCAATTAGGATGGTTTTTCCTGAGTTTCTTTCACTGACTATTTAGCTACTGGGAATCTTGTTTTTCTTGTCTGATTTTTCCTTAGGCAGGATTTTTTTCCTTTATCGCCAAGGTTCTTCACACAATCTTTTACAGTTTCCAGGGTTACTAAAAAAAGCGAAAGTTATAATATTTTGGACATATGATGAGACACCCAGAAAAATACAGCATACTTCATTTAATCATTAAGGAAAGATGGAAGGCAAATGAGGTTCCAGGCAGAAAAAAAACATCATGACTTCAAAATATAAGGGACTGGTTTGGACAAAACTCTACAGAAACTTGTGGCTGTTTATAAAAATAGGATTGCCAAGATGATTGCCAACATTCGATGACGGATATAGCACAAGAAGTAGAAGTGGCATACTCACATATTTGACACTAGAATGTATCAGGGGGCAGAGCAGCAGCCACAGCATCTGGCCCAACCACTCCACCACCAGCCTGCCTTTGTTACTGCACCAAGCAACAACCATCAAACCAGTCCACTGGCAGCAATGACTTGAATCCACAAATGTCCAGACAGATTCCCAATCATCTTTGGCAGATAAGAGGTTCTGTCTTTTGTCCCCAAGTCACAAAATGTAAACAAAGGTCACTTTTAGTCAGTTGGGTTTTTCAAATCTCTACAGACAATGTACCTGTAATGGTTTGTGGGTGTGACCTTGGCAGATATAAGGAAGGACTGCAGACTAAACAACCATCATGTATCTCAGCCCATCATGGAAAAGGTATCTCAGCCCATAGAGGCAAAAGGCCTCAGAATGTACCATTCCTAGTTTTCTGGAAAGTGAAAGTAAAAGGGAGAGAAATGCTTACAGATTTGTTATTGTAACTCTACAAGGAAGGTAGTGATGGTTACTCATTGTTTGTGTTTTTTGCCTGGACTACCTTGAAGAGTAGTACTCTTTCTTGTCTATATCCAAGGGTGAATTTCTCCCCCTAGCCTTCCTTGATATACTTCTGAGTGTCTGCACACAACCAGTTCACCATTTTGAATGAATGCAAAAGGGAAGAAGCTAAAAAAAGATTCTTTTCCATTAGCCATCCTAACAACTTTGCAGCATGCCTTCTGTCTCTCTTTTCTGCGCTTATTATATTTTGATGTAATAATTTTTCACATAGGAAACACCATTATAGTTTTTATCCAAAATATTTTCCCTATAATCACCCAAGGTAGATGACAATCATATTTCTAAGCCTAAAATACAGAACTGTGAGCTTATGCATGGAAGACAGGCTATGCAATGTAATTTTAAAAAAAAATCCTGAAGTTTAAGACAAGGTTTTGCCAAACACAGAGCTTATTGCATTTATTAATATTAATTCTGTTTCTATTAATATCAAAAGTAAGTGCCTACTGAAGAAAAAGAGATGTGCTTTAAAAAATAATGAAATGCCAGAATGGAAGAGTGAGTGCAGACAATTTAGGCATAATAATATCTGCTTTAGGATGAACATTCTATATTTTCTAATGCCTGCATAAAGGAAATCTCTCGATGGCCTTTTTCACAAGTTCATCTTTTCTTAGAATGAAACCTACATGTTTTTTAAAAAGTAAGTTATTGCCTTTGGAATGGAAAGGAAATGGAGAAAATCTGCTTAATCTATTGGAGGATGAGAATATTTTTGCTTCTCTGACATCAGGTTAGGACAAATATAAGATTATTTCCTAGCTTCAGTAAATTAACTAATTACTTACTGAATGAATGAGTCTGTGGAAAATTACACCCTGTGTTACAGTATATATGACTCATTTTCAGAGGCAACATCAGTAGCTAGCATATGGACTTGTTTCTCAACTGCTGCCAAACTCCTGTGTAGAAATTGTAAGTGTTGGGCAAAATACTCTCACTAATGCTTATTCTGCTACTATTCCCCTGTAGTTATAGCAATCTGCCATGCTGGGAAGGCTGGTGTTTTGGAATAGATCATACTGATTTGCAACTGTATTAGAGCAACACAGTCCAAGAATAAATATACTGCCATTTTCTGATTTTTTTTCCTATCATTACATGAAAATGGCAGTTCAGTTTTTGTTATTGAAGAAGGACGGCTTCTGACTTACAAAGGAAAACTAATCTGCAAGTACTACTAAACATTACAGGGGTAAAAACCAATGGTGCACAAGTCACATATTCCATCAGTTCAATTTTTACAATTCCCAGAACACCCACATGGTACTACAATAAAATAGCAGTTCCCAGAGGCATGGATTTTGCCCTTTTTTTTTCTCCTCCACAATTAAATCCTATACTAGATACACATTGTGCTCTAGGACCATGATGGTGACCTTATGGCACACGTGCCATAGGTGGCATGCGAAGCCATATCTGTGGGCATGTGAGCATTGCCATAGCTCAGCTCCAGCACACATGCGAACTGGTAGTAAAGGTAAGTAGAACCCACCCCTGTTCCAGTCCCACCAGAAGTCAGGAAATGGGACATTTTCAGCCTCCAGAGGCCTCTCGGGGCAGTGGGGAAGACCATTTTCACCCTCCCCAAGCCTCTGGAGCCTGGGGAGGGCAAAAAACAGGCCTACCAGGTCCACGGTGCCATCACATGCCAAAAGCAGAGGGAGCATGGAGGGGTCATGTGTGCATGCACTGGGGGGGTGGGGTGCATTAAATTATGGGTGTGTGCATGCACACTTACACCCCTCCTGCACTCCCCCCACTTTCGGCATGCGACGGCCAAAAGGTTAGCCATCACTGCTCTAGATTTAAATAGAGGCTTCTATTTCCTCTAAATCTACTCCAAAGATCCCAAAATTATAAATTGTTTTAAAATGTCAGACATGGCTATTCAAATGCCCTCATCTTTTCTTAAGAAATGGCACCTATTCTTCTTGAAATGGCAAAAAAAACCAAAAAAAAAACAGCCCACCCCATATTCCATCATGACCACAACAGTTTAGTGAAAAAGGACACATACCAATTTGTAGATGATATGTGATAAACATATCACATATATGTAGTTTCGACAAAAATGGGAAGGTAATAGTATTTTATTCATTTATATTTGCTGAATTATTGATGATAAACATTCAATTATACTTGTTGCATTAATAATTAATTAAAAAAAACATACCTCTTGAAGTCTTTGGAGAGCTAAATAATCATAAAAAGCCTCCAAAAAAATGGAAAAATGTGACATTTGGTCACTTTTTACTTTTGTCATATATAAAAACAAGGTTGTTTTTGTAGCATGCTTTACAATACCTGCCCTTTCCCCTAGCTGGTTCTACTGTATCAGTAGTTAAATGATCAAGTATGTTTGGATTAACTTTTTGCAGCAGTCAGGCAAAATCTTATTGTTGGAATCAGTCTATGGAAGGAACTCTTAGCCATATTTCAAGAGTACAATTAATGTGTAAATCAGGCACAAATCATCTTTTAAGTGCTTTGATTCAAGAGTTATGAATCAAGTCTTATGTATTTATTTATTTATGGCATTTGAATATGACCCAATTAACTATGTATTTTGGATGATTAACAACAAAAGCTATTACAAAAGTCAATCAGCAAAGCTCTAAAAGTCATTCGCTCCACATAAGGACTGGAAAAATTAGTCTGCTCTGTTAGGTTCACATGTAATAAATTAAGTTACGAAATTGCCTCCATTTAATTTAAGCCAAAATATGAAAGTTTACAATTGTTTTCATATGTATTTCTCCCTAATATTTTATAAAATTCCTAATCTAGAGATTTTTAGAAACTTTTCCTAAGGAATATATGCATGTTGAATACATCTTTCTTAAACACATATCTCTTTATTTTGTTATTCAAGGAAAAGTAGAGTCTGAAAGATTGCTGTGCTCCAGAGTATGTATTCATTTGGAAAGTCTGGATTAAATTAAAATGCTTAAAGAAGCTTAACTATATTAAATTAATTAAAGAGTAATGGAATTGTTCCTTTTTCTAATTATGTCCATCAGTATTATAGTGCAGCTTTTAATGACAAATTGGTTTTTTTGCCTTAACAAAACAGCATAAACCCAGTGTGTTGGGTTAAACCCCATTGTTTCCACTATGTTTCTCTAAAACCCCAGCTGTAATTCAACTGCACTCTAAGTCATGGGAGAAATCCGTTCAGTAATGCTGCCACAAACCACTTTGAAGACCCAGATCACAATCTCCAATGAACATCTAATACAATCCTTCTTCTAGTTTTCTGTATTCCTTAGCTTGCTGTTTTAGCCTCTGATCTCCACCCCATATTTTCCTGTGTTGGGATATATTTTGTTAACTGGCTTGCAGCAAGATCTAGAGGAAGGGTTCTGTTAGAAAGAGAAAAGGTATAAACAGAAATGAGGCCTTACCGTCTCTTTTTAAAATGCCACCCCAGAAATAAACAGTCTTGCTGTTATTGGCTCCTCATAATTTGATTTTTGCAGCCTTCAAGTGTCCCCCAATCATCTACCAGGATTTGTTTTAACACCTTCTGTGTCTTGAACTCTTGGAATGGGAATTCCAAACCTCCAAAGGACTACAGCGCATATTGTGCTGCAAAAGGATACTCACTAAAGGTCTTCCTTCAACAAGCAGCCACAACTGTAAACTAGTTCTGTGAAATGATTGAAAAGGGAAGTGTCAGCTGACACTTAGGAAATTAGGAGTTCTAACAGGTTTCACACCATATTTTCAATATTCACCAATTATATATTTTGAATGTTACTGAAAATAGTTCCACCAGCTATGCAGTTGGGCAGCTGCAACAGCCCCCCAAAAAATTCTATTACTTTACAACAAGTTCAAGACTAGGTTAGTATGGATTATGTAGTCCTAGTAGAGGATCCCTGATTTTTCCAGGAGCAACTTCTGGGATTCCATTTATGTATTGCAGCTTTACTCTCTGATACGCAGTAAAAGGCCATCTGGTTTTGCTTCTAAGCTTCTGGGTGAAAAGAAGGAGAAGTAATTGGTCAATTAAAAGTTTTAACCAATATATACTTTGTACTGGATTGGCACTATTGGTCTCAAAGGACTTATTGTAGGAAATAGCCCTTCACTAATTGAAGGGGATGGGGGAAAGTCACACACTCTGCTTTAATGAGGAGAAACATGGTATTGAATCTGCCTTACAACTACTGAATCTAAGAATGCAACTGCAGTCACCTTCTTTACCATCTTTATTGGGACATTAGTTCTAAATGGATATTCCACAACCTTAGATATAAACTCTGTCATATCCATTTGAGAGTTGCTGTTATTAAATTTGTTTGCTCGTGAATGTCATGGTTTACAATAATAAGATATACAACATAATAAAGTGTTTGTGATACTAATTAACCAGTTAACTCCAAAATAATATCACTGTATTAATAAAAGTAAAATAAAATCCTAATAAATGCCAACTACAGCATACATGTACCAAAAAATAACATGGTGAGCTTGCAATATCCAAAATTCACCCAGGAGTTTGATTTTTAGCCCTGTTGACAGGTTGGTATCAAGGAGGACAATCTAGCTTTTAGGGGGAGGCTGTTCTATAGTATTATACCATGATACAAAATTAGCGCTTTCTGGCTTCAGTCTTAAAGTGGTGTACCACCACCAAATTTTCCCAGTTTAACATCCTTAAACATATTGAATGAGGTTGGAGCACTTAGTCCTGCAGTTTCCTGGGTTCCAGGTTGTATAAGGTTTTATAAATCAAAAGTTGGCACTTTCAATTGTATCAAGCCAGAATCCACTGAAAATGTATTATATGATCATGGGGATGAGTTCTAGATAACAGACTACTGCATTTTGAACCAATTGCAATTTCTGAGTAGACTTTAAAAACAACCCCAAAACTACAGAAGTCCAGGCCAGAGTTGAAAATTCACTATAGTGAGGGAGGACCATAGCTGGTGATAACAATAGCAAACCGGTAGCACCGGGTTTAGAAACCCACCACTGTTTTATAACCCATGTCAAGATACCAATACTATGTCAACTTTCCTCAAAAACAATGAGAGCTGTTAAGCAATCCTGGATCCAAGCAGGATATATAACATATCCTCTTTCAAGGTTTCTGGTAATCTCTCCCTAAATAGAAGGGTTGATCTGTCCCAGATCCAGCTCCTTATTACCTCCTTACTCTTTGCAAGACGGGCATGGATCAAAATGTGGCAAAATTCATAGAAGGCAGATTTCTAATCAATTCTTCAAAGTCTTCAGATCAGAAGAAGTCCCAGACATAGTCACACATTGGTCCCTACCCATAAACTAATATCATGATAAGTCTGAATTACTTTATTGACAAAATGCTGGGCAAAATGATTGTGTGAACAGGTAAGAAATGCCCTACAAGTACAGTATGTCATCTTATCACCATGTTTATATTTGATCTGAGATTGTACTCATTTTTCTCTACTATGACATACTACTACTTTGTCATTTCTCCCCTTCCGTGAATCTAAAAGAACTTTGAGATCAGAACTTTGAATTAGCACACAGAAAGAAGGCTTCAGTGACAAACTTTTTGAGAGTCGGGATTTCCTTCTGCTACCAGAGGCTAACAGATAATCAATGGAACTGTCTTTCAGATAACTTAGAATCTCTTTAAGTGCACTTCTGTAGCCATTACATGGCTGGGGTAGACACTACTAATGGGTACATTACTCCTGCACAAGTTTCAAGTTGCAGTAAATCTCTATTGGACCAGACAGTTGCCTAACAATAGTAGTGGATTAGATGTAAAACCCTGTATATTCTGTTCACAGCTCAACTATTATAGGGTAAAATGGGATCAAACATACAGTATATCTACCAGAATTTGAGGAAGACAGCTATTACTGGGACAAGTCTATAATAGCCATGAAACTGGCACTCAGGGAAAGGGTATTAAAATTATTCAATTTTAGAAGGTGAGTACTATTCCAGCTTGGATACCTTTTCAAGGAGCATGAAGAGAGATCAAAGTGGGAAGCAGAGCAGCTAATATACCAAGGTACCAGTTTGTCCCTAAAGCCTAACTTAACAAGCAGGCAAAATTATAAAGTCCATTGTGTTCCAAAGTGCTATGTGTAAAGATCTCAATATAATTTTAAATGATAAGGAGAAATGTGAAACTGAAAATAGATTGAACAACAACAGAAACATGTGGGCATACTCGTCCTTGGGTGGGCAGGCATTGTCTGAGAGGCATTGAACTGCAGAAAAAATAATTGCTACCAACCTCCCTTCTATTAAGGACCTGTATACTGCACGAATCAAGAAAAGGGCCGTGAAAATATTTACAGATCCCTCACATCCTGGACATAAACTGTTTCAACTCCTACCATCAAAACGATGCTATAGAGCATTGCACACCAGAACAACTAGACACAAGAACAGTTTTTTCCCAAAGGCCATCACTCTGCTAAACAAATAATTCCCTCAACACTGTCAAACTATTTACTAAATCTACACTACTATTAATCTTCTCATCATTTTCATCACCAATCTCTTTCCACTTATGACTGTATGACTGTAACTTTTTGTTGCTATCATTAAGGGTTAAATTGCAACCTATGACCATCATTTGTGTTGTAAATGTTGAACCTTTGATGAAGGTTTTTTTTTCTTTTATGTACACTGAGAGCAAATGCATCAAAACAAATTCCTTCTGTGTCCAATCACACTTGACCAATAAATTCTCTTCTATTGTATTCTATTATCCAGAGAAAAGTAACCAATCTAATAAGGAACCTGGAAAGAAAAACCTGCGATGAGCAGTTAGAGACTACAGAAGAGCAGATTGCAGAGAGACATGACATCTGTTTTTAAATACCTGAATGCTGACATGGAAAAGATGTGTAGTATTGTTCAGAGTTGTCTGAGAAGATAAGAAAAGAAACAATAAGTTTAAATTACAAGGAAGCAGATTTTAAGTGGCCTTTGGGGAGAAAATTCTAACAGTAAGAGCTGTTAAGCAATGAATTGCTTTGGGAGGTAGTGGCCTTTCATTCACTTTATGATTTTAACAAGAGCCTGAATAATTTTCAGAGACATTGTAAGGATGGATTCTTAGGCTGAATAGAAGACAAACTAGATGTTCTTCAAGATCCCTTCTAAATCTTGAGGTTTTATGATTGTGTGAAAAAATTTTTTTTTCAAATTTGGATTGATAGCTGTATTTAAACTATGTTTAACTTAATATGCTTTTTTGTTTCTTTTTGGAATGTAAATCCAAAATTTATATTAGGGTTTCTTGGCAGACAAAAGGAGGAGCTATTTCAGCAGCCTGCATTTCTCTATTTATATAATCATTTCATGGTTCAATAAGAAAAGAATTTGCTTTAAGATCCTAACCAGAACCTTTCTTGGTCCTCCACATGACTGTACTGTTTCACTCTACCTAATTATAGAAATATCCCTCTCCTACTGTGAAAAGTGAAGTTCAAGATTTAAGAAAGAGAAAGAAAGAAAGAGAAAGAGTAAAAATAAAAGTAATACTGTGGCTAGAGATGCCATGTAATGTTAAAATCTATGCCCGAACTAATAGCAGGCAAAAATGCATAAATTACTCTAGTAAATTTTATCCCATACAGCAGTAATTATATTAAAAGCTTCACCAGATGAATTATTTATATAAACATTTCCAGAAAAAACAGGTCAGAATACAGAAGAAAATGGCAGGCCTCTTTAACATATGATAATAGGAAACAATGCTCTTAAAAGAAAACGCGAAAGAAAGAAGTGCTAAACAAGAAACCAAATTCAATGTGATTTCTTGGTTCATAAAACTTGTTAAGAAAGTGGCTGGCTTCCCACTGCTCACTGGACAACAAAATATTTAATTCCATATTAAGTAGTTTAGAATGCTATGACAACCCACACAGCTAGCTTTAAACGATAGATGTAGTACTGGTTGCTTTGCAAAAATAGGAATCACATGGAGTATTCAGCATAGACATAAAAGTTGTGATTATCCATGTTTTTGAATTCATCCACAAATTTAAGTATCCTCCTTAAGGCCATTTTTGAGTTTTTGGCTTTGAATGATGACCCCACATGGAACTGAACCCATCAATATAGTTGATTTTTCAGTGCTATGCAATTTGTGGTTCTGTCTTTGTGTTGAGGTAATATTCAGTACCATCCTAAGAATTTCCATGGCAATTTTCAATTGCCTCTCAAATTTGCCTCCCTCTCCTGCTTTTATAGTCTGTGTATTTTTGGTGAAGCTGATCAATTATCGGGTAACCCGATTGTTAATGTCAGAGTTTAGGCAGTGTAACTAGTATTAGAATAGAATTAGAATTAGAATTAGAATTAGAATTAGAATAGAATTTATTGGCCAAGTGTGATTGGACACACAAGGAATTTGTCTTGGTGCATATGCTCTCAGTGTACATAAAAGAAAAGATACGTTCATCAAGGTACAACATTTACAACACAATTGATGATCAATATATCAATATAAAATCATAAGGATTGCCAGCAACAAGTTATAGTCATACAGTCATAAGTGGAAAGAGATTGGTGATGGGAACTATGAAACGATTAATAGTAGTGCAGATTCAGTAAATAGTCTGACAGTGTTGAGGGAATTATTTGTTTAGCAGAGTGATGGCCTTCGGGAAAAAACTGTTCTTGTGTCTAGTTGTTCTGGTGTGCAGTGCTCTATAGCGTCGTTTTGAGGGTAGGAGTTGAAACAGTTTATGTCCAGGATGCGAGGGATCTGCAAATATTTTCACGGCCCTCTTCTTGATTCGTGCAGTATACAGGTCCTCAATGGAAGGCAGGTTGGTAGCAATTATTTTTTCTGCAGTTCTAATTATCCTCTGAAGTCTGTGTTTTTCTTGTTGGGTTGCAGAACCGAACCAGACAGTTATAGAGGTGCAAATGACAGACTCAATAATTCCTCTGTAGAATTGGATCAGCAGCTCCTTGGGCAGTTTGAGCTTACTGAGTTGGCACAGAAAGAACATTCTTTGTTGTCCTTTTTTAATGATGTTTTTGATGTTAGCTGTCCATTTGAGATCTTGCGATATGATAGAACCCAGAAATTTGAAGGTTGCACCACAAGGCTAGTCGTTCGACCTCTTGTCTATATGTGGATTCGTCATTGTCTCGAATGAGACCAATCACTGTTGTGTCATCTGCGAACTTCAGTAGCTTAACAGATGGATCGTTGGAGATGCAGTCATTGGTATACAGAGAGAAGAGAAGAGGGGAGAGCACACAGCCTTGGGGGGCCCCTGTGCTAATTGTACAGGTATTTGATGTGATCTTGCTTAGCTTCACCTGCTGCTTCCTGTTTGTTAGGAAGCTTGTGATCCACTTACAAGTCTGTTCCGGTACCTGTAGCTGGTTTAGCTTAGTTAGAAGAATGTCTGGAATGATGGTATTGAATGCTGAACTAAAGTCTACAAAAAGGACCCTTGCATAGGTCTTTGGAGACTCAAGATGTTGTAGGATGTAGTGCAGAGCCATATTAACAGCACAGTACACAGCACACAGAGCCTTTTAGTTTAAACTAACAGTGGTTTTATATACAGTGAACTATACAAACCTATATGTGGTTAAATACCTTTACGGCTACTGACACAATGGAAAGAACAAGAACTATCATACACAAAGAAAAGGCTTGAGGAAGAAAGCTTGAGGGAAAAAATACCCTCTAATGACTTCCTTTATATAGGCAGATTCTGGCCCATTCTGCTGCCTCATTCTGCTGCCTCAGCTTCTGGCTGACTCAGTTTACAACTCAGCTTACAGTTCTTAACTCTTTCATCCCTCACAGTTAATATTAGGAAAAACTCCTAACAAGGCTCCTGAATATTAAATAAAATATTTATTAATATTTACTGTTTAAACATAGCACACTTTAAGGGACTTGGCAATTTATATGCTAGGTGTTACCCATAGCTTCCATATTTATATGTATAAATAAATTGTTCATTGGAACTATGAGGAAGAACAAGTCAAATATAAAGGCTAGCTGGACAATAGCCAGATCCCATGGTGTTTCTTCAAACATTTCATTCAGAGATTTATCAAAATCATTAACAGAGTAAGTAAACTATAGCACCATTGACCAGCAATGAAAGAAGTAAGTACAGAATGAGCTGCAGTGCACTTTAGTGCTGCTTGGTTAACTTTAATGATTTTGAATGATGCCGTGTAGAGTACAGTCAATGAAGTAGCAAGGTATTAATGGCACTGATAATAGCCTTGATGACTGCTCAGTGGGCAATATACTTTATAGCAATAAAGTAAGTAACAGTGGTGACATTTTATTATGGACTTGGAATCCTCAACAGCCAACCTGCCTGAGACATAGAAAAGAAACAAAAAATTCTCATAAAGTGGCCATACATTTCCATATTTAGCCACAATAATATTAGAATGATGATTGGAGTACTATGACATCTTTATACAAATGATGCAATTATGTACTTGACACATGTTATCTGAAACAAGTACATAAATGGTGCCATTTATAACACGGCATCATGGTTCATATGTCATAATTTACCCCCACCTTCTCTGTAGACATCATTTAGCATTGAGTCAACCCTGACTTCTATCTACATGCATCATTTTATCATGCACCTGGGCTAAGCTAGCAAGGTATATAACTCTAAGGGAGTGCTTTCTTTCAGATATTCAAAATTATCTTCCAGGTTGGCAAACAGAAAAAAAAAGATTTTTCTGCTGCTTATCAGTATAGAAATTTCATTTTCCATTAGAGGTGGAAAAGCTGATAGATGAGCAAATAAGTACCAGACTTTATTTGCCTGATAGGAATAGAGAAGCAGCTGTATTTGCATATCATTTTCACTAAGGCAGAGGTTCAAATTGGCAGCCATATACCAAATAGTAATTGGCTATATGGGAACCTAAAATATTGCAGCCTTTCATAAACTGTAAAGATATTCATTCTGAGATATCTCTAGGAAAAAGTTGTGTAGTGAAGGATTGTTTACTCATTGAACAAGAAAGTAAGAGACCCAAATTAATTATAGGCATAATGTAGGTGGCTTTTACAATTTGCAGCACTTTCATAGTCTTTACTTCTAACATCTTATTTTTCTTCTACCTCTGTGTTTTGCTTCTTGCACATTCAAAAATTCTCATAGTCCAACCTTAATAATGGTTTAATCTGTAGCAATTCTAGTTGTTTTTAGTAAGATTTACCATTTGAAAAAAAAAGTAGATTATAGATAAGCAGTTTTAGTGAGGAGTTCTGTGTTGAAATAGGAAAAAAAATGAAAATGTAACTCTTGTGGAGGTTTCTTAAAGCTCTTGTGGTCAAAAAAATTTCCTATCTCAAGAATCAGGTAAGGTGGAAGTTGAATTGGAAGTAGATTGCTAATTGACAGCAATCTTTGTTTATTTGTTCACTTAGTTGAAATTTACTCTGTTTACTCATAGTTGTTGTCTTGCTAGGAAGTCACAGAATTAAAACTCAGTTATAAACCCATGGTTTATATAATTATATTTGTACTTTATCTTCTGTTCCTTCCTGGAAAAGGGTGTGCTGTTATCTGCCATGATACAAGAGTTTGGGGTTTGCCAAAGAAAATAAAAATAAAAGAAATGATGCACAGTGATAGTTGCAAATAAAGTGGCCTGCTGAATTTGCCATACTGATCCATTTTTGGACACCAGTTATTATGTATCTGAAAGAGAGATGACCTAAATTTAAGATACTTCCTTGCACGTTCAGCAAAGAATATAGAGAATATGCATACATCAAACTCCTGCATCTTGTCAACTTAGTTGAAGCCAAACCATGAACAATTTCTTTCTCCAATAAATAGTTTCATCTCGCCTACTGTATCTGTGCATGCATATGCATGTATTCATATCTATATCTATTAAGACTCTACAGTGCTTTGGTTAAATAACCCTTTTGGAAAGTATAGAAGCAGAAATGTAACACCTGTCTATGGCTCTTAAATCAGTTTCTAGGATTGTGTTACTCAGGGGAAACTTCTGAAAATGATAGACTTGCTTTAATCAATTGTACCGAAGTGCTACATTCATATTTGTGCATAGTTCAAGTCATGTTTTCTGAATAAAATCTTAAACACTGTTCAGCCCTATTATAGGTATCTACTATAAACCACACTCAGAAAAGAAAAAAACCAGAGCCAGAACACCCTCCTTCATTAACAGAATTAGTAACAACTAATAAAAAGTAATTGCCTATTAAGTAAAGTGTCCCATTTACAAAACTGATTGATTCTTATCTGCATACATCCACAATTGTCTCTTGGATCTCCCTCCCTCCCTCTCTGTCTCTGTCTGTCTGTCTGTCTGCCTGTCTGTCTCTCTCTCTCTCTCTCTCTCTCTCTCTCTCTCTCTCTCTCTCTTTCTCTCCCTCCCTCTCCCCCCCACACGAGTTCTCTTGTAAAAACAAAACAACAAAAAGAAAAAGAAAAATAGTTGGTATTATCTGAAGGAAAGGGAGGGTAATTACATTAGGAAGGGAAGAAATGGGAGGTTCAAACTTGAATGAGACAAGTGACTGGTTAAAAAAGAGACAGAGGATCTGTTTAAGCATTACAAAAAGAGTTAGCATTCAATAGGAAAGCAACTAATATTCAGATATATCCTTGTTTTTCAGCAGTTTTATCAACAATCACCTTCATCTAATGGTAATGTTTTTGCTTACATCTTCTTCTATTCTAATCAGCTGAAGGTAAAAGGATTCCACTAATTTAGAGCGAATTCTTTCTGGGTAAAATCTTTTCTCCTTGTCAGTAAATATACAGTAGTATTGTATATACAATCCTAAGAAAAATGGTCCAACTGGGAAATTAAAAAAAAAGGAGTTCCTTATGTTCCAAGATCAGACTCAAAAAAAAGGCAGGAACTCATTCTTAACATGGTAGTGAACATTCATCTGTAAATTGACATAATTCAGGTTCAGAAAATATTCTAAAGAGGAAGACATCTCTATTAATGTTAATTACAAATTTATGGGAATCTTGATTGTGACATTTTAAGGCCTTTGTGGAATGAAAATAAGGCAGGGCTGTCAAACTTATGGCCTGCAACCTGGATGTGTCATGCGCTGGCCATGCATATGCCCAGTTTAGCAAAGGGGGAAAAGTGTCATGTGATGATGCTATGATGATGCAAGTTTGACACCCCTAGAATAAGGGAATAAGCTTTTTTTCACCTCCAGAGTTTGGGCAAAGATAAAAATAACTTAGAAATATCATGAGAAAAACTAAAGCTGCACACTGCCATCATTGGACTCTTTGCCCATAGCTCAAAATGTTATTGTGGTCATGAGAGACAAGATAGAAAGCATTTATTTAATGATACTAAAACATCACAAAATAATGGATATAAATCATAATGATTGGGAATATAAATATTGAGAGAATAAAAATGGGGTTATCCATCAAGAACAAAAAATTGCCTCTGCTATTTTTTCAGTCCCTTCACCCTCAGCTTCCTATATATGAGTTAATTCTCAGGTTTTTGTGTTCCAAGCAATCCATCTATCAATACATAAAAAGAAGACAATAAAGATGTTTTTTTTTTAAAAAAACATTATTTATACCAGCTTCAGTTCAATATACTTTGTTGTAGTTCAATCAAATCCATTTAGAAACTGCAGTATGATCCACCAGTCATTCTATCCAAATTTAATTATGAAGTGTTTGGATTCAAATTGATTGTTTTCAGTCTTTGCTATTGACTGCAATGAACTTGCTTTATTCAACAATTTTTGCCTATACATAGAGACTTAGTGCAAAAGATCTGTTCAACTAAGAACTTTAGAACAGAGGTTGCCAAGGAGGTGAAAAGGTATTTTAAATACAGGCAATTTTCTTTTCTTTTCTTTTTTCTTTTCTTTTCTTTCTTTCTTTTTTGTTTCCTTCCTTCCTTCCTTCCTTCCTTTCTTTCCTTCTTTCTTTCTTTCTTTTCTCTGTGTCCCCAGTAATTGTTTATTCTAAGGATTATATAAAAGAAATAAGATTCTCTAGGGTGGGATCTTACAAAATGTTTGAATACAATTTATTCAGATCTTCATGATTCTGCAACTTTGATGCAAAATGACAAACACTTTTTGCTTAAACTTCTTTCTCTCAGTTTTGCCTTTGAAGCTGTGTCAGACAATAGACATGAATTCACTTTGGTAGAATATATTCTTAATTTATTCCTGCTCCAGGTCATTGACAAATGAAACCTTGCTTAGAATGGACATACAAATGGAAATCAGATTCATGTATTATGTCCAGCACCTCATTTCTGGCTTTTGGATAAATAGGCAGATCAGGACTACTCAGTTCAAAGGTACAACAAATGGAGAGAACGTTATCCTGAACAGAGAGTTTTTTCTCAGCTTGATTGCTTTTAGGTGAGCTTGCTATATGGATACATTTTTTTTATTTTAAATTTAATAAACCAGTATACCTTCAGAACGCTGAACTGTAGTGTATTGATATAATAAGTAATAAATCCCAATGTTAAATGAATATTTTTCCAAAAAAGTTTACTGACACATTAAGTTAGCTGATTTAAAATTCAAGTTTCTTTCAAAATACAGTTTTATGTAGGAATTATAGACTTTCTTGGAAAAAGAACAAATGTGAACCTAAGCGTTCTGCCAAGAAATTGATGTTTACTTTTAAAATTACAATATAGCAACATAGTCTCTATTTTCACCTCTTTCCACTAACACTCAGAAAGTACAAGTTATGATATGACATGCACATCATACATAGATGCCTGCATTATGCAATAATGGATTCAATGAATGCATGCTTTCAGCAGAATATCTCTCAAACTGCCCTTGTACAACATCGTGTGTTGTATGCACCTCGTGTAAGATAACTAGTGATACATACTGCTATGTATCCTTTATATATAACAATTATTTTTCTCTTCACGTGCCTTCTACTGCTTTTGTACAATAGGCAGACAATAACAGATTTGTCAGCAAAATGGCTTTGCTCTCAAATAATAAAAACCAACTTGCAAGGTGACATTTAGGTGGAATTCAATTCACTTCTTGTTGTTTTCTACTCTTTTTGTTTTATGTATGATATCTTTCTCTCTTTGATTCTCATTCTAAGGTCAGCAGAGCAGAGGCAGTTGAGTCATTATTAAAAGAGAAAGACTTATTTGGTTTGGAACAGACTCTTGGGCAATGGTGAAGATTTCTCATTCAGCAGCAAGTGCACCAATCTCTTTTAAGATAAACTGGAAAAACTGTCCATCTTGCAGAGATTCAGTCAAATTAAACTTAGGATTTATTTGACACTATGATGAAATATATCACCAGGTTTCTGTGAGATTTTCACACATTAGTTCCAACTGGCATTCTATCTTGTTCTTTGTCTCCTTAGTAATAAATATAATAATGTAGGAATTGTATTTTTAGTTCCATATAATCTATTATTCTTTTTGATGTTGGCCATCTCTTATGAAGTGTGAGGTACAGATAACCTGCACAGAACCAATTCCATTCATAAGATTCAACTTTACATCAATTTTAGTCATTTCAATCTAATGTTACAAATTCCCAAAGCACCCCATCAAATGTATGATATAGTAAAACAACAATTTGTTATGTGATGGGATTATTAAGAAAATGGAATTGACAAATGAACAATATCTTCTATAATATGAATTTAAAATGATTTCATATTCATTTGTTCAAAAATGTTTGGAGATTCATACATTAATCTTTTCAACTATGTTTTTCTACTGATCAAGTGCCCATTTAAAACAAATTGTGTTGAACTTTTAATTTTCTGTACTTTCAGAATAATTTTTCTTCAAGCTTAAAATAGTGGACAATGATAGATGGTGGGGATGCTATGTAGCTACAGAAGTTTCTGGAGGCAACAAACTACTTTGAGTCTTATTGAGAATAAGATCTGGCCTGGGTCCAGATTTAGTCGGAGTTGCTATAATATCCAGTTTAATTCTTCTGCAATTTTTGATACTGTTAACCCTGATATCCTCTTGAATCATAACTGTAAATGGAGGTTAGGGAGCTTTCTTACAGCAGTTTGTTCCTATTTCTGAGGGCATCTCAGAAAACAGAATTGGGTGACTGTACCTCAACACTATGGCTGGTATGCTGCAAATCCCCAATATTGTTAAACAGCTATTGGAAGCCACTGAGGAAATGAAATCAGGAGTTTTAAAACTATCATGTGTGGACATAATGATGAGGAATATACAGCAATTAAGGTTAAATTCTCACAAAACAAATGTTTGTAATAAGTGGTTCTTGGGTATGGAAATCAAGGACTTGCTTATTAAATGGAATTGCACTTCCAGATCATGCATGTATTTTGGAAATATTGTTGAAGTTGTCATTCAATTGCTCAGGAACAAGGAGATACTTTGCAAGTTTTGATAGGTACTGTATCCTAGTGACATATTTTCCTAGAAAGGGACCCATACCAATATCTTTTCCTTCTCTCCTATAAAGTACTTCAGTGTCAAATTACCTCACAACAGGGCAGAATTTTGGTGATGTAGTTACTGCATAAAGAAGTTGGCTGTCAATTAACTTTCAAATTGGATTCAAACTTTTGCTGTTGACATATAGAACTTCAAATAACTTGTGATATTATTCCTGGCAAACATGCTCGCTATTTCAGAGCAAATTGATTGCTAAGATGATTGGAGAAAATGTTTGCTGCCAAGAACTTCCCAATCCTAGCTGATTTTCTCAGTTAATGGTATCTTCACTTTGGTATGCTTTCTATCTCTTAAATTTTGTGAAGCACAGTGGAAGGACAGCCTAACATTAGTTAGTCCTCTTTTTTTTCTTCCCTTCTGAGCTAAATTAGCTGACTGGATCTATACCCTAACCTATTGCAGTGGATATAACATTTTTCTGGGGTGGGAGGAGTTGCATTTTGTGTGCTGGATAGCAGGAAAAGACTGTACCAAACCTGTATTTTCCCTAAGAGATCCTAAAATCCCTTCAGCAGCTCTCAAGACTGAGGCAATTAATACTTGACTGAAAAGACTAAAAGCACCAGCCAATAATCAAGGCAGCTAACGATTGACTAAAAAATGGTTGGAAGTCAGACTGAGGAGTGGCCCTACAATCTACAGTGGAAACAACTGCCAAGGACAGAACTAGCTAAGGCTGATAAGGTTGAATCTTATCTATTAAATCCTATCTATTAAAGAAAAATGTGGAAAAGAAGTTACTGAAATTCACAGAAACCATAAATAAGATTTTTTTTATAATTAATTTCATAGTAAATATTGACATTGCTAGTTCAAGATTTGATTAAAATATCTCTGAGGAAACAGAATAAATCTAACAAGCATGCCTGATAAAACCTGGCAGGATGAGCTAAAGAGCTAATGTTAGATGTGGATTCTGAATAAAGTTAATGAGTAGCAAATAATTTTGTGACTAAGGGAGAGGTTTAGAATTTGATTCTAAAAGTAAGAAGTTTTCCTTATTTTATGATCAATTTTAATCCATTCTCTTATTCTCAGTGATCTATCTTTCTCCATGTATTTTTACTTTATTCCAATAAAGATGAAATCATTAAGTTTCTAAAGGGTGGACTAGTGCATGCATCAACTGGATTGAATGATCTGTTTGAAATTCTTATTCTTGCTTTCTTTGGAATAATGATTTAAAATAGGGTGTAATAATCCAAAGCCCAGGGCTGCATATGGCTCTTCTAGAACCTTGAAATACCAAAATTACTATTTGGAATATTGAAGAAATGCAATTTGTTATTTTTTTAATTAATTTTTAAATCAAGTGGACAACAACATGTTTGTTTGTTGTTTGTTGTGACCTTGATCAGACCTATGTTTCTGAGTGTGGATCCCAAGGTGTTGTTAAGGCCAAGAGGTCCTGAATTCTCTAAACATTTAAGGAAAATCAAAAATCAAAAATTCTAGCCAGGTCATAACAAAGAACAGAATAAACAAGGCTATGATTCCAAATTGGAATCTGTGGCTCAGACTGGTAAGACAGTCTGTTATTAACAGCAGCTGCTTGCAGTTACTGCAGGTTCAAGCCCCACCAGGCCCAAGGCTGACTCAGCCTTCCATCTTTTATAAGGTAGGTAAAATAGCTACCGGGGCCGGAATAGCTCAGGCTGTAAGGACCCTGTTATTAGAACACAGTAGCCTGCAATTACTGCAGGTTCAAGCCCGGCCCAAGGTTGACTCAGCCTTCCATCCTTTATAAGGTAGGTAAAATGAGGACCCAGATTGTTGTGGGGGCAATAAGTTGACTTTGTAAATATACAAATAGAATGAGACTATTGCCTTACACACTGTAAGCCGCCCTGAGTCTTCGGAGAAGGGCGGGATATACATGTAAAAAAACCCAAAAAAACAAAAAAAATGAGGACCCAGATTGTTGGGGGCAATAAGTTGACTTTGTATATAATATACAAATGGATGAAGACTATTACTTGACATAGTGTAAGCCGCCCTGAGTCTTCGGAGAAGGGCGGGATATAAATGCAAATTTTTAAAAAAATTGCTAACAAAGCAATGGGGTTGGATAATATAGGGTTAATCCACATGATGAGGTTGTCCCAGTATAAACGGAGGAAACTGACCATGGTTGGATGCTAGGAATGCATAATGTGATCCTCCATCTACCCCCAAATAAGCAACCTCCACCTGTCTATTTCTCCTAACCATCAAAGTAGCAGTTTATAACTTCTATTGATCCAAGTAGAGCTATCTGGTTAAACCTGTCATATTTCATTTTATTGTAGACAAATTTCTCTTCTGCAGTTAGCTATTGTGTACTAGTCATTTAGCAGAAACACTTCTTCCATCTGGCTGCTGGCCTCCATTGCCATTTTTATTTTATTCTTATTATTAAGATTATTAATATATTATTATATTATATTATAATATTATAATATATATTATATATTATATTATATTATTATGTTATTATTATATTATTAAGAACTTATTAAGATTATCAGTGAAACTGGACTTTTTTCCCCTTTTGACAGATAGAAAATTAGGCAATGAAATGGCAGGCAAAGAGTCCTCCTCCTCCTCTTCCTCCTCCCCCTCCTTACCACTAGCACCACCACTGTCATCACCAGATACCACTTTCCCCTACTTCAAAGACAGAAAAAATGTCTTTGACAATGTTTCTTTTTACTAATTTACCAATGAACTCATAAACCAATAAAGTATGAAATATGAGAAGGAGCATCAGTTGAAATCACATGTTCTGCAGAACCAAAACTAATTGGTGCTTGCTTTCCTGACATGGCAATTGGAATGATTGGGAAATGATCCAGACTAGCATGGTGACAAAAGCTGAGGAAAAGATTGAAATCTGAAAAGGGGATTCTTAAACCAGCTTCATTTCTATGTGGTTTACATTTGGGAGTCAAGCAGCTTAAGAATGCAGAGTGCAAAGCTTATACTGTACTAAGATTTTGAAGAGACAGTATTATTTATTTAGTGCACATGGCTGAACTGTCAAGTTTACTGTATTCAGTTTTTTTAAAGCTTAATAGATGCATCTACTTTTGGGGAAATCTTCTATTTCTAAACCTCTCAGGATAGGAATCAGAGCATCGGTATACTCTAATAAGAATCAAAGTTGTTTAGCAAATTTTTAAAAAATATTCTATCTATCCACAGGTTGTCACGTGATGCTTTTCCCAATTGCGGTGTGGTCTATGGGCAACACATCCGGCCTGTGGGCCACCAGTTTGACACTCCTGATCTAGTCCATCATGGAACCTGATTTTTCTTCTGATAGGAATGAAATAAAATGTTGCTTTTTGGATTAGAATGGTCAGGAGTCATGTTGACCAACAGCAAAGGAAATAATGAAATCTCTGTAGAAGAGCTATAATATTTGGATTTAGACGAAGCTTCATTTCATCTCCAGTTGAAACTTCTGAAGAATCTGTAAAAGACATGTTGCAATTACAGCTGGTTGAGAAAACGTGCTTCTGTTTTTCTCAAGCCATAAGTCACTGCCAGTTATCTTAATTAAAAAATATCAATGCTGGGAAAATGTTTCTGAAAACTTCAACGTTACATTTTTCTCTCTTTAAAATAAATTTTTAATTGCCACACTTTCTCTGTCTAAAGCAGTATCATTCTCCAATGAGTGACCCCATCCATCACCCTCCTTCCTTCTACTTTTCAATATGCAAAATCCTTTATTATTTCGCACAGACCAACAAAGGTGTTATTGCTTAATTAGAAGAATGGCCTATGAAAGAGGGGAAAGGAAGCAAACCCAGTACTACTATCATCACTGTCTCCCAGAGAATTACTGTCATATTACCTAAATGCAGAGCAAACTACATTTTCTAGTTCATATTAGCTCTTTAGAACATATCTGTTCAACACCATTTGAGTAAAGGGCCCATAATAAGATCTGCAGGAGTCTTCTTTATTTATCTAACTATAACATTTTAAAGTTGCCCTTCATCTTTATGGGTATCAGAATAATCTACAAATATAATTACATTAATACACAGTACAACCATCCTGTCATGCTAAAATAACAAAGCAGACAGTAAATAAAGTTAATAATGAAACAGATAAGATCAATCAATTAAAAATTTAAAGTAACCAAAATATTTTTCAGGTGGCACTGAAAGTATTTCACTATTAGTGCCACACATTCTTCCATAGATCAGTTTTATTAAAAATCACATTTAACCATCAATAGACTCAGTAGTTTAAGAATCATATAATGCATGAAAACTCTAGTATTATGACATGATGTGGATGTGGTTAGTCAGACTCGACATTGCTTCTTTATGTCTATGGAAATTCTCAGTCATCCATGTCATGGTTGTCCCAAAGGTGCTTTTTCAAAAGGGAACTGTACTTTCTGGTTTTTCGTGGAGACAATTTGCTTCTTATCGAAGAAGCTTCTTCAGCTCTGATTGCAGGGAATGGAAGATTTATACTGCTTGAAGACTGCTAATTTGAAAGAGGAGTCAAAGTGACCATCTATGTCAAAATAGAAAAGCCCTCCCTCAATAGAAGGGGGGATACGATTTTATCTATCTCCAATCTACAACACAGTCCTTTCAACAGTTCTTAGAATGCTCCACACTCATTTGCACCACTCAGGTGACCCTGATGATGCAGGTAAATCTCCAGGCAACCTTAACAACCCTTAACAATGCAAATGTCCAGCTGTCTGCAAGGAATATAAATCCTTCCATTCCCCACCATCCAGTCAGAGCTGAGGAAGCTTCTTGGATAAGAAGTGAAATGTCTTCAAAGAAAAACCAGAAAGTCCAGTTGCCTTTTGAAAAAACACCTTTGGAACACTGCTTTCTGTACTTATTTCTTTTATGATTATTGTACTGCATTTTCTATTCTGTTGTAGTCATCCATAATCAGTCTGAAATTGTTGTTTCCTAAATTAAAAACACTGAATAAAATTAAACTAATGATTATTGAAATGCACTGAGGACAAAATTGTGTCTATGTGGAAATGAATATATTTGTAATATCAACAGACTACAAAAGCATCACATTGAGGAAGGTCAGTCTAGGTCCTCTGCAACATTCTACCACTTGCTTTATTCTCCATTTACTGTCTGGTTTACATTATCTTTTCTTGTGATACTTGACTACTTTTCATCCCATCTTAATCCTGATGAAGTTTATAGTAGTCCAAGTTGTCATAAATTCTCAGCAATCCATGAATCCTAGGCTTGTCATAGAGCAACACTGATGTTCTGCTTCCTCTAACAGAAAGAACATGCATTTCTAAGGAATTACTTTACCAAATCTGGCTGTACCATCAGAAAAGGAAAAGGAAAAGGAAAAGAAGGAAAAAAATAATAAAAAGTTGCACAAGACCATAGCAAAAAACCAGATTTTTCAGTTCTGATGTAACACCAACATTCATAGAGCAATCTTTTGGTACTGATGAAGCACTGATCTTTAGATGGAAGATGATTCTGAACAAATTGAAATAAAAGTTCTAGAGATTGCCACACCAACTGATACAACTGTGAATGGCTTAATATTATTCAATTCTATGCTGAACTGATGATTGCAGAGGCATGATTTGAATTGCTGTGGCTTTTAAAATCCTTTTCTAGTATCACCTAGAAAGTATCACCTTCTTGTTTTTCTTAAGCAACACTCAAATTATTGAGGAAAATGTGAAGAGGGACTACCAGAATTTACAATCCCCAGACTGGTAGTCTTCCATGTTTTAGGGGGGAGAGGGAGGGGGGGAGGGAGGGAGGGAGGGAGAGACAGAGCCGGGCAGTCATTCTCTTTCAGCCCTAGGAAGGTGCCAAGAGCAAGCCATTTCAGAAAAAATCTTGCAAAGAAAACTGCAGGCAATGGTTCAGGTAGTTGCCAAGAGTCCATACTGATTTGAAGGTACCCCCCACTCCCAAAAAAGTGCCACTTTGTCCCCAAGTCTTGAAAAACAGCATTGCTACCCTCAGTTGTGAATACATAGTTTCCATATCTAAGCTTGCATCGTTTTGACACATACGTTCCACTAAGGAGTCAAGACATGGACCAGCAGGGACAAGACCTGAGGGAGAAGCTTGGCCTCAAATTTAAAAGTGAGTTCAAATATAGCAACTTTTATTTTATTTATTTTGTTGTTTTATTTTATTCTCACTCATTTTGTGGATGTTCTTATTTTGTTTGTGGATTCTTAGTTTTAAAATGTTGGCTAGGATTGTTGAAAATTGCAAGTGGCCTGAGTTTATCTAGATCTTTGAAAGGATCTGTGCATGAGTAAGTGCATGAGTAAGAATGGGTATATTCGCATTCTTCTATAAATGTTGGAAATTTATTTATATTGCAAATGTAATATATTTCCATAGTGAGTCTGTCTTTCCTACCTAGGAATGTTTATGGTGGTTCTCCTTTTTCTGTGGCACCTCCAGTTTGTGTTGACAGGAGGGGAGAGAGTTTGAACTCACAGCCCTGATTTGTAGAGCATCATTGGGCTTGACCGTCATGTTTAATATCAACATGAAACTGTTGGATGAGGTCATTTTTCCACACAGTGTCAGGCATTCCAAAACACCCAGCTTTACATCTTTCCCCAGTTTACCAAGTGATGTTGTCAATGTCATTTTCCAGTGCCTAGAGGATCTTGACATTTAGATGATGAATAGGTTTGAACTCAATCTGATAAGACTGAATGCTTGTGTACACAATTCTGCTGGTGCTGTAATTTTTCCTGCTTTAGTTCAGAATGGGGCTGCACTTCCAGTTCTATAATTTGGATGTTGACCTGCATTCCCACTTCCTGCTTAAAGTGACAGTTGTGCTTGATCTTTTCTAAGGCTCATCTGGCAAGTCAGTTGAGCCTTTCCTGGACTAGGACTTTCTTCTCACAATCATTCACACCTTATAATTTTTCATGTGATTTGTTGCATACCTACCTCATCCTCTTTCATGGATTCAATGAGTATAGACATTGTATTAGTTATCATCAGTGCCATGATAGTGGGAATTAACGTTCTACATTGGGAAATATTTGGATATAAATCATCTATATAAAATGGAAGGGACTTCTGAATAACAAAGGAACCCAGCAACTGAATTTTATTTCTTGTGATTTCCTTCTTACACTGATTCTTTATTATTCCTTTCTGAGATGAGATCATATGGATGGATGAGGAGCCATCCAAGGGAATTCACTTAGATGTAGCAAATCCTATATTCTTGTGTGCTAACAAATAGCATTCCATATTCAGCCACATGTTCTGATAGTCAGTAAGTAAGCAAGCAACTAGGTAGGTAGGTAGCATGTAAGTTGCTAGGTAAGCAAGTAAATAATACTTGAAATTAATTGCTCTTATTACATGCCATGGACTGGCAAAAGGGAAAAAAGGTTTCCATTTACTAGTGATGCAAATCAATTTTCATACGATCACCAGATATTATGTGCTTCTGTCAAGGTCTTATGACAGGTCTTGGTATCTTGAATCCCATTCTAGTCAGTATGAATGGCAGGCAGTACATTGCTGGGTGACAGTCTTGTCATGTCATTCTGCAATGAGCCTGTAATGAACTCTGGCTAGCACTGATCCTTACAAATAAAGCTGCTTTATCCAGAATAACTTTTTTGGTTTTGCTTTGCAGGACAAAGCATTCAACTATTTTTATATAAAATTACCCAATTCACTAAATTTAGACTACCTCCTTAACATTTTTGGGGTGTGTATGTGTACAAGTGTGTGTGTGTGTGTGTGCATGTTGTAGGGATTAATAATTGTACTTCTATATACAGTATGTATTGGTCTAACCATGTCTGACTATGTTTCTCCTTTTTAAATTCCTTACTTTAAACTCCTAGTCATTGTGTTTTGTTCTAAAACTAAAACCAAGCAATTGTGCCCTATAAATGTGGAAAGATTTGGGAAGAACAAAACTGAATACACTCCAAATTAATTGCATTAAGTTTGGAATGAGTTTATGTGCACGTGTTTGGAAATAAGTCACATTTAATTCAGTGGGATTTCAAAATCCTGTTTTACTATTTGAAGAAATGAGAACCATCTTTTTTCTTTTCTAATATGATATAGTTCAATGGAAAATAAAGTAGTTTTATTCAACGGTAAATTGAATAACTGAATTTTATATAGTTTATTCCTATAAGTATACATAATTCTGTGATCTTATTTGTCAGCAGCCCTCACATTCACTATAGCTTTTTAAATTATTTACATAGCCAATTACCATTGTTTACATTACATGTTTTACTATCAATCCATAATGCTGGTAAAAAAAATACATGCTTAATCTTAAGTAAAAGGAATACTTTGTCTTCTTATCTGTCATTCATAAACTATTCAAGGATGTTCCATACAAACTATACGTTTGACATCTCTTTATGTTTAAAAAAAATAAACTTTAAAGTAATATAAGCAGTTCACATTATTAAATACTTCCATTAAAACTTCCCAGGATAAACTGCTCATTTAGCTATGAATAGATCTCAAAGTTCGTTAGACCACTGTATAGTTATTTTATCCTTGTCATATCTGGCTTTTTATAATTATAAGATCAATATCATTTTCCCTTTTTTGTCTTAGGTTCCATTTTATGTAATTCAGAACATGAGGTCTATAAGAACCAGTTTTTAAAGACAAAATGAATAAGTGAGATAATGTATAGATTAAAAAGTATTGCAGTGCTGTGGCCTAAAGGTGAAGATGCTTGCTTCCCACTCGGAAGGTTGAGAGTTCAATCCTAGGAAGCAGCAGATATTTCTCTATCAGGGCACAAAGAGAAAATATCTGCTGTGAGTTTCATGTAGGAATCAGGAAGGGTATCCGCTTAGTAAATGGTCAGCTCTATTCAATTACACAGATTCCACCCTGAATAAAGGAATTAAAGGGCCATGAAAAGAAAAAAAAATGAAGTACTATATTATGCCATAAGACCATATCATGTGATTCAGTGTTACAGCTTGGAGCAGCATAATTTCAATAATGAACTAAATCTCTCAATTCGTGCTCCAAAAGATATGGGCATACCTAGTGAACATTGTGTTGAATTAATAATAATTTAATGATTATAGATATTTAGAATACAAATACTTAAAATAAACTTTTGAATTTTCTATGCCTATCTGTTGAATGTCTAATAGCATAGTATATTTCAGCAATTACTTGTAAGTAGTCATCATTTGGTGAGTGAATGTTCACATTCATATCCAAAGGTTCTTTTCAAAAGCAACTGGATTTTGTTTTTCCTTGAAAATAAAGGAAAAAAATCCTGTTGCCTTTTGAAAAAGGACCTTTGGGAAAACCATGACCTGGACAACTGAGAATCTCCTTAGACATTCACAATCATATTGATGAAAAAGGAATTTTCTCAACATTCCTCACATTTATTATCATTATAGGCCTGTAAAGCAAAGAAAAGTTGAAGTAAGATCATAAGCACTATCACAGTTTCACTTAGCATCTACTCTGCTTAACAACCAAGTTTCTGATCCCAACTATGGTCACTAAATGAGAATTACTTGTATAAACTGTAGTACCAAGCAAATTATTTATAGATAGTCTATTAAAAATGTATACATAAGGAGAATTCTGCTGCACTTAGAGCTGCAGGTCCATATCTAGGGGTCAAAAGTAGTTTCACTGGAAATAGTTCTACCTCACACTTTTTGACAAAATTATATTTTTGTTACAGCTCCTTAAGGATTAAAATCTGCATGCATTATTTGTGCTCCAAGCTTACTTCACATTCTGAGGACTTAGTTAGCACTTTTCTAGTTTTGCACTAGTTTATCTGAAAATGCAGCAAAGCTAAATTCTTCCAAAATTAGAGCTTTGGGGATGCTTTTCTTTCTTTGCTTGTTTTCTTTGTTCTTGCTTTATTGTGCCATCTAATTCCTAGTTGTGAACAACCCTTTGCTCAATATATTTTACAATAAGCACAAGAATAGAATATACACAAATAATAAATGATTTGACTCATTATCAGTTTCCATTCAGTTTTATAATTTTTATGAAACAATTTTTCAACTTGATTTTTCTTGTTTATCTTACCTCACTCCAACATTCAGCCTTTGGGCTTGGGTAAGTCATTGCTCCCTATGTCCATGCCATGCACCACGCAAAACGGCTCTCTGTGGCAATCTACTCTACAATCACACCTAGGACTATTGCAAAATATTAGCTGCCATTCATGTTAGTACTCATTTGGCAATGGGGAAAAGTTATAGATCAAGCAGTACTGAAATATGGAACTCTACCTTACTCAGAAGATAATTTCCCCTTATCCTTTACTTGGAGCAAGCAGAAGACTCTCTAGAAATTTGAACATTGGCTATATAAAAGAAGAGTGTGTGTTAAATACATAGCAGTCATTGGATGGCTTCTTAACATTTCTATAATTAGAAAATTATTAGAAAAAACATAAAAGATATTCAGAACAACCACCACCACCACCAAAACACTTATTTCTCCAATATAGAATGGTTATAAATTAAGATTTAAAAAACAGCAAAGACATAAATAAGCAAAATTGAGGACATTTTTGCAGGCAGAGGTCTTTGGATACTTAGGTTCAAAAATTGGATAAGAATACCTGAAAATTTAATCTTTTTCTAATAATTAATTGGGATGCCAACCAAGTTTTTCTGTCAGGTTCCTCTTTAATAGCCCCATTACAGGGAAGAACAGCAGAGTTTTCTCCACGCTGGAAATAGCTGTTGTATTGTTTGGCAGGCATAGATGAGAGAAAATGTTTACCGAATCATTTAAATCAATGAGCTTATCATCATCTGCAAATTTCTTCATAGATGCACACTTACTGCACTATGCTATTTTAGCAAATTCGTTTTAAAAACTGAAAGAGTCTTGGTCAACAGAGATGCTGTTGCATAAAAATTAAAATAATTTTTAATAATCTCATGTACTCTGAATATTGGCCCCAATATTCTAGTATAACACAATAAATTAACCATTTATATTTACTTATCATTTCTTTTCTGTATAATGCTTCTTGTGCTGAAAACCACAAAGGTGTGTTCAGACACAAACTAAATTTGTATCTATTCCATATTCTCAGAATGGTGCATTTAACATAATTGTTGTTAAAATCTGTATTAACTTTAGTTTTATTGTACCACAAATATCTATGCTATTCAAATCTCAAATCATATCCTTCTAAATGTAATAGTCTTCTGTTGCTCAGAAACACCCACTCCTTCATCCAAGCTAAACAACAACCATCAAAGTATAGTTTCAAATCAGGTACTGTAAATCATCTTTCCTTTACATCATTTAATACATTATATTTAACTTGTGGGTTTTTCCCCCCTGTGATTAAATATCCTTCTGCCGCTGTTTAAGTGGTATTTTTTCCTGCACTCAAGTGCTTATTAACTGAAAATAAAGGAGGCTAAAAATATTTTGTCAGTCAACTAAACAGTATAGTAGGTTCTTGGTATGTGTAATAGTATATTTTTTATCTTTATTTCTTTATTAAATCTATTTTGTTACTTCACTTTTTTATTATTCCTGAGAAAAATTGTATTGCGTATCATAAAGAGATTGCCCTACACCCACTCAATCCCTGTGCAATTCATGTAGGATGTCATGATGGTCAGCAACTTGGATAACTTCAAAGAAGGGATTATTAAACAGAAGATAAAAACATCTTTGATTTTTTATCAGATTGCCTGGATAGTATTTCCAAGCAGAATGTTTCTCAAAACTTGTTACTGGAGGTAACTGAAGGTATTGAAGAATCCCCAAGGAATCACAAGTTGCCTTGTTTGTTCTTAAGTTTGAGAAAGAGGAATAAAACAATTTTTACACACACACACACACACACACACACACACACACACACACACAGAGGCACACAGGCACACACTTTCTTTATTAATCAAAGATCATTTCACTTCTGTAGAGTCAGAATAGAAATGAAAAGTTTCAGCCAGAGCAGAGCCACTTCCACTGTAACTTAGACTTGAAGTTTAAGAAAATCTTTGAGTCTTTATTTAAATAACAGGGAAGAAAAGTAATGAACCAGATTTCCATGGCCAACAGGAATAGTCAAAAAAAGTCCCCTCTTACCACTACAAAGAAAACGTTAGCAATAATTCATTGCTTTTTTAAAAGAGAGAGAAAATTGGACTTTTGAAGACCTAAAATGAAAATCCTCTTCAGGTAAATGTCTATGAGTGAAATCCTGATTACAGCCTCATCATCTATCTGCCTACAGTCTTTCTTCCCCCATTTCATTCAATAGTCTGTCATGCTTGTTACTGGGAAATGAATTCCCTTCACTCTGACATTTCATATACTTACTGATATGGCATATAATGAACATTCTACAAAACTGTCAGCTTCTAACAAAATTAACTTTTTTTATTACATTATTTTTTTTTTACAACAACCCAGCCTTGGAGCTAAGTTCATACTCATAGTAAATATTTAATACTGAACAACATAAACATTTCTGCTCACAAATCAACTCTATTCCCATACAACCTTGCCTTTTTTCTTTAGAGTCTTCTTAGAGCTATCATATAGGGCCATGACGGCGAACCTATGGCACGCATGGAGCCATATCAGTGGGCACATGAGCGTTGCCCTAGCTTAGCTCCGGTGTGCATGAGCATGCCGGCCAGCTGATTTTTGGGTCTTCCAGGCCCACCGGAAGTCTGGAAACAGGCCATTTCCGGCCTCTGGAGGGCCTCCAGATGGGTGGGGAAGGCCATTTTTGCCCTACCCAGGCTCCAAGAAAGTCTCTAGAGCCTGGGAAGGGTGGAAAACAGGCCTACTGGGCCCACTGTGCCATTGCGCACCAAAAGTGGGGGGAGAATGGGGGGTCACATGCGCAGCACGGGGGTGGAGCGCATTGAATCATGGATGTAGGCATGAGCATGCACGACTCCCCCATGCTCCCCCCGCTTTTGGCATGCGACAGCAAAAAGGTTAGCCATCACAGATATAGGGTCTTAGTGGGAAAAAAAATCTTAGTTATTTTTCTAAAAGTAGTTCATTTCAACAACGTTGAAACAAGGGGAAGACAGCAATTAATTACATCTTTTCTTTATTTTTTTTAATTTTTAAATGGATTTTTTAGTATAAGTTATCTCCTGTTGAAGAGCTTTCTGCTCCAAATATAAAGGACTATAATTTTTTAAGAAGAAAGGAAGACGATATATAAACCTCACTATTCTTAATTTATCAGCATTCATTAAACATTGTAGAAATTGTCTTAGCTTCAATGCACCCAACCACCAATAAATTTGGCCCAGGCATGAGTAATTTATGGATTATTAAAAGTAAATTCACAAAATTCGGTCTCTGTTTTTTTCAGTTTACCCTAAATTTTAAATTGTAATAAGAAGACTTATTTCTTGCCATATTTTTGAGTATTTGCCACCTTGTAGTTTTAGGCTGGATATCTGTCAGCAATATGGGATGAAAATATTTGTATAGATTGAGATTCCATCCACTGACATTCCCAGTAAATTTGCCATGCTCTTCTCCTTGGTGATCACATTACATGTCCTCTCGGTCCCATATAGCTAATTTTGGCAAATTGATTCATCATTCCTTTTCCCCTTTTTGTGTTTTCAGCTTCAGCTGCCATCCATTATGAATGAAAAACTTGCATTCCTCCATATGTTGAACTAGCGCTTCAACTGGGGGCTGAAAGAAAGCAATATGATGGCCAGACAAGCCCCTATTCATTTATCTGTCCCACACTGATAGTAATCTTTCTTAGCACTTTGAAACTAAAAAGAAAAGTTTTGATCTGTAGCAGATTGAAGAAAAACTGTTTTGTTCTATTTAAGAATGGGGCTGTGAGAACCTGAGACGTGGTTTAACAACTCTTTATTAACAATTTGTGGAAAACAACTCAACACATTAACTCCTGACAGCTGCTTAAATAGCGAGCTGTCAGGTTGGAACAACCAATGAGGCAATCCCTCAGTTCCCGCTCCTTTCGCTGGCCGCATCTTATCCAATCAGCGAAAGGTAGCAACAGGCAAACTCAGCGGCGGTCGTAACCGTGAGGACTTAACACCCTTCACCCCTCAGTTGGCACATGCGTAGTCCGACAAATACGCCGGCCTACGTTGGCTCCACCCCGATCTTCTTAGTTCAGGGGGGGCTATTGGCGGAGAAGGAGGAGGAGGGCCCACGTCCTCCAGAATGGCTGGAGACTGCGCACTCGGTCTGCAAGATGGCCTGGGCGAAGAGGGCACGCCAGAATCATCAGGTAAGTCTGCCGGCGAGAGCAAAAAAGGAGCAGAACCCTGGCTTGTTCCCGGCTGGGCTGGCGAGCCCCCAGGAGGTGTTTCAACAGTCGTGGTGTGTGTGTGTGATCCAGGGAGCGGATCGGTCGACCCTATGATCCTTCTCCGGAGTTGGTTTATGTGCCTGCGCCAGGTGCGTCCAACGTCCAGCTGGACCCTATAAGAGTAGGGCCCAGTTAGTTGTGTTACATGTCCGGGTAGCCATTTTGTGTCAGCTCCATAGTTGTTTTTTTTTAGTAAAAAAGTTTTATTTCCATTTTCCAACAACCTATTCAATATACAGTCTCTTATTCAACATTAGTCATTAATTTTCATTTGTTACTTATTCGGACCTGCCCAGCTACCACTTCCTTCCTTAACAAACCTTTCCTCCTCCCTTCTCTACTTTCTGCTACTTTCTTCATCCTTCCTCTCCTTCGCTTTTCTACATCCTCTCCTCCTTCCTACTCTTCTCTTCCACCCTTTCTAACCTCTCTCTTTCCCTTTCTTCTTCCTCTCCTTTCCCCTTTTCTACCTCTCTCTTCCTACCTACTTTCTTCCTTCACTCTCTCCTCTCCTTTCCATTCCTTCTGAAATGGCAGCTGAGCAGCCCGATTTCATTTCAAATTATTTCTATTTCTTAATTACATATCTTCAATCATTCCTTTACATTGATCCTTCATCTCCCCTCTCCCCCTTCCCTCCCTCCCTCCCACCCCGAGATTTCCCAGAACAAAGTACAGGGTATAAGATTAACAATCATAAATTAAAATACAACATAAGTCATAATCCATAGTCACTCCTCTCTCTAAGACCTTAACTTCCCTTCCAGAAACAAAAAAGTACATTCTTCTTCCAGTCCATTATATATCAGTCCATTCCACTCCTAAAATCTTCAGAATCTTCCAATTAAATTAATATTTCCAGTTCATCAATAAAATACATAGTTTTCAATATCCAATCTTCATCAATTAACACCAAATATATATCAATCCATTCCACTCCTGAAGTCTTCAGAATCTTATAGTTTTTAATATCCAATCTTCATCGATCAAGACCAAGACGATATTCCATATTCCAGTATTCATCAGAAATTCTTTTATAATATATCTTTCTTCCTTAAACAGTCTCCCAAATATAATTCATATTTCCAGCTTAAATTCTTAAATTTTATCCAATCTCCAAAAATAAACAATATTCTATCTTCTCATATCTTTAATATCACTTACATAAATCAAATAACATTGCTAATATTAATATTTCTTCAATTTACCTTACATCTGTCAAATAACATTATTAAAATTATAACTTATATCCAAAATATATCAATTATAACAATTAAATTCTATTTAACCAAATACCAACATTACATCCATAAATTTTTCTATCTGTCCTCCAAAAGTTAAACAATATTCCATCTTCCCATTCCTTTATACCTCACATATATCAAATAGTAACACCTTATACCCAAAATAAGTCAGTTGTAAAAATTAAACTATATATATATATATATTAAAAAAAAACCCATCAAAATAACATCTTAAGCATTCTCCTTCCCCTTGTCTTCTATCTTACACATTTTCCACCATCTGCTCACCAATCAGCTTAACATCTAACAATAAAGAATTTCTAATCTTTAATATATTGGTGTAAAAATCTCTTGTTTAAAAACTTATTAAGAAAAGATAAGCCTCCAAAAGTTCCTATAAAAAAAATAATTCCATATTTGAAGTGAAGAAGTTTCCAAGATTTTAGTAGATAGTTCTGTTTGCTTAAGAGCCATTCTTAAACTGTAAAATCTACCAAAAAGAGGGGAAAAAATTCAATAAACTTTTCTTCTTAAACATTGTGATAAAGAAAAAGGTAAAAAGAAAAAAAATCATTAACAGTTCTTATTCATTCCATTTAAAAAGTAGCTTGTTATGTTCTTCTCTTCCTTTGTCCTTTTATAGTTTCACTTTCCTTTGTATATTGCAAACGCCATTTTAAATCCACTCAAGTTGAAAGTTAGTTCAAAGGAAAGCTATTTAAGAGCTGAAGTTAAGATTTATTACTTACAAATTCTTGCTAGTCCTCCTACTTTGTTCTGTCTGTGTTGAGTTCTCTTTAAAAATAAATCTTGGCACAGAGATGGTCATGGCTTCTCGTTCTGTATAAACAGAAGCACCCTGGGCACAGAACTTCGTCAGGCTAAATGGGAGCTCTCACCCTTCGATCCCCTGGTTAAATTCCAGGGGCTCCCGGGGAGCTCTACCCAAACCTGAGCACTCTTCCCTCCCCCTTCTCCTGGGGGAGTGAATTCCAAACTGTTTGACAGCCCATTTACACTGTCAGGGACGGTTTGATGAAACCCAGGGCAGACGATCCCAAAGCAACGTCCACGAAGCCTGCGTTGCCAGCGGAAGTCTCCTTCTCAGCTCCATAGTTTTGTGCATAAATCAAGTCCCCCAGCCTAAAAGCTCTGCCTATGGGGCCAGGCCCCCGAGGCTGTTCAGGAGCGAAACTAGGATGTAGGCGGGCTAAAGTTGTCCGGAGGCGTCATCCCATAAGCATCTCGGCCGGACTGTATTTGGTCACAGGGCACGGGGTCGTATGCTGTGCCAGGAGGTACTGGCTAATTGAATGGTGCCAGTTGGAGGCCCCCAGGCGGCTTAGAGCCTCTTTAGAAGACCTAACGGCCCATTCTGCCAAACCATTTCCGGGTGGAACGGAGCCATGGGGGCATAGCAATGCCAAGCCTTGCCAAAAACTGCTTGAAGGGTGCCGCTGTGAATTGGGGCCTGTTATCAGTCACTAAAATGTCAGGTAGCCCATGGGTAGCGAACAGGTGATCGAGAACCTTGAGGACTGCCTCTGTAGTGGGGGATGGCGTTAGGGTGATCTCGACCCATTTCGAATAAGCTTCAATTAAAAATTAGAAAGGTCCAACCTAGGAAAGGGCCAGCGAAGTCCATGTGGAGTCATGCCCACGGTGCCCTGGAGACTTCCCACTCCCTGGCAGGGGCTGCAGGCGGAGCGGCCCTGGATGATTGACACTGGGGGCATCTAGCCACCCAGCTTTCCACCTCTTGGTCAATCCCGGGCCACCACACTTAGCTGCGGCCCAACGCTTTCATACGGACGATGCCCAGATGGGCATTGTGCAGGCGCACTAAAATTCAGAGCTGAAGGAAAGAGGGAACTACCACCCTATTGCCCCATAATACGCAACCCCTTTGTATGGACAGCTCCTGTTGCCTGCGCGTATAAGGCAAAAACTCCGGGGCTACCAGCCCATAAAGCCAGCCCCTGTGGACCCGATCTAAAACTCTGGACAGGACGGGGTTCTTGGCGGTTAGGGTACTAATGTCCACCACGGACTCGGGGAGCTCCAGTTCCTCGACAAGGAATGCCGAGGCCGCCGAAGCCGGGTCTGCACCCTCTGAGGGAGGGGGCATTGGCTTAGGGCATCTGCATGCTGATAGATTTGCCAGGCTTATACAATAGCTGGTAAGAGTAGGAGGCTAGGAACTCCACCCACCGCGAAATGTGAGGGGATAGGACTTGAGGCATTGGGCGGTCCCCCGCCAACAACCCCAGCAGTGGCTTATGGTCCATTACTAGGTAAAAGAAATGGCTATACAAATAATCGTGGAATTGCTTGATTCCCGCCACAGCCGCTAGAGCCTCCCGATCAAGCTGGCTATAGTTGCGTTCTGGGGTCGAAAGAGTCCTAGAAGAGAAGGAAATGGGGGCCTCTGAGCCATCAGGGAACAGATAGCTCAAGACAGCACCTACACCGTAGGGGGAGGCGTCGCAGGTCAAGGAAAGCAGGAGGCTGGCGTCGTATTGGACGAGGACAGCCTCAGATGAAAAGGCCTCTTTTACTGCCTTAAAGGAGGCAGCAGCCTTATGGTCCCAGCGCCATGGTGTGTTAGCATCCAGAAGCCGGTGGAGAGGCTCAGCTAGCGATGCCTTATGGGGCAATAAAACAGTGTAAAAGTTTAGGAGCCCCAAAAACGATTGCAGCTCCACCTTATTAGAGGGGGCCGGGGCATGCCGAATAGCTTCGACCTTAGAGGGTGTAGGGCGAATGCCTTGGGCATCGACCAAGAAACCTAGAAATTCCACCTGGGGAACCCCAATGTGACATTTTTCTTTTTTGAGCTTAAGCCCCATGGCTCAGAGGCATGTTAGGACAGCCCTCAGCTTCCCAATAAGGTCAGAATGGTCATTGGCCGAGACTAAGACGTCATCGAAATAAGGCACGACGCCAGGAAGCCCTTGGAACAATCATTCCATAAGGCTCTGGAAAAGTCCAGGGGCGATACTGACCCCGAATTGCAGGCAGTTACACTTAAAAGCTCCACGGTGGGTGACAATTGCCTGAGCCATGGCAGTGTACTCATCCACCAGGAGCTGCTGATAGGATTGTGCTAAATCTAATTTAGCAAAAACCCGTCCCTGACCCAAAGAGTGGAGCAGATGCTGCACCACCGGGACAAGGTATGGATTGGCCTGCAGAGCTTTATTGATGGAACATTTGTAATCGGCACAAATTCTTATGGACCCGTCCTGCTTTAAAGGGATAACTATAGGGGTCTCCCAGTTAGAGTGATTGATTGGCTCGAGGACCCTTGGGTGATAAGCTTGTCCAGTTCCTTGTCTACTCTGGGGCGGAGAGCTAGAGGCACCCTTCAAAATTTAAGGCGGATAGGCACAACCTGGGGATCCAAATTAAATGACATAGGTCACCCTGTATATTTACCAAGGTGGCCATCAAAAACATCAGCGAACTCCTTGAACAGCTGGGCAGGAGCATTTGGACTGGTTGCATGGACCCCCGAGACTTCCAGGCGCAGCGCAGCAAACCAATTCAAGCCAAGGAGGCTTGGAAGGTTGTCTCTCACTATGATGATAGGTAGACGGCCAGAGAAGTGCTTATAGGAGACATTAAAATCGGCACAACTGATTGTGGGGATTGGTCTGCCCTGATAATCTTTTAGCTTGATATGACAAGGCTTGAGGTGATGCTTGTTGAGCGAAGGCAGCAGACTGCGCAGGGTTGGCCATGATATAATGGACTTAGAGGAGCCCATGTCTAAGTCCATCATGCAAGGAACTCCCTCCAGATTTACCGTAAGGTAAATCTTGTTGACAGCGACCTCTGCGGAAGCATGGTTGACGGCAACAGCTGCGATCTCAGCCTCGCGGCTGAGGGCATGACAATCATCTCGGTGGGCCGGTTTCTTTTCCACACAGCTTCTGTTCTTGGCCGGGGGAGGGGGCATGGCAGCGCTTGGTAGTGTTGCCCGGCAAACTCTCGAGAGGTGACCTCTCTTGCCACAATGCCTGCAAATCGCAGATTTAAACCTGCAGTTCGATCGGTGATGGTTGCCCTCACACCCCAGACATCTGTTTTGCGTGAAGGCGGCTGCCTTTCCCCAACTGTCCTTGGGCTGATTTTAGGTGGCTCACCTCATGGTTATCATTGGAAAGGTCCTCTTGTTCGGACTCCTCATAGTGGATGGCTAGCGGTTTACAGACAGAGTTTGGTCCATTGTGGAACCGCTGAATCTCGGCAGCTGATTTGTCCGACATCTCGGATGCCCGTGCTTCATCCATGGCTACTTGGAGGGTTAGCTCCGTGAGGGCTAACAGGCATCTTTGTAGATGCAGATCTCTAACCCCGCACACTAGCTGATCAAGTAGCATATCGTCAAGATCGTGAAAGTTGCATTGCAGTGCCGCAACATGCAGGGATGCCATATAATCATTTATGGATTCACCCTCTCTCTGGAAATGCTGCCGAAATGCATGTCGCCTCGTGATGCGGGAGGGAGTAGGAGAGTAGTGGTTCTTCAGCTTGTCTAGCAGCATTTCCCAGGGCACGGAAAAAAACGGCTGGGGGTCAGTTAAGGCTCTAGCTGTGGCGAAGATCTCACGGCCACAAGAGCTCAAGAAATAATCCCGTTTCTGAGTGCTAGACAGTTCAGCCAGATCATTGGCCTGAAGGAAACACTGGAAGCGTTCGAGGTAGGCTTCCCAGGCTTCGATGGCGGGCTCAAAAGGGGTAAATGCTGGAAGCACGGTTGTCATTTTGGTCAGCTGAGGGAATTGCCTTTCTGACTCGTATCTCTTCACTGACTAGAACCAGCGCCTCAGGGTATCCCGTCCTCGTCGCCAGTGTTCTATTTAAGAACAGGGCTGTGAGAACCTGAGACGTGGTTTAACAACTCTTTATTAACAATTCGTGGAAAACAACTCAACAAATTAACTCCTGACAGCTGCTTAAATAGCGAGCTGTCAGGTTGGAACAACCAATGAGGCAATCCCTCAGTTCCCGCTCCTTTTGCTGGCCGCGTCTTATCCAATCAGCGAAAGGTAGCAACAGGCAAACTCAGCGGCGGTCGTAACCGCAAGGACTTAACATGTTTCACTTGTCCTGATATACCGAATGAAAAATTAATCATATTTTATGATAAGATAGCATGCATAAATATAAAAGTGGTGTCACTTTATATGTTACATATTATCAAATTAAACATTTGAGCTAGAAAAGATAAACCTGGCAATCAGTCAATTCAAATCACATTTTCTCCTGTTTGGCTACCATTTGCTCAAACAATTCCAATTGTAACCCTGTTGTTTTAAAATGGTGACCAGAATTTAAATACATATGAACAACTACTAGCCTAGCTGTTGGGGAGGCAGCTGTTGGGGAGGCAGCTGTTGGGGAGGCAGCTGTTGGGGAGGCAGCGTGGACAGGCTGTTGGGGAGGCTTCACGGCACGACATGTTTACTGGACCCGTGTCCTTCCTGGCTGGTACTGGCCACTCAGGCGGTGACACGAGGCTGGCTCCAGAGGATTATCAACGCTTCTTTGTTGGATGGGGTTTTCCCTGCCGCCTTGAAAGAGGCGGTGGTGAGACCCCTCCTTAAGAAGCCCTCTTTGGACCCAGCTATTTTGGGTAATTATCGTCCAGTCTCCAACCTTCGCTTTGTTGCGAAGGTTGTAGAGAGTGCCGTGGCGCGACAGCTGCCCCAACACCTGGATGAAGATGTCTATCTAGACCCGTTCCAGTCCGGCTTCCGACCCGGATACAGCACGGAGACAGCTTTGGTCGCATTGGTGGATGATCTCTGAGGCCAGGACAGGGATATTCCTCTGCCCTGGTCCTATTAGACCTCTCAGCGGCGTTCGATACCATCGATCATGGTATCCTGCTGCGCGGTTGGGGGATTGGGAGTGGGAGGCACCGTATATCGGTGGTTCTCCTCCTATCTCTCTGACCGGTCGCAGACGGTGTTGACAGGGGGCAGAGGTCGACCGCGAGGGCCTCACTTGTGGGGTCCCACAGGGTCGATTCTCTCGCCCTGCTGTTCAACATCTACATGAAGCCGTTGGGTGAGATCATCAGTGGTTTCGGGTGAGATACCAGCAGTACGCTGACGACACTCAGCTGTAATTTTCCACCCCAGACCACCCCAATGAAGTTGTCAAGTGCTGTCCCGTGTTTGGAAGCTGTACGGGTCTGGATGGGGAGAAACAGGCTCAAGCTTAATCCTCCAAGACGGAGTGGCTGTGGATGCCGGCACTCGATTCAGTCAGCTGCAGCCGCGGCTGGCTGTTGGAGGCGAGTTACTGGCCCCAAAGGATAGGGTGCGAACTTGGGTGTCCTCCTGGATGATCGGCTGTCGCTTGAAGACCATTTGACGGCCGTCTCCAGGAGGGCCTTCCACCAGGTTCGCCTGGTTCGCAGTTGCGCCTTCCTTGATCGGGATGCCTTATGCACAGTCACTCATGCGCCTGCTACCTCTCGCTTGGATTACTGTAATGCTCTCTACATGGGGCTCCCTTGAAGTGCGCCGGAGGCTTCAGTTAGTCCAGAATGCAGCTGCGCGGGTTATAGAGGAGCTACGCGTAGCTCCCATGTAACACCGCCTCCGCGCAGACTGCACTGGCTGCCTGTGGCCTTCCGGTGCACTTTAAGGTGTTGGTTATGACCTTTAAATCGCCCATGGCTTAGGACCTGGGTACTTACGGGACCGCCTGCTGTTACCACACGCCTCCCACCGACCCGCACGCCCCATAGAGAGGGACTTCTCAGGGTGCCGTCCGCCAAACAATGTCGGCTGGCGGCCCCAGGAAGGGCCTTCTGTGGGGCTCCACACTCTGGAACGAACTTCCCCGGTTTACGCCAAATACCCGACCTTCGGACATTTCGTCGCGAACTCAAGACTCATCTTTTATCCGAGGGCTGGCTTAAATTGGGATTTTAATGTTTAAATTTATTAATTTTAAACGGGTTTTTAGTATGGTAAATTTTAATCATTGGGCTAATTTAAAATAAGTTTTTTAAATCGTATTTTAAACTTGTATATTGTATTGTCGGTTTTATTATGCCTGTACACCGCCCTGAGTCCTTCGGGAGAAGGGCGGTATAAAAATCAAATCAAATAAAATAAATAAAAAATAATAAATAGCTGACTTTGGTCTCAACAGCTGTCATGGTAGACAACTCCACCATCCCCCAGCTCCTTCACTAAAATCCTGGGCTTTTATGGCTCTCTGGGCTGCTCATTTTATTCAGGCCTCTGTGAGGCCTGTTTCCATGGAAACAGGCAGGCAATCTGCAGCTATTGACAGGACAGGATGGTTTTATTTTTAAGATGTTTGGACACATAACAGGTGCATTCTTACCCAGTAGGTAGCAAATAATATTGAAAATGTAGAACAGTTAGATAATGGGATAAGCATCTAGAAGAAGCATCATTATAGAATAGGCCAAGCACTTTAGCTGCAGGATCATGCTGGGTATAAACTATGCATCTCCACCACAGCCTGCAAGAGCAGTTGAAACTCTGTACATGATATTCTCTTCACTTTTCTCTAAAGAGGCCCCAATTAAACAGGTCAACATTCTTTTGCAGTTGATGCCAAGGTATAACAATTAATGAAATGAATACACATACCTAATTCAATAGACTAAAACTGGCTGAATTCAATGTGATAATGTGATAAATCATAAACAAACCTCAGTATGACTTAGCACATTGGGAAAACATAAGCCATTTACATTTAAATGTTGATGGGAACTGCTTGCTCAGGGCGGATCTCATTGTAAATGACCTAATGTTGTCATCTGTCTTGTGCTTTATTCATCACTTGACATTTCTTATAGCATGTCATCAGGAAAATATTAGAATTGCCAGAAGGCATTCCTCAATGAAAAGAAGCATAGAGTGTTCTGTTTAGTTCAATGGCTAATGTGAAGTTAGGAAGTATGCTCACTGAAATGTGTTATAGTTTCAACTGAATGCAACAAAGTGTAATTGTTGTTTTGTTTCTTAAATAGCATCATTAGCATCAGCTACATGCATTTTAAATCATAGAGTCACAGAAACAGAACCATAGGGTTGGGACCTTTAAGGTCATCTTGTCCAACTTTCTGCTCAATACAACATCCATTAGATTATCTCTGACAAATAACCTGCCAGCTTCTGTTTGAAGAGCCTGAAGAACTCTGAGGGAGGCGAGCAATTAAAAAAGTAAACAAACAAACAAACAAAACAAAACAAACCTAATATAACCTAAGTATTACACTAGCTGATATTTCATAGTTGGGAAGATATTCCTGATAGCTTTTTAAGTTTCCTCTCTTGTAATTGGTCCTACTATACGTCTACCTCTTTTTTTGTATAAAGCCCTTCAGCTATTCAGTGTCCAACAGTCACTTGCCACTATTGTTTTGGTGTCCAAAATAGGGCCTCTGGTGGCTCAGGCTGTTAAGTCTGTTATTAACACAGCTGCTTGCAATTACTGCAGGTTCAAGTCCCACCAGGCCCAAGGTTGACTCAGCCTTCCATCCTTTATAAGGTAGGTAAAATGAGGACCCAGAATGTTGGGGGCAATAAGTTGACTTTGTATATAATATACAAATGGATGAAGACTATTGCTTAACATAGTGTAAGCCGCCCTGAGTCTTTGGAGAAGGGCGGGATATAAATGCAAATAAAAATTTTAAAAAAAATTGGACATAGTACTCTACATTCATTCAAACCAAGGCAGAATTAAGTGAAACTGTTTATTTATTTGTTTATTTGCAAAGATTTAAAATGCCCAACCCCAAACCTCTGCAAGTGTTATTTCTCATGCTCTGAATTTAATGATCCTGTTAATGAGTTCCAAGGTAGCATTTGCTTTCTCAACAGCTGCATCACACTGCTGGCTCCTATTTTGCTTGTGGGTTGCAAGGATACCTAGTATCCTTTCATATGTATTTCTGTCAAATCATGTTTTCTTCAGCCTATACTTGTGTCTTATAGTTTTCCTACTCATATGCAGAAATTCAAATTTCTTCCTATTGAATTTCATCTCATTCATTTTATCCAATTGCCCCAGCCTAAAACTGGCTGAATTCAATGTGATAATGTGATAATGTGATAATGTGATAATGTGATAATGTGATAATGTGATAATGTGATAATGTGATAATGTGATAATGTGATAATGTGATAATGTGATAATGTGATAATGTGATAATGTGATAATGTGATAATGTGATAATGTGATAATGTGATAATGTGATAATGTGATAATGTGATAATGTGATAATGTGATAATGTGATAATGTGATAATGTGATAATGTGATAATGTGATAATGTGATAATGTGATAATGTGATAATGTGATAATGTGATAATGTGATAATGTGATAATGTGATAATGTGATAATGTGATAATGTGATAATGTGATAATGTGATAATGTGATAATGTGATAATGTGATAATGTGATAATGTGATAATGTGATAATGTGATAATGTGATAATGTGATAATGTGATAATGTGATAATGTGATAATGTGATAATGTGATAATGTGATAATGTGATAATGTGATAATGTGATAATGTGATAATGTGATAATGTGATAATGTGATAATGTGATAATGTGATAATGTGATAATGTGATAATGTGATAATGTGATAATGTGATAATGTGATAATGTGATAATGTGATAATGTGATAATGTGATAATGTGATAATGTGATAATGTGATAATGTGATAATGTGATAATGTGATAATGTGATAATGTGATAATGTGATAATGTGATAATGTGATAATGTGATAATGTGATAATGTGATAATGTGATAATGTGATAATGTGATAATGTGATAATGTGATAATGTGATAATGTGATAATGTGATAATGTGATAATGTGATAATGTGATAAATCATAAACAAACCTCAGTATGACTTAGCATTGAAAACATGCCATTTACATTTAAATGTTGATGGGAACTGCTTGCTCAGGGCGGATCTCATTGTAAATGACCTAATGTTGTCATCTGTCTTGTGCTTTATTCATCACTTGACATTTCTTATAGCATGTCATCAGGAAAATATTAGAATTGCCAGAAGGCATTCCTCAATGAAAAGAAGCATAGAGTGTTCTGTTTAGTTCAATGGCTAATGTGAAGTTAGGAAGTATGCTCACTGAAATGTGTTATAGTTTCAACTGAATGCAACAAAGTGTAATTGTTGTTTTGTTTCTTAAATAGCATCATTAGCATCAGCTACATGCATTTTAAATCATAGAGTCACAGAAACAGAACCATAGGGTTGGGACCTTTAAGGTAATCTTATCCATTTGTGTAATTCACAAATCTGTTCACAATTATTTCAACCTCTTCATCAAGTCACTGATAAAAAAAATTGAACAGCAGAAGACCAAGGCAGACCTTGGTGGCGATTCCAAAATGAACCAGAGACATCAAGGAGCTACTTTGAAAGTAGTCATTCAACCAATGGGGAGTTTACAAGCATCTAGCTTATATTTTACAGTTTTATTAAGAAAAATGTCATGAGGCACTCTATCAAAGGTTTTTCTGAAATTCAGGTATGCCTGACCTTCTAAGCTAGAATGCTATCAAAGAGGATATTAGTCTGGAAAATTTGTGGCAAATCCACTCTGGCTCTTGTTAAGTGTAGCATGCCTATCCAAGAGCTCACATGCTCACAAAAATGCTGTTGGTAATCTTTTTGAGAGCCTAATGCAATAAAGGGATGAAGTTGACAGTTTGTAGTTTCATGACTCTTTTTTCTTCCTCTTTTTAAAGATTGGGATGCCTTTTCCTTTCCTTTAGTTGTATGGTATTTTATCTATTCTTCAGAATATTGCAGAGTGGTTCTGTGATTATTTTCATTCCTTCCTTCAGTATTTATTGGACTCATCAAGAAACTCTGGACACTGGACACTGGACACTGTAACCTCAGATTTCCACAATCTGGCCTGAAAATTTGTATTCATTTAAATTAACTAAGTTTTTTTGTCTATCCTAGGAGACAATTCCCCCATTCTCAAATTTACTCTTATTTTTGATATATCCAAAGAATCCTATTGTGTTATTATTGCTATTTTTCAAAAGCCTCAGCTCATTTTTATATGTAGTCTTTCTAACAGTTCCTATAGTTTCTGGGGACCATTTTGTACTTGTCTTCAGTTGTGTTGTCTTTCTTTCATTTTATGCACATGTCCTTTTTTATTTTAGCATTTTAGAAAACTGTACACGTATCCCCACTGACTCTTTCGATTTCTCCCGTTTTTCTTTTTTTTTTTGGGAATTGTTTGTGAGTGTGAATTTTATAGAATTTCCTATCATTCCTGGATGCTTTTCTTTTTTAAGATTTCAAGTTATTAAATTCAACCTATCTTCCTCAGAGTCCATCAAAATCAATTTTTGAAATCCAATATGTACGTACGACTCTTAGTTGTTTTTTGGAATATCACAAATCGAAGAATAACATAACCACTGTATTTTCTCCTAATCCAAGTGTTTTATAATAAAAATCCTACAATAGTATCATTCTTGTTACTATTTTTTTTTATTTGCATTTATATCCCGCCCTTCTCCGAAGACTCAGGGCGGCTTACACTATGTTAAGCAATAGTCTTCATCCATTTGTATATTATATACAAAGTCAACTTTTATTGCCCCCAACAATTTGGGTTCTCATTTTACCTACCTTATAAAGGATGGAAGGCTGAGTCAACCTTGGGCCTGGTGGGACTTGAACCTGCAGTAATTGCAAGCAGCTGTGTTAATAAGCTGTGTCTTAGCAGTCTGAGCCACCAGAGGCATACTTTCACAGTGATGTCCCAATGGTGCTTTTTCAAAAGGCAACTGGACTTCCTTTTCTTTTTCCTTGAAGATGTTTCACTTCTCATCCAAGAAGCTTCTCCAGTTGCCTTTTGGAAAAGCATCTTTGGGACAACCACTAACTGGATGACTGAGAATTCCCATAGATATTTCACAATGATGCTTTCCTTACTGCACATGTTATTCAGAGTTTTCCCTGCCAATTCCCCCAATCAAACTTTTATATAAATTGTTCCTGTTTGTTTGTTTGGAATGTGGGTCCCAGAAGTTGCAACTCTGGTGAGGATTAACATGTACTAAAGGAAATAGACTGGCGAGAGAGGAGGGAGGGAGGGAGGGGGAAACTCATGTTTAACTCCTGTTTGCTTTCAATAAAGAATAATTAATTAATTATCTCTGAATATTTTAAAAATTAAAATTTCTATGTTTTAAAGAAAGAATACTTATAGTTCTAAATAATAAAGATAAATAAAACATCCGCAATATTTTGAAAATATTAAATGAATAAAGGATATCACAAAAATGTCAAAAATGATAACTTTGCCACTTAAAAAAAAGAAAAGAAACTTACATGATTTAAAATGTAATCTTATCCATTTGTGTAATTCACAAATCTGTTCACAATTATTTCAACCTCTTCATCAAGTCACTGATAAAAAAAATTGAACAGCAGAAGACCAAGGCAGACCTTGGTGGCGATTCCAAAATGAACCTGAGACATCAAGGAGCTACTTTGAAAGTAGTCATTCAACCAATGGGGAGTTTACAAGCATCTAGCTTATATTTTACAGTTTTATTAAGAAAAATGTCATGAGGCACTCTATCAAAGGTTTTTCTGAAATTCAGGTATGCCTGACCTTCTAAGCTAGAATGCTATCAAAGAGGATATTAGTCTGGAAAATTTGTGGCAAATCCACTCTGGCTCTTGTTAAGTGTAGCATGCCTATCCAAGAGCTCACATGCTCACAAAAATGCTGTTGGTAATCTTTTTGAGAGCCTAATGCAATAAAGGGATGAAGTTGACAGTTTGTAGTTTCATGACTCTTTTTTCTTCCTCTTTAAAGATTGGGATGCCTTTTCCTTTCCTTTAGTTGTATGGTATTTTATCTATTCTTCAGAATATTGCAGAGTGGTTCTGTGATTATTTTCATTCCTTCCTTCAGTATTTATTTGACTCATCAAGAAACTCTGGACACTGGACACTGGACACTGGACACTGGACACTGGACACTGGACACTCAGATTTCCACAATCTGGGCCTGAAAATTTGTATTCATTTAAATTAACTAAGTTTTTTTGTCTATCCTAGGAGACAATTCCCCCATTCTCAAATTTACTCTTATTTTTGATATATCCAAAGAATCCTATTGTGTTATTATTGCTATTTTTCAAAAGCCTCAGCTCATTTTTATATGTAGTCTTTCTAACAGTTCCTATAGTTTCTGGGGACCATTTTGTACTTGTCTTCAGTTGTGTTGTCTTTCTTTCATTTTATGCACATGTCCTTTTTTATTTTAGCATTTTAGAAAACTGTACACGTATCCCCACTGACTCTTTCGATTTCTCCCGTTTTTCTTTTTTTTTTTGGGAATATCACAAATAAAAGAATAACATAACCACTGTATTTTCTCCTAATCCAAGTGTTTTATAATAAAAATCCTACAATAGTATCATTCTTGTTACTATTTTTTTTTTTGGGAATTGTTTGTGAGTGTGAATTTTATAGAATTTCCTATCATTCCTGGATGCTTTTCTTTTTTAAGATTTCAAGTTATTAAATTCAACCTATCTTCCTCAGAGTCCATCAAAATCAATTTTTGAAATCCAATATGTACGTACGACTCTTAGTTGTTTTTTGGAATATCACAAATAAAAGAATAACATAACCACTGTATTTTCTCCTAATCCAAGTGTTTTATAATAAAAATCCTACAATAGTATCATTCTTGTTACTATTTTTTTTTATTTGCATTTATATCCCACCCTTCTCCGAAGACTCAGGGCGGCTTACACTATGTTAAGCAAAAGTCTTCATCCATTTGTATATTATATACAAAGTCAACTTTTATTGCCCCCAACAATTTGGGTCCTCATTTTACCTACCTTATAAAGGATGGAAGGCTGAGTCAACCTTGGGCCTGGTGGGACTTGAACCTGCAGTAATTGCAAGCAGCTGTGTTAATAAGCTGTGTCTTAGCAGTCTGAGCCACCAGAGGCATACTTTCACAGTGATGTCCCAATGGTGCTTTTTCAAAAGCCTCAGCTCATTTTTATATGTAGTCTTTCTAACAGTTCCTATAGTTTCTGGGGACCATTTTGTACTTGTCTTCAGTTGTGTTGTCTTTCTTTCATTTTATTTACCATTAATGGACATAACAATTTTGATTTAACAGCAAACAAAAAGATAACAATATTCTTAAAAGCACAGGTCAGAAAAAACTGTCAAATACAGGATTATATATATTCCCTCAGATATTCAAAGAAGATGCTATCATAGCAGATTGCAATCCCCAAAGGCACATATATATAAAATTCTGTCACAGGGTTTTTTCTAGGAAGAAAAAATTAAAATAAAAAATGAATATAAAGACCTTTTTAAAATGGTATATATCTTTTCTGAAATTGGGAAAAATGAATATAAAATTGGAGAAATGAGAAACTTACCAACCTATTGATCCATCCCTTTCCTATTATATACCTTCATTTTCTCATCTTATGGTTGGCACAATGCCTAAAAAATAGATTTTGTATAGAAGTTACAACCTGAGCAATATGAAAAGACCACAAAATTGTTTCAGCCATCAGTGTTGTTTGATATTTAATGCTAAAATACATGCTGAATGATGCAACATTGCTTCTTGTTAGTTTCTGTTATTATTATTATCAACTTTTTTATTCATTAAACATGAAACTCAGTCAACTGAACATTTAAAAATGTGTCAAAAATATGATTGACTGGTGCTAATGCTTGATACAGGTTGCTGCCAGCATCTTAGGTATCAACCAAGTATCTTCTTACTGTAAAATATATGATGTTCAGAGTAGCGCAGTTTTTTGCAGTTCTGCTGGTGTTATTGCAGGAAGCTGCAATTTCTTGATGTGTTTAGTAAAATTCTTGGACATGGTACCAAGTGCCCCAATGACAATGGGTATCACTGTTACATGTTTCATCCATAGCCATATAGTTTTGATGGCCAGGTCATGATAGTTCGTGATTTTTTTCCAGTTCTTTTTCTTCAATTCTGGCCTCTCCTGGTACAGTGATATCAATAAACTGTACAATTCGGCCCTCAATACCCTCAATAACTGGTGTGTTATGTTCCAAATGTCAATCCATCTGTATTCAAAAGTCCCACAAGATCTTCGCTGTCTCATTTTCTATAACTTTTTCCACTTTGTGCTCCCATGAATTTTTGGATACAGGTATGACCTTTTTTTACATAATGACCAATGGACTAATTTAGCAACTCAATCATGTCTAGCTTTGTAATCACTTGCGCGATTTTGCTGCACTCACATATTAAGTGTAAAAGAGTTTCAACTTTGTCGTTGCAAAGTCGGCAGTTTGGATTGTCAGTGGATTTTTGTATCTTTGCTTTCATGGTATTAGTTTGTAGTGCTTGTTCTTGACCAGCAAGTATTAAACTTTCCATTTCTTTCTTGATGGTTCATCTCTTAAGCCATGCCCAAGTCAAGTTATCACACTTTCCTTCAATGTTTTTCAAGTGCTGTCCAGGCAGAGCTTTGGTTTCCATCCATTTAATCTGTCATCCAACTGTTTTTCCTTATATTCTGCCTTTGTTTCTGTTGTTTCTATGATGTTATCCATTTTCACAGCCTGCAGCAATCTTTCTTGCTTTAGTTCATATAATCATTCAAACTTCTTTTTCTTCTTCTACAGTTTGATGGATTTGCAATAGCCCACTGCTCCCTATTCTTCTTGGCAGGTACAACCTGTCAGTGTCACTTCGTGGATATAAAGTGTGGTACATATTCAAAAGTTTGAGTGTTTTCCAGTCCAAGTTTTCCAGTTCAGGTATTATTATTATATACTTTATTCATTAAACATGAAACTCAGTCAACTAAACATTCAAAAATGCATCACAAATACCATTGATTGGTGCTAATAGTTGATACAGGTTGCTGCCAGCATCCTAGGTATCAACCAAGTATCTTCTTAAGATGTACGATGCTCCAAATAGTGCAGTTTTTTGCTGTTCCGCTGGTGTTATTACAGGAAGCTGAAATTTGTTGATGTATCTTATAAAATTCTTGGACATGGTACCAAGTGCCCTGATAACAGTGGGTATCACTGTTACATGTTTCATCCATATCCATGTAGTTTCGATGGCCAAATCACGATATTTCATGATTTTTTCCTGTTCTTTTTCTTCGACTCTAGTATTTCCTATCAATAAATTGTATGTTTCGGTTTTTGACAACTATGATATCTGGTGTGTTATGTTTCATATGACGATCCATCTGTATTCAAAAGTCCCACAAGATCTTCACCTTCTCATTTTCGATAACTTTTTCCACTTTATGTTCCCATGACTTTTTGGATACAGGCAAGTTATATTTTTTACATAATGAGCAGTGGATTAATTTAGCAACTCAGTTGTGTCTAGCTTTGTAATCAGTTTGTGCAATTTTGCTGCATTCACATATTAAATGTGAAACAGTTTTGACTTTGTCCTTGCAAAGTCGGCAGTTTGGTTGTTGGTGGATTTTTGTATCTTTGCTTTCATGGCATTAGTTTGCAGTTATTATTATCATTATCATTATTGAGAAAATCTACATACACAATGTAACCTTAAAGAACCTGTTTTCTATTCTCTAACAAGACAGGGTTCACTTTACGTCTTATGTCACTTGGGTAGAAAAATCAGCTCCTAGGTGATAGCAGAGAATGCTTATTACAGAAAACATGTATTTGTAAGTTCAACAAAAATATAGCTTGCTTGCAGGAAATTACCCTGCCTGTAAGGGGATAGATAAGCCAGCACCCTGCAGAATGATGGAGAAAAATAAAGATTGAGAAGAAAAAGATTTGAGCAAATCAGATCACTACTTCATTGCAAAACAATTCCAGGCCAGCAATAGTGACAGCAGGTAGCCTGTTTTTCTGTTATTGTTTCAGCAAAAAGTCAGAACAGTATCTCTACCTTCTTAAAACAGTTATAAAAGGTTTTCAGATTTTGATAATAAAATCTATCTCCTGATGGAGTCTTTCAAACACTCAGTGTAGTCATATGCTATTGTTAGGTTACTCATATAGCACTAGTATATTTCAAAAGTTTTTAAAAAATGAAAATAAAATATTTAGCAGGAGTTGTAAATCTACGTAGTTGGTATCTATGCAGCACCTATCATAAAAAGCAGGCTTCATTCACTTGGAAATATACAGGACAGGATCCTGACCAGCAATAAGAACAATCAGTTGTAACAAGCCTATTGCAAGATAATGAAGATCTCAGTCTTAAAAAGCAGAGCTTGATGGAATTTGTCCTCTTAAATTTATTTTGCTGCTTCTTTTCCTTTTGGGGAATTATCCTAGTTTATTTTTAATGTCTGACTTTGAAAATAAATATAGTGAAGATAAAAATATTATACGAAAGAAAAGAAAAGATCTAGGAAAAAAAGAGGAAAGTTCTTCTAAAACATGCTGGCTCGGGAATTCTAGGAGTTGAAGTCCACAAGTCATAAAGGGGTTATTCCCCACCTCTGTTCTAAAACATAATACATATGAGGGGCATCAACTTTAGGTAAAACAAGTTAGCTCTCTCCAACGAGAGATATTGCAGGGAAAGACATCAGTTCTCCATTGTTTTCCTAAACTTCCTCTGTGATGCTCTCAGTAAACTAGTCTGCTGAGCTAAGTGTAATGTGGGAAACTGTCCAATCATCAACCATACAATTTGAAATAGCTTTCATTTGTTAAGTCTGTCACTATGTGAATGCTGTAAAGAATAGGTTATGTAGTTTTTTTTCTTTGCCTTAGGTAGAAAAATTTGTTGAGCCAGGATTTTACAATCACAAACATTTATCACCAGCAAAATTATGAGTGACAGCCCTGGACTAACTGCCAGCAATTGGAATCCTACATACAGCTGCTGTATTCTGCTTAAGTTGGTGCCCTAAGCAACTGCATAGTTTGCTCGTAAGTGTGGACCAAGACTGCCTATGAGCAAGGCTTCATTCTCTTCTCTCTGTATACCAATGACTGCATCTCCAATGATCTATCAGTTAAGCTACTGAAGTTCGCAGATGACACAACAGTGATTGGTCTCATTCGAGACAATGACGAATCCGCATATAGACGAGAGGTCAAACGACTAGCCTTGTGGTGCAACCAAAACAATCTGGAACTGAACACACTCAAAACCGTAGAAATGGTGGTAGACTTTAGGAAAAACCCTTCCATACTTCTATTCTATTCTATTCTATTCTATTCTATTCTATTCTATTCTATTCTATTCTATTCTATTCTATTCTATTCTATTCTATTCTATTCTATTCTATTCTATTCTATTCTATTCTATTCTATTCTATTCTATTCTATTCTATTCTATTCTATTCTATTCTATTCTATTCTATTCTATTCTATTCTATTCTATTCTATTCTATTCTATTCTATTCTATTCTATTCTATTCTATTCTATTCTATTCTATTCTATTCTATTCTATTCTATTCTATTCTATTCTATTCTATTCTATTCTATTCTATTCTATTCTATTCTATTCTATTCTATTCTATTCTATTCTATTCTATTCTATTCTATTCTATTCTATTCTATTCTATTCTATTCTATTCTATTCTATTCTATTCTATTCTATTCTATTCTATTCTATTCTATTCTATTCTATTCTATTCTATTCTATTCTATTCTATTCTATTCTATTCTATTCTATTCTATTCTATTCTATTCTATTCTATTCTATTCTATTCTATTCTATTCTATTCTATTCTATTCTATTCTATTCTATTCTATTCTATTCTATTCTATTCTATTCTATTCTATTCTATTCTATTCTATTCTATTCTATTCTATTCTATTCTATTCTATTCTATTCTATTCTATTCTATTCTATTCTATTCTATTCTATTCTATTCTATTCTATTCTATTCTATTCTATTCTATTCTATTCTATTCTATTCTATTCTATTCTATTCTATTCTATTCTATTCTATTCTATTCTATTCTATTCTATTCTATTCTATTCTATTCTATTCTATTCTATTCTATTCTATTCTATTCTATTCTATTCTATTCTATTCTATTCTATTCTATTCTATTCTATTCTATTCTATTCTATTCTATTCTATTCTATTCTATTCTATTCTATTCTATTCTATTCTATTCTATTCTATTCTATTCTATTCTATTCTATTCTATTCTATTCTATTCTATTCTATTCTATTCTATTCTATTCTATTCTATTCTATTCTATTCTATTCTATTCTATTCTATTCTATTCTATTCTATTCTATTCTATTCTATTCTATTCTATTCTATTCTATTCTATTCTATTCTATTCTATTCTATTCTATTCTATTCTATTCTATTCTATTCTATTCTATTCTATTCTATTCTATTCTATTCTATTCTATTCTATTCTATTCTATTCTATTCTATTCTATTCTATTCTATTCTATTCTATTCTATTCTATTCTATTCTATTCTATTCTATTCTATTCTATTCTATTCTATTCTATTCTATTCTATTCTATTCTATTCTATTCTATTCTATTCTATTCTATTCTATTCTATTCTATTCTATTCTATTCTATTCTATTCTATTCTATTCTATTCTATTCTATTCTATTCTATTCTATTCTATTCTATTCTATTCTATTCTATTCTATTCTATTCTATTCTATTCTATTCTATTCTATTCTATTCTATTCTATTCTATTCTATTCTATTCTATTCTATTCTATTCTATTCTATTCTATTCTATTCTATTCTATTCTATTCTATTCTATTCTATTCTATTCTATTCTATTCTATTCTATTCTATTCTATTCTATTCTATTCTATTCTATTCTATTCTATTCTATTCTATTCTATTCTATTCTATTCTATTCTATTCTATTCTATTCTATTCTATTCTATTCTATTCTATTCTATTCTATTCTATTCTATTCTATTCTATTCTATTCTATTCTATTCTATTCTATTCTATTCTATTCTATTCTATTCTATTCTATTCTATTCTATTCTATTCTATTCTATTCTATTCTATTCTATTCTATTCTATTCTATTCTATTCTATTCTATTCTATTCTATTCTATTCTATTCTATTCTATTCTATTCTATTCTATTCTATTCTATTCTATTCTATTCTATTCTATTCTATTCTATTCTATTCTATTCTATTCTATTCTATTCTATTCTATTCTATTCTATTCTATTCTATTCTATTATCGGGATTTTATTTAGAGTTTATTCTCAGGATTTCGTTTAGAGTTATCCTAATACTTCTAATAAGCCCAAGTGACCAAGCAATGTAATGTTGTGGGACTATAACTCAATAGTAGAGCACATACTGTCTTAGCATCGTTTGCAGGCCTGTCAAACTGGTGGCCTGTGGTCTGGATGCATCACATGCAGGCCACACCCACCCCAGCTCCACAAAGGCAATCGTGTCATGTGACACGATCAAGTTTGACACCTGTGATTTAAAGGAACTGGATTAATAAAATTGGAAAATTCTGCCTTAACCATGGGTAGGTAATTGCCAATAGTCAATGTTAAATTGGCTGTCCTGGAAGCCATAGATCAACACAGATTGTTTAATGTTTCTTAAGGTAGCATTCTTTTCTTCAGTAGACACATTTTGGTTTGTTATTGTCTGGTTAAAAACAACATAATGGCTTTCAGAACAATATTAAAAGATGGTGTAAATTGCCCCAAATTATATTCTATTGCTGTTTCAGCTGCATCTCCTAATGGAATAGGAAGACCTATTTTATGTATTTATAATATCATGGTAGGTCAGAAATAAGGATCTAATATATTAGAATGAGTCATTCAGCTTAGTGGCAACCACTAAAACTCCTGCATTTAATTTTCAGCTTTCTTTATTAGCTTCTGTAAATCTGACTCAAAGTAAGAATACCCCAAAGCCACTAGTGCTATTTTATCACTTATGACTAATAGTAGAAAAGGTCAGTATTAAACATCTGACCCAAATCAAACCCCTCTTGTAATTTCTGCCTCATTGAGTTGCCATCTCTTTTCATCTAAAAATATACTTTTTTTCCCTTTGTCCACAGTCATTAATTTATTTTCCCATATTATTATTTATGCTTAACCTCTGAGATAGTGGTTGGCATGAAAAGTACTCAGAATGAAATACGAATTTAGTTAGATTACAAGGCCCATTATCTTACTTTCCCAATACCTTTCATCAAATATACTTCCTTTTTTCTGGCTCACATATCTGTGTTTTTTAGACTGTTTGGTGAATTAGGGTTTATTTATTAAAATAAAGTGGATGACTCCATTGATAATCAATCCTGATCATGCAGATTTAGATTCTTAATATCTATATTTGCCAAGTGCTGAATTGTATCCTAATGTACTAAATTATGTTGAAAATGCCACTGAGAACATTTCAACCCACTATGATTTTATATTGCTACTGTTATATACTTGCTTTGAAGATCAACCTGAATATTTCACCTGGGGACCATGCGGAACAAGTAGATTTTATTTCTTACTGCCACAGCAACCAAAGCTAGCAAAGGAAATCTTCAGGCCACATGTGGCAATTACTCCAATTCCAGGACTTGAGGTCATTCAGCTCTCCAGCTGTTTTGTTTTGTTTCTTTTCTTTTTCTTTTTAACTTTGGACCACATTTCTATGAGCAATTTCCTTTTAAGATGTCAGCATGTGCACCTGTCCTTATTTGGCTCTGCCATACTTGGGTTTAGGTTTTATTCTAGACATCAGTGATTATGATTCTCTATCATTTTTTGCAGTCTCCATTTTGTTTCTCTATGAATGAATGCACTTCACTGAAGAAAAATATCCCTACTCTTGATCTAAAAAGTACCTCTTTTTTTGCAGGAAGACTTGGATTTAGCGCCTTCTTTCCAATAAATTGGAAGAGGCATGAGTATCAATGTGTGGAGGAGGGGGAAGGAATGGTAAACCATGCATGATAATGTTACCACTCAAAAGCCACAACTGATATACTTATGTCAGATTTCTGGACACAAGTGACATAACCATGACTTCTAGAAGATGACATCATTGGCTCATATATTGCCATAGGAGTTTATTTGATGCCCACTGAGAACCCAGGGATTTTGTGAAGGAAAACACCACACATTCAGTTGTAAAGCTCATCTGCTAAGTTTGGGAAGGCTTATTTGACTGACTATATGAGATTCTGCTAAGAGACTGGATGTCTGCTGATCACACAATCCGAACACTTTATATGAAAGGAGAAGCTCACAGATGCAGTTGATTAACTGAAAAAAGGGAGAGCAGCTGGAAAATGGTGCCACATTGCTCAGTTAACAACTCAGTCTCAGGCACACTTTTAAGAAGGAAAAGAGGCAGTTGGGAACTCCTGGCCACAGCAGGGGAACAGATATATGGGAATTTTGTGAGTTGAGCAAGAGACAAAGAAAACTGATTTCCTTTCTGCAGAATAAATGATCAAGGGATGTTCAGAGACTGTGAGGATGCCAGGGTTCCAAAGTCTGTGAAACATAGAGACTACCTTTTATCTGTACAGTTCCTAAGTGAGAAAACCAACTTATCAGCAATAAAGCAGGAATCAGCAGAGAACAGAATATTTTATAGTTGGTTGAGTATTATGAGTGCTTAATATAATAAGTTTATGGCATTCAGATACCAAGTTTACTTCCTTGAAACAAAGGTGGTTGAACTGGAAACATCTTGAGAGTCAACGAAGTACATAAACAAGACTTTCCAGGATGTTATATCTTTATCCCATTCTTAGGAGTGACAGTTTCTTTGCTGTCAGGATTATATTATATTAGGCCTGAAGAATATTTTGGGACAAGGGAAATAATCGCAACTTGAATTCAAACTGAACCAAAACTCTATTGTATAGTAAACAAAAAAATAATAATTTATATTTGGGAGAAAGTCAGCAGAATAGCATTTGATCTGAAAATATATAGATGTTGCTTAATGTACTATAGTAGGCTGGCGAGAAAATATCAGATTCAGGAAACAAAAAAACTGAAAAATGCCAATATTTGAAATGTGATTGTCAAATGCTAGAAAATCTCTGAACTAAAATGTAAAAAGACTTAATATAAGAGAAGCCTGGTACAACAGAATCAGAGGAATAAAGTTATCTCTGAATACAGACTTGATAAAAGGTCAGAGCAGGATGAGTTGCAGATGTTTGTTTATATAAAAAGAACATGAAAACTGCCACAGAGGAAGATATTAGGTTTAATTTCTAAATTGCTATATATCTGACATACATTAGATGTAGGAATATTCTATTGTTCACCTAATCAAAATACCAAATTAATTTTTAGATAGTGTAAGATGGAACAATGGTATAATAATATTCAGTCACTTGAATCACATACTTTAATATTATGCACTGGCCTCAACAGCTGTCATCAGAGAAGGAAGAGCACCAAAAAAAAGTATTCTCTGAAACAGAAACTTGTGTGTGAAACCAACAATAATCAACTGAGTTATAATCAGACTCAGTGTTATCTTCACACCACCACATTTTGGTTTCCAAAGGACATGTTGCTGGGAAAGAGTTATTTGTTCACTTCCAGCTGCGTGTATCCCAGAAGCATCTGGTTGGCCATTATGATGTACAAAATGGTAAATTAAGATACACATGAGCTGATCTAGCAAAGCTTTACTTATGTTTTTAAAAGATTGGCTGATCTTGAACCATTCATAGGCTTACTAGAAATTACATTGTGAGATAAATTCTGATGTTTACAGGCAGGAAGGAAAGTTATAAATACAAAGGCTAACATTTGAGATTCAGGAATATTTGAGATGATTAGATGGATAATTAGATTTTATGCAAGATATTGAGAATAATCAGTATCTTTTAATATCCACATACTTCCATTTAGTGGATCTTGATTTCAAATGTAAAAAATGGAGAAAACAATTACCTTGACCTAAGATACAGTGAAAGAGGAGCTCCAATAATAATTCTATTTCTAGCTTCTCATTGTCTTTAAAAGTTACAGTGTGCAAGTTGTAGCCAAACAAATCAACTAGGAAAACAAAAGTATGGCTTCTGAAATTCTTTCCAGTCCTTGTTTCAGCAGTGACTATGTGTTTGTATCTATGTGTATAACCCATGCATGTATGCATGGATTATCCTCTGCTTTTCTTATAGTTTATAACAGATTTCATCAATAAAAATATTATCTAGTTAGGCAACCAATCTAAAGAGAGCATCAAAGAACTCCGCAATTGAACCCTGCACTACTTTACATATATTCTCTTCCATTGGTTTTTTTTATAACTTTTCAGGGCTCCCCACCCAACCCCTAATAATTCTTAGCTTGATTTAGCCCTTTTGTGTTAAATCTATATTTTGCTGGCTTCTCTACATCAGGGGTCTCCAACCTTGGCAACCTTGACAACTTTAAGCCTGGTAGACTTCAACTCCCAGAAGCTTTGCTGGCTGGGGAATTCTGGGAGTTGAAGTCCACCAGGCTTAAAGTTGCCAAGGTTGGAGACCCCTGCTCTACACCATTACTGCCCAATCTAATTGTATTCTAGTTAGGTTTGAGATATTTATTTTGGTGATGGGAAGATAGATAAGAGTCTCAATTCTGTGTGTAGAAAAGAATAAAAATCTGTCATAGGTATAGGTTCACACACACACAAAAACATGTATATTCTACAAAACATTTCCTGTTAATCTTGTAAACAGTGACATCACACAGAATGTTGAGAGTGAACTTTGGAGAAAACCATATAGACATAATTACTTTTCCTTAGCCTCAAGCCCTTCTGTAAGACTTTCATTGTGAAACAAGATAAAGATGCACAAATTTCCCCTTTAGTTATCAAACCATAATCTTAAATCCATTGTTTTCTTCATCATATTTTCTTCAGGTAACTCTATCCTGAGCTCCTTGCTAATGTTGTCAGATATCAAGAGAAAGATATCCTCATTGTTCTGATTTCTTTAAAGAGTCTCCAGTACAAGCAGAATATTTTTTTAAAAAATCCAATTTTATTGCTATGGCATGCATGATTTCACAACATAATCAACTTATTTGCACCTAAAATACAGGATTTGTATCATAATGACACAGCAAATATTTTATCATTGCTTCATTATTGAGATTTGTTCCAGACACTTATGTTGATCTTTTGTAAACATTTGTTTTAATATGTTAAAACAATTGTTTTCTATAATGTTCAGTAGTTTCACAGATAATAAGTGATTTTATAATCTTTGAGGTCATGTCACTATTTCTTTTTTAGTTGGTACCCAAAGTTACAAAATTAGAAAAATCAACAGATGCTTTTTCAGAAGCAATTTAAACTTGATGGGAAAACTACATAAACAATGGAATTACATATCTGCCCATTACTGGTTTAGACTCTAAATAAAAATAGACCATAAGTGATAATGTTATTATCGCTGGAGATAAATACAACCAATAAATGTACTTTCAGTTGAATGTACTGAGGTTGCAATTCCACTGAGTAGTCAAGAGGCAGCAAAAGTGCTAAGTTGCAATTAGTGAGCCCCAGGAAAGATGTACTGAAGTAGATCTAAGGATTAGAGACTTCATTTATGGGCATTTTGGGAGAAAATGTAGCATGTTTCATGTTAATTTGAAAGCATATTTCTCCAATTTATCATTTACTCCTTTTGACCTTGGTATTTGACCTCCTTTTGCCACTTTCCTGGGGCTTCCTCTCCATTTACTGTCCCAGAATTGGCATTTTTTCCCTTCCCCATAATAAAAGCTGTTAGCTGAAATGAAAAAGAAGTATATCGTAAATATATTACAAGTGATTGCATGTTGCATGAAATTTTGCATGAAAAAATGTTGTTCTCAACTATCAATACAGAAATGAAATTGTCAGAGCAAATATTGTACAGTGTAGCTTACATGAAACATGAGACTTTGATAGAATTTAATATATTTTTTTATCTTTTTCATTCAAATGAAATGAGAGGAAGTGTATCTAACAGTAATACATGCGATTGTATGTTGCATGAAATTTAGCATAATGACAATGTTGTTCACAACTACTAATACAGAAATGAAATGGTCAAAGCAAATTCTGTACATTGCAACTTTCCTAAGATATGAGGCTTTTATAATAGATTTTGATAGATTTTTATGTTTTTCATTCAATTAAATAAAACTTGTTTTATAAAATAAAATTTGTTTGTTGCTTTTAATTTATTCTCAAAACAAAGGTCTGTAAAATTATTGACGATAACATGGAAGGTTTTTGACCTTACCTTGGCTTTTGCACATAATCTCTTCAGCTGCCTGGAGTTTGTAAACTTTAGTAAATTCAGAGAAAGACTTCATAAGCAAATTTGTCCCTGTCATATTTTTTTTCTTTTGGACCAGAAAGAGGTGCAAATAGGACACTTGCAAAAGATAATATTATTTTGCCACATTGAGAAATTAATAGAAGCTCACAAATATCAAATAAAATTCTGAATAAATTCAAATGTACTCTGAAAATGAATAGAGCAACTGAATTCTATTTCCCGGGGAGGCTGGGGGGCGCAAAAAACATGAATTGTTAAGACAGTTTTTGGAACAGCAATTTTTTCTACAATGTGTATCCATTCGCTACTGAAGTGAGAAATGTCTATAGTATGAGTGGTATTGCAGATCCTATAGTTTCAGAATTGGATTAACAAGAAAGCAATATTATAGTTTGCAGAAATACACTGAGGAGTCATATTATATCTGCAAGGTGAAGAATGTGTTTCAAAGCAAATCCAGATAATTTAAACAAGTTGTGGAGCATTGACAATTAGAAGAAAGCAGGAAGCTTTGCCAATATAACTTTAAGGGTAAAAACATCTTGAATTCTGACTTAAAATCAAATAAAATGAAGAAATATAGTTATTTCTGGATATTCCTATGAGGAAAATGTATGCTATGTCTTCTGTCATAAATAAGTTATGCAATCTATATTCATTTGTGGTGATCCCCCTGAGATTTCCGAGGGAAAAGGGGGGAAACTCAAAATGTTAAAGATTAAAATTGTTTCTTGCTTCCAATAGATTATTTATAGAATTCTTCTCTAACTTTGTACTTTCCAAATGCTAAGGTTCACCTTTTATCATTTCTATCAGGCATGAGTAGTACAGTGAAAGAAATCAGCATCATAATCATCATCAATATCATCTTCACATTCCTCTTCATATGCTGAAGGAAGGATAAAATATTGTAGGTAGTCCTTAATTAACAACAGTAATTGGAAGCAGAAACTTCATCATTAAGCCTGTGACCATAAAGCACAACATCATGTGACCACTCTAACTTTACAGTGACAGTTGTAGTAGTTTCAGTTGTGATCATTAGGCAAATTCAACAGTCATTAGGTGCATCGATATGTGATTGCCATTTGTGACCTCTTCTTCACTGACTTTGTCAGAAGCCAGTGAAAATCACAAATGGTGACCACATGACCCTGGAACATGTTGAAGATAATAATTGTGAGCTAGTTATCAAGTGCCCAAATCACAATCATGTGACTTCAGAGATATTGCAACAGCCTCAGCTCGAAGGACCAGTTGTAAGTCTCTTCATACAGGCCATTGCAACTTCAACTGGTCACTGAACAAGTCATTAATCAAGAACTACCTGTATAAAACCTGTGAAAGTCAAGTTGGCTCAAGGAATAGTTCTGGATGTCAGAATGATGGATGAGTAATAGCTCATGAACAGAACAGACTAAGGTATCCAGAACTATTCCCTATCTATTTCTTTTATTTTAAAAAAAGTAATGACCTTAAACATTTTTAAAATGTTTAAGAATTGAGACATCATTATAAAAGGGTAGGTAGCAATTATATATTTGATTAATTGTAAAAATCCAGTAGAAGCTCCAATGAAATATTAAGCTGGTTTCACCAAATGTATTGGGATCAGGACTTTCCAAATTTACAGACAGTATATGTTGTAGAAGTTATAACTCCAATACAAATGGAAGCTGTAGTCATAGCATATCAGGAGAGCATCAAATTTAAGATGCTGCTCTCTCCCCCACCCCCCAATAGATTGATGCAGATAATCACAGTCCACTTTCCTGTCACTTGATCTTCCAAGACACAAAAGCTGTGTCTGGAGGTGATAAAGTGATAAGAATGTACAGTAGCTGAGAATGAAACTTTTTCTTTCATACAGAAAGAAAACCTCTCATTATGGGCAAAGAGAAAATTAAAGTGAACTAAGAAACTGATGAGAAGCAGCTGCTGTTGGAGTTGCAGATATAAAGAAAATAATGGCTGGCAAAAGATGGTTGTAGCTGTGGAAGAAACACTGGTGGGCTATAAAATATTGAAGAAAGTTCCTGAATAAAGGCAAATTGCCAAAAATGAAAGAGGATCATTCTTCAAGGGGATCAGCCTACCCTGCTGAGAATAAAAAGAAGGTGGTCTAAAGATCAATATTCCAGTAGATGACAAAGGTTGCCAGCTGAGTTTTCTTTGAACTTCTTGATTTGCTTTAACATGAATTCAAAAACACAAAAATGTTATTTAGATATATATCTTAAGTTAAGCATGCAGATTCCAAAGCCATTTCCTAACTTTGCAGGAAATTAATTAAATGTTGGATAGCAATAGCAATAGCACTTAGACTTATATACCACTTCACAGTGCTTTACAGCCCTCTCTAAGCAGTTTAGAGTCAACATATGGCCCCCAACACTGGGTCCTCATTTTACCAATCTCAGAAGGGTGGAAGGCTGTGTCAACATTGAGCTGGTAAGACTCGAACTGCCAAACTGCTTGCAGCTGGTGATCAGCAGAACTACTGGATTCTAACTACTCACCACTATGGTTTTTGGATGGTCAACCTATCAAAATAATAAAATGTTTTTATAGTAAAACACCAGTAGTGGGGAACAAGTAAAACACCAGTAGTGGGGGACATTGTCATGAAGCAAGCCCAAATTATTTTCTCACTTTTCTACATACTCCCAAAGGAGCAGGGACTTACATTATAATGCCATGACACAGCTTTTGTCATTCTGATGAAAATAGTTAAGATAGTACAGATGCCACTGGCTAATCTCCTAAGAGCAGAGAGAGAAAGAAACTGAAGAGACTGTAGCCACATGTTACTTACATGCTTTCTGGCTGTAAAAGTCAAACTCTTAGAAAAATTGAAGTTTGTTTTTATTTATTGCAAGGGCAATGGTATATATAATACTGGTCTACAACCCTGGTGGTTTTTCAGTCAAAACCCAAGCATTCTGCCTGTGACTCCACTATGTATGTATATCTATCAATCTATCTATGAAACAGATAAATAAGGAAATCATCAGCCTCAACAAAACATTGTCCCTGGATGATTCAATGAATTGGAACCAGAATAGAGCTGGAAGGGACCTTGGAGGTCTTTCAGTCGAACTCCCTGCTCAAGCAAGAAACCCTAAACAATTTCAGACAAGTCTAGTCTCTTCTTAAAAACCTCCAGTGATGAAGCAGGCAAGTGGTTCTACTGGTTAATCGTCTTCATTGTTAGGAAGTTTCTCCTTAATTCCAGGTTGCTTCTGACCTTGATTAGTTTCCATCCATTGTTTCTTGTCCTGCCCTCTGGTACTTTGGAAAATAAATTTACCTCCTTCTCTTTGTGGCAGCCTCTCAAAAACAGGAATATTGTTTTCATATCCCCTCTAGTCCTTCTTTTCTCTTATCCAATCCTGCAACTGTTCATCTATTTTATCTCCAGGCCTTTAATCATCTAAGTTGCTCTTCTTTGCACTTTTTCCAAAGTATCAACATCTTTTTTATAATGTGGTGAATGAAACTAGCATACAATAGCAGCCAAAAAGATATTGGGAAATCCTAGAATACAAAGTATAAGAGTCCTTTTGGATTTTATGAAGAGAAGGACATTGACAAGTAGCAAAACTATATTTGCTGACAACAATGTGTAGTGAGAACTGGAGGCCAAGATAACAAGCGGGGAGAAAATCACATGTTAATTAAATTATAGTTGAAGGACAATTGGGAAATGCATCAGTAGCTGAGAAAAGTGAGAACAGTTTGTGTTTTTGTTTTTGTTTTTTTTAATTAAAGGGAAGGAGACAAAGGAGAGAGCAGGATTTAAGATTGGCAATATGGATCTGACTGCAATAGATAAACGATAATGATTTAAGACTCATGAATAGAGAAGAGTGAACTAAAGAATTAATGTATATTTGGTCAGTTTAAAAAGGAAGCTATGGGACTGGATGTAAAAGAATAATGAACCAATTTGTATTGACATAAAGTTGTGGGAATTATTAAGGAACAAGAAGCAATAAATGATACCTGCAGATAGAAAGCAGATTGAAGTTCACATTGAATTATAGAAATGCAAGCATGTATGTATCAACTAATTTAGGTGTATGATAACACCTAAAGAAGACCATAAAGAGATGGAAATTAACATATTTGCCACTGAATTCAAGCTGCTAATTTTAATATATAAAGCCCTGTTAAGATCTGAAAGGAAGGTTTTTTTCAAATTGGGGCGCAGTAGCGTTAGGATTTGCAGTCATTTGAAAGATAAATTTTTTTATTTATTTTATTTATTTATTTTGTCACAACACTATATATAAGCATAAGCATGAAATAACTATATGACATATAAGCATATATATAAGTATAAGCATGAAATAATTATACGAGTTGGATATAATCAAGGGGAACATTAGGACAGGAACGGTAGGCATGCTGGTGCTCTTATGCATGCCCCTTACAGACCTCTTAGGAAAGAGGTGAGGTCAATAGTAGATAGTCTTTGGTTAAAGCTTTGGGGATTTTGGGAAGAGACCACAGAGTCAGGTAGTGCATCCCAGGCATTAAAAACTCTGTTACTGAAATCATATTTTCCGCAATCAAGATTGGAGCGGTTCACATTAAGCTTAAATCTATTGTGTGCTCATTGTTGTGATTGAAGCTGAAGTAATCTTCAATAGGAAGGACATTGTAACAGATTATTCTATGAATTAAACTCAGGTCCTGCCAAAGGTGGCGGAGTTCTACATTTTGTAAACCCAGGATTTCAAATCTGGTGGCATAAGGTATTTTGTTGTATTCAGAGGAGTAGAGAACTCTTCTTGTAAAGTATTTCTGAACACACTCAATTGTATTAATGTCAGAAATGAGGTGTGGATTCCAGACAGGTGAGCTGCATTCAAGAATTGGTCTTGCAAATGTTTTGTATGCTCTGATTGCCTTTTTAGCAATCTAGTTGCAGTGGGCGTTGGTACTTAGATCGTTTGATATGAAAAGTCCAAAGTCTTTAATGGGGTGAGGGTCATCTACAAGGTAATGTCCATCAAGCTTGTATTTAGTGTTCTGATTCTTTTTTCCAATGTGTAAGACATAGCATTTGCTGGTTGAGATTTGGAGTTGCCAAATTTTTGACCATTCTGACACAAAGTCAAGGTCTTTTTGAAGGGTAGCCGTATTGTTGGTAGTGTTAAATAGTTTAACATCATCGGCAAAGAGAACACAATTACTTATAATATGGTCACAGAGGTCATTAATTTATAATATGAAGAGTGTTGGTCCTAGAACACTGCCTTGGGGAACACCGCTATTGACAGGAGCAGGATTTGATAGGGCACTGCCTATTTTGACAACTTGTTGTCTGTTTGACAGGAACGCTGTTATCCAATTCTGGAGGGGACCGGAGATGCCTTAGGATTTTAGTTTTAGAAGAAGTTTGTCATATACCACTGAGTCAAAATCTTTACAGAAGTCTATGTAAATTGCATCTATTGCTTTGCTCTGACCAAGATTTGTAGTCCATATGTTTTTGCAGTGAAGAAGTTGTAAATTACAGGATAATTTTTTTCTGAAACCAAATTGTTTATTAGAGAGTAGGTTGTTTGTTTCAAGGTGGAGGGTGATGGATTGGTTGATGATTGATTCCATTACTTTGCAGATGACGCAGCATAAAGAAATTGATCTGTAATTTTCAACTAGGCTGCAGTCTCCTTTTTTGAAGACAGGGATGACCGTGCCTAGTGATCATAGTTTAGGAAGGGAGCTGGTCCTGAAAGATTTTTCAAAGATTATGCTTAGGTGTTCTGCTACATTAGTGGAAAGTTTTTTTAAGAAGTATGCACAAAGACCATCAGGTCCAATAGATATAGATGGTTTCAGTTCGCAAAGAGCCTTTTCAATATTATCTTCTGTGAAATCTATTTGTGTTAGGTCATTGTAATCATTGTTGGTACGACTGGGGAATGTTAGGTATGAGACATTACTGTTAACAAAGACTGAGCCGAAGAATGTGTTAAAGAGGTTTGCTTTAGCTGTTTCATCATTACATTCTTTACCGTTAGATTCTTTTAGGGTTGGGGTGGATCTCGAGTCTTTAAGTTTGTTGTTCACAAAATTATAGAAAGCTCGATTGGATTTTGTGTGCAGAAGGTCTTGTTTGATGTAGTAATTGGCACATTCAATCTTTATTTGGCTGCATATATTTTTGTAGTGGTTTCTGAAGTTGGCTACATAGCCAGTTTTGTTTTTTCTTCAGAGGGATTTTTTTTTTGATTGGAGCTTTTTTATTGATATGGGTAATTTGTTTTTCCTGATTTTGGTGGTGGTTTGTGGTACGTATAGTTTAATAACTCTAGGGATTTCAAGTAGGAAAATTCTATAGTAGTCTTCAGCAGTGGTACAGTTAGAGAATAGATGTTGCCAGTCAAGAGATGAGAGGTCAGTGTTTATAAGATCATAGTTGGCTTTTTTGAAATTGTATTTTGGAATGCCATTATTATGGAGATTATTGTAAGGGCGTATATTGAGACAAAAGTCTATCATGCTGTGGTCACTGTTGGAAAAGAGTTCTTTTATTTGTAGTCCATAAATTGAGTTTGAGTTGTTGAAGAAGATGAGGTCAAGGCAGTTGTTGAGTCTCGTATTGTTAGTTATTAGTTGATCATGACCTAGATTTGTAAAAACATTATAAGGGTAGTATGGATGGGTTCAGTTGTACATTTATTTGTTATCCAGTTAATAAGAGGTAGGTTTAGGTCAGCCAGGAAGATGAGAGGATAAGGGCAAGAGGCATCCCATGTTAGTAGTGTGGTTAACATGTTCACATGTGCAATGTCATAGTCAGGGGCTCTGTAGCATAGCAAGAAGCGAAGTGTGATGTTAAGAGACAGTTCACATACAATAGTTTCAGGAAGAGCGAGTTTATGTGCAACTTGAATATTTTTTAGATTCAGTGATTTTTTGTAAAAGATAGCCACTCCACCTCCTCTGCGGGTTTCGCGATCGGATCGGAAAACATGATACTCTTTGTCTGAAATAATGGAGTCAGGGAGGGATGAGTTCAGCTATGTTTCGCATACAAATATAATGTCAAATATACCAGTATTTAACAAGAGGAGAAATTCAGGTATTTTGTTTACAATACTTCTTCCATTTATCAGTTTGCATATAAGATCTGCAGTGGTTGGTGTAGACGAAATTAGAAGTGTGCATACCTAGTTTTGGATGATGGCTGGTTGGTGCACTCATTGAGGTCATTCCATGACATTCCATGATAAGGGAAGACACTTATTTTCATCAGGATTTTCATTAAATGTTATACCTATATAAATCAAGATGTTTCAAGAGATTTTTTTCTTAGTAACAATGGCCTTTCAGTATGTATTTTATTATTTTTAAAAATATATTTAAAGTTCTAATGATTGTAGGCTTTTTTTATAATGAAAGGCAGAGAAAAGAAAGGCTCTTAATAAACACAATTTTCTAGACCTTGAACAAGAAATATTCTCTTAGCCTGAGCAATCTTGAATGGAAATGGCTATTTAAATTCAGTCTAATCTGGCTTCCAGTTCAGTTTGGGAGAGAAACTGCCTTGGTTGATTACTTGAATTGGAAAATGTTAGTTCTGTCTTAAACTGTCAATCCAGAATTTGGGCTGAGGGATCATCAGTAAAGGATGCTAAACCTAAGGAAATGCTAAAATTCATGCTTTTGAATAAATTTACCAAGTGTTTGCTTTAAACCAAGCAATTATAAAACAGCTGTCTCTGAAGTTTCTGTTTTCCTTTATCTTCTGTTATGAAAATATTAATATTTGCATTTAGCTATCTTCATTAATAGAGGTCATGTTTTATAAGTGTGCAAGCGACATTGATGTAGCACAATAGCTATTATTGTCCTAAGTTAAAAAATTTAGTCAGTTTAAAACTAGATTATCATGTATTTAATGTTTATCTCTAAAGAGATTGTTAGAATAATCTGATAGGGTTTTTTAATTTGCCCTGCAAAGTGCTAATTAAGCCTGTGAAAAGAAGAGAAAAAATCCCTCAAATTAAAAAGATAAACGTGATAAAGCCGGCATTTAAGCCATTTAGAACCAAGGATGATTTAAAATCCTGCTTTGGCCACAATTTATTGTATTTCTGTGGGAGATTCACATACAGTATTAATTATGTCTGATAAGTGCAAAGCAAAATACAGCTATACCAAGGACCATTGCATACTGACACTTTTCAGGGTCAGCTTTGTTTTTCATAATTAATACATAGACATGATGGCTTTCTGTAATGGTTCAATGTTATTTATCCCAATTTATATCTTTCTACTTCCCTAAAAGGGTTCAGGTATGAATTATATGTTTTACCAAGTCTTTCCCCTTGATGACTGTAAGTTAGACAGGTTATCTTAGCTAAAAGAAATCCAAAGGAGTCTATAGTTCCACCTTCCATAAAATCTTAAAAGCATGGAGATACAGCATATGTTCTTGAGTTAGTTTCCCTTCACACTGGATAGGTAGCAAATCTTATAGCCCTGCTTCCTACATCCATACATCCGACCCATTCCATATGTAGAGGATGAATCCTGGGAAGAAACTATCCAAATCTCAACAAATAAATGCTCTGTCCTATATTTTGGCAATAAAAATCAGAATACCAAATATAAGTTGGGCAGAAACAACCTTGTAGACAACCCTCATTCTGCCAAGGACCTAGGAGTACTCATCTCAAATGATCTAAGCCCCAGAGCTCACTGTAACAGCATTGCCAGAAAGGCATTAAGAATTGTAAGCCTAATTTTCTGAAACTTCTTCTCTGGTAACATTGTATTGCTAACTAGGGCATACAAAACCTTTCCCAGACCAATTCTCAAATACAGCTCATCTGCCTGGAATCCACACTGTATATCAGACATTAATATGATTGAGTGGGTCCAGAGGTATTTCACGAGATGAGTACACCACTCCTCTACTCACAATAGAATCCCTTATGCCAGGGAGAACTGGACCGGATCCCTCTTGTAAAAGTAGAGGCACCTTGGACAACCAAGAGGAAAAGGGAAGTTCCTCGGAGGTTGGAGGAAACTCTTCGGTCTGACAGCAGGGGGTGGGGGGCGCCATTACAACTGTCATGAAGCTGGGGCAACTAGAATAAGATTTGTGCAGGAATGGTATTTTGGATGGAGTATTGGTCCTGGGTGAGTGATTGGCCAACTCACAGTTAAAAAATAACTATTTGAAAATTTTTAAAAGAAGTCCCGGTGAGGAAATAGCAGCTAATTGGCATTGTGGAATGTTAATGGAGGGAGAAGAACAAAACAGAAGTTAAAGCACTAACGCCCAAATGGAGCTTGATATTTGGATTGGAAATTGGATTTGGAGACATTAAAATTATTATAGGAAAAAGAAACCCAAAAAGAAAATATTTTCTGAACAAGATTGGACATAATTTTAAAAGTTTTGAACTTTGAAGGAAGAATAAAGAAAAATTCAAAATAGAAAAGCCCTGTAAAGGAAATTTTTCAATTGGATTTGAAATTTGATTTTAAACTGGAATTTGGGATATATAAAATTAAGGAGAGAAAGAAGAAACTTGAAAAGCTTTTGATAAGTAGATTTAATACACAAATTGGATATTTTGCGACTTTGTTGATTTGAAACTTGTGGATTGGAGAGAGACATCTGCTGGCAGAAAAAAGCACTACAACAAACAATTTGAAATCCAAAAAATATTACAGTGATCTTGAACTACAAGAATGGTGAGAAGTTTGAAGGAAGATTTGTTTTCTTTTAAGTTGTTTGATCTCGACAACCAAAGGATGTGGAAAATAACAAAACTGTAAATTGGAGTTAAAAACAAACCAGAATGTCAAAATGTGGCAGGAACTAATTGAGATGGTCAAAATGATGCATATATCATTTAATCTTGATAGAAAATGAGAAATTGTGTCAGAACGTATTCAATTGGATAAAGAGGGTAAGAATGAGAAGCAAGAAAACAGCACTGACGATAAAGACATTGATGATGAAAACTTAAATGATTACATTGGGAGTAACAATGAAAAAAAGAGAAGGGATAGGAGGAAACAACCTACAAAAAAGAAGCAAACTAAGGGAAGAAAAGGAAAGGGGAAAAGACTAGACGAAATATTTTTAATGATTACGCTGGGATTAACAGTGGCAAAAATAGAGAGGATAGGATGAAGCAAGAGAAAAAGAAAAGGGGAAAGGATTAGGTACAAAAAAGTTAAATGATTCCACTGAGTTCAACAGTAGGGAGATAAGAAAAGTGAGAGGAGAAAAGGGGAATGGATCAGATGGGAACTTAGGCCAACCTAGACAAGTAAAGGATTTAAAAGTCAAAAGAAGGATACAAAAGAAAAGACATAATAATTATAAAAAGAAAAAAAGAAAATGAGAGAATGGGATAAAGGGAGGAAAATTTAAAGAGGTGGATTGCTGAATGGACCAAGAGAAAATGGTTAAAAGGAGAAAATAATGGAAAGGAGGAAGCGTAATAGGATATATACCTATAGTAATAAGTGAGCTATATTATTATTAATATTTGTGATTGTAATACGAATTAATTAAATGAATTGTATTAATATCAGTATTGTAAAAATTGAATTATGATATAAATTGTGAAATACAAAAAGAATGGTAGAAGGGTTAATATGACCTTATTATGATGTATTTAGAAGGGGTTAAGATATGGAAATTCAAATGAAATTGAAATTGAATAAGATATTAATGAAATTAAGAAAAAGAAGAAAATTAAGAGATTAAGAAAATGTTTGTATCTGAAAAAGGTGGTATGAAAAACAAATCTGAAGAAATATTTTTTTTTTGGTAAAATGGTAAAATGGTTAATAGGGAAATAAGAAATGATAAATTGGTCCCTTAGAAAACAATTGTATGTAATGTAAGCCACCCTGAGTCTTCGGAGAAGGGCGGGATATAAATGTAAAAAAAAAAAATTGACATTAAGAGATAAATGTGAAATATCAAGCTACAATAAATAAATAGAAACTAAGGATGGAAATGACTATGTTTAAATTAAAGGGTTTCAATAGAATAAAGGAAATAAGAGAAAACAAATTGATGATGATTTACAAATGTGATTTTGAGAAATATATATGATAAATGGAGAAATAAGATAATGAAATGAAACAAGATTAAGATTGGAGGTTAGGGCGGATAGTAATATTGATTATATATTAAATATTAAGTAGAGGAAAAATAAAAAAGTAGAAAAAAGACTATTACGGCAGAAATTGAAATATATAAATTATATTTGGGAAATATAAGCTGTATAAATTTTGACTCGGTCAATACTCTATTCAGAAAAACTGTACTGTTTGTTGGTTTGTATGTCTGTTTTTTAAAAAATAAAAAAAATATTAAAAAAAGAATCAGGATTGATATTTTGGGCTTGGAAAATCTGGAACTGCGCCGCCTGTGGTCTGATCTAAGCATAGTACACAAAATTGTCAGCTTCAACATCTTTACCTGTTAAGGACTTCTTCAGCTTCAACGTCAATAATACATGGGCAAACAATCGATACAAACCCATAGTAAACTGCTCCAAACTCGATTACAGAAAATATGATTTCAGCAACAGAGCGGTCAATGCCTGGAATGGTCTACACAACTCCATTGAAGAGATTTTTCATCTCTTCTACGCATGCGCAAGATGGCGGCTTACTGAAACGCCGGATCATCGGCTGGTGGATCCCTGGCTGATGGCGATGGTTTGCGGTCGCCTATGCCGCTGGCTCCCCTCGGCCCGGTGAATAGTACATCTCAGCAATCGCGGGTGAGGTCTTTGGACCTCTTTGAACCCGCGGTTGCTGCGCTGGAGGCCGGAGGAACCGGAGACGGGGCGGATGAAGATGGCGGCCCTGCGGAGGTGCGTGGGCGGCTGGCCGACCCTCAGCTGTTCTCAGCTGTTTGGCGGTGAGCGGCATGGGTTTCTAGCGCCGCTACCGCTTCCATCAGGCGACACCCACCCTGGACTAAGCCGCATGGACTCGGCTCCCCCGCTCTTGTTGTCATCTCCCTGTTGGTTACAGGGTGAGCGGTGGGAGACGAACGGCCATGTGGAGGTGTGGGGGGGGCGGCGGATGCCAGCTTCGCCGCGACGCCCGGGTTGTGTGGCTCAGCATTTTGGCCCTCGCTTCAAAACGCCTTTTCCATCGGCGGTGGAGGCTTGGCGGACTGGTGAAGGCGGCCTTGTGGAGATGGGGGGAGGGGGCTGCATGTTTTTCAGCTGAGATGGCGCTTATTCAGCTGCGCCTTGTTTGCACCCCTGGACTCCGCCTCCTTGGGCTTCTGGTTTCCAGCTTGTTAGATCATCTCTCCCACTGTGGATGGGGGCAAGTGATGGACATGATGACCATGTTGAGGCGTGGGGCAGGAAGGTGTATTCTTCAGCTGATACTGTGGCTACCCTCCACCCCCACCCCCGGACCTCCTTCCTGGACTGCTGGAACATCTCTCCGCAGACGGCATACTCCGTCCAGCGGAACATCTACCTGGTGGATGGGCTGAGACGGTTTACGATCTTTGTCTGCTAATCCATCAGGATATAAATGGACTTTACATCTTTTAGGACGGACTGCCTGTCTCTTTTTCCATCTCTTTTTCCATCCGTTACGGACTCCAGAATGACATCCCAGTATAACATCTCGGCTGCCAAATGGGACATAGTCAGCTGATGGTTGATTCTATGCTATTCGCACAGGAACTCTTGCGCCTGCAGGTGCCCCGCCGCAGGAATGGCCCACCACACTATCGAGGGCCGGCCTCTATGACGGGTCTTGGGACCCACAGAGGTGGCATGCTAAAAGAAGGGTTTATGGGGTTTTTAGAAAGGGAATTTTAAGGGTGGGAGGGTAAGGGCGGTAATGGGGTAACCCGTCGGGTAGGGGCCAGTTCCTGCACATGCTCGCGGTTTTTCTTTATTAGGTCCAGAGGTTATGGGGAGAGTGTGTTCCTATCTGTGAGGGTGGTTCTATTGACACGGTAAGTGGGAGAGGCAGATATGGCGGAAGCGAGGTCATATCAAGTTCGGGAGCGCGTGCTCGATGTTTGAAAGCGATCACGCGCCCGACCCCTTGACTTCACCCGTTTCCCGGATGGTCAGGATCCTCAGAGCTTGGGCCTCCGGCTGATGTTGTGCAATGCTCGGTCCGTGGTGAATAAAGCCCCCCTCGTTTGTGACCTTATACAGGGGGGTTCCGCGGACCTTATGGGCATTACGGAGACCTGGTTGGGCACTGAAGGGGGCGTGCCCCTGGTTGAGTTGTGCCCGCCGGGTTTCCGTGCATTCCATCAGCCGAGGGCCCAGGGTAGGGGTGGGGGGGTGGCGGTTGTGATTAGAGAGAGTCTAGAGCCGAGGAGACCACTGTACCTCAGATTGCGGGTGCGAATCCTCTTTGTGAGATGGGGTCATAGGTGTCAGATGGGTATGCTGATCACGTACCTGGCTCCTTGCTGCGTGACAGCTGCCCTGCCCGAGCTCCTGGAGGTGCTGGCTGGGTGGCAGTTGAGCCCCCCAGACTTTTAGTCATGGGGGACTTTAACTTGCCATCGTCCGGCTCGTCATCGACGGCAGCTCGGGAGTTCATGGCTTCCATGACGGCCTTGGACATGACCCAAGTAGTTGATGGCCCTACTCACATTGGGGGTGGCACCCTGGACCTGATTTTTCTCTCTGGTCAGTGGTTGAGAGATCTGGACTTAAAGGAATTAGTCATTGAACCTTTGTCATGGTCAGATCACTCTCTTCTTCGCCTGGACTTTCTGACCGCCATTCACCACCGCAGGGAGACGGAGCCGACACGTTGGTCCCGCCCCAGGCGCCTGATGGACCCGGATGGGTTCCGGACGGAGCTTGGGCCATTTCCTGAGGGTCTGGCTCACGGCTCGACTGAGGAACTTGTTGCGGCCTGGGAACAGGCGCGGGGCCTTGGACCGTGTCGTGCCTTTGCGGCCTCTGACCCGCGAGGTCCCAACCGCCCTTGGTTCTCCGAGGAGCTGAGAGGATGAAGCGCCGGAGAAGACGCCTGGAGAGTCTTTGGAGGTCTAGCCGTTCGAAGCTGATCGACACTAGTGAAGTCCTATACTAGGACTTACCTAGTGGCATTGAGGAAGCGAGGCGAGCTACGCCTCCTCCTCATTGCATCGGCAGATAACCGCCCAGCCGCCCTGTTTCGGGTGACTCGCCTCTTACACCAGGGGAGCGGGATGACCCGCTGCAGGGACGTGCTGAGGAGTTTAACGGTTATCTATACGATAAAATCGCTCAGCTTCGGGATGGTCTGGACCAAGATTGCAGTGATACGGGCGAGATGCGTGAGGGTGGTCTTGGTGACATTGTGTGGGATGAGTTTGACCCTGTGGCTCCGAGGACATGGACAGGTTGTTGGGTAGGTTGAATGCCACCACGTGTTTACTGGACCCGTGCCCTCTTGGCTGGTGCTGGCCACCGAGAGGTGACACGAGGCTGGCTCCAGGCGATTACGACCGCTTCTTTGGTGGAGGGTGTCTTCCGGCCGCCTTGAAAGAGGCGGTGGTGAGGCCCTCCTCAAGAAGCCTTCCTGACCCGCTGTTTTAGGTAATTATCGTCGTCTCCAACCCGCTCACGGCGAAGGTTGTAGAGAGTATGGTGGCATATCAATTTCCCTTGCACCTGGATGAAACTGTCTATCTAGACCTGCTCCAGTCCGGTTTTCGCCCGGTTACAGCACGGAGACGGCTTTGGTCGCGTTGGTGGATGATCTCTGGAGGGACAGGGCCAGGGGTTGCTCCTCTGCCCTGGTCCTATTAGACCTCTCAGCGGCTTTCGATACCATCGCCCATGGGATCCTGCTGCGCCGGTTGGAGGGATTGGGAGTGGAGGCACCGTTTATCGGTGGTTCTCCTCCTATCTCTCCGACCGGTCGCAGTCGGTGTTGACGGGGGCAGAGGTCGGCCCCGAGGCGCCTCACTTGTGGGTGCCGCAGGGTCGATCCTCTCGCCTTCTGTTTAACATCTACATGAAGCCGCTGGGTGAGATCATCAGTGGTTTCGTGTGAAGTACCAGCTGTATGCGGATGACACCCAGCTGTATTTCACACCGACCACCCCAACGGTTATCAAGTGCTGTCCCGTGCCTGGAGGCCGACGGGTCTGGATGGGGAGAAATAGGCTCAAGCTCAATCCTCCAAGACAGAGTGGCTGTGGATGCCGCATCCCGATACAGTCAGCTAAATCGCGGCTGACCATCGGTGGCGAGTCATTGGCCCCGATGGAAAGGGTCCGCAACTTAGGCGCCCTCCTGGATGAACGGCTGTCTCTAGAAGATCATTTGACGGCCGCCTCCAGGAGAGCGTTCTACCAGGTTCGCCTGGTACGCCAGTTGCGCCTTTCTGGACCGGGATGCCCTATGCACGGTCACCACGCACTCGTGACGCCTCGCCTGGATTACTGCAATGCTCTCTACATGGGGCTCCCTTGAAGGGCATCCGGAGGCTGCAGTTAGTCCAGAATGCGGCTGCGGGTGATAGATGGAGCCCTCGTGGCTCCCGTGATAACACCCATCCTGCGCAGGCTGCACTGGCTACCTGTGGCTTTCGGGTGCGCTTCAAGGTTTTGGTGACCACCTTTAAAGCGCCCATGGCATTGGGCCGGCTACTTACGGGACCGCCTACTGCTACCGAATATCTCTCACCGACCGTGCGCTCTCACAGAGAGGGTCTCCTCAGGGTGCCGCGCTGCAATGTCGCCTGGCGACACCCAGGAAGGGCCTTCTGTGGGGCCCCACCCTCTGGAATGAACTACCCCGGACTTCGCCAGCTGACCTCCGGACCTTCCGCTGGCTTAAAACGTATTTATTTAATTGTGCAGGGCTGAGCTAGATTTTAAATTATTGGTTTTAAATTGGGTTTTATTTGATATTTTAATTCTAAATTTACGGGCTTGTTAGAATCAGTTTTTTAATTGTTTTATATTGTATTTATATGTTTTTTAAATGCCTGTACACCGCCCTGAGTCCTTCGGGAGATAGGGCGGTATATAAATTTGAATAAATAAATAAATAAATAAATAAATAAATAATAAATACGTCCACAAACCCTCACAGCTTCAACCTTAAACTGTCTACTGTGGACCTCACCCCATTCCTAAGAGGTTCATAAAGGGGGCAGGCATAAGTGCACCAGCATGGCTACCATCCCTGTCCTACTGTCCCCATTTATTTGTATTCATTTCCTTCATTCATGTCCAAGTTCATATTCATACCTGCTATCTTGTACATGTTTGACAAACTAATAAATAAAATATATCAATAAATAAAACATCATAGGTGATGGGGGAAAAGGCTGCAGAGCACGTTACAGTTATTGGTACTGTAATCTTCTTTAGCTGTGTTTTCTCCTAAGTAGTGTTATATACTGCTAATAAACGAAATTATTAGAAAAAGTCACTAGCGTGCATATAATCAGAAACTCTGACCTGTGTTCTACTATGTGTTGGAAAATTAAGCTTTATGCCTCCCATTTAGGAACTCTAGTTCCTAAACTATCAGATAATTTCTCTGTCGGTCATTCTCTAGTTCCTAAACTATCAGATAATTTCTCTGTCGGTCATTCTCAGCCAAACTAAGGAGGATAAATATAATTAAATAGGAGTAAGCTTATCAATCAATACAGCTTCAGGAACATGCTTCAGTTACAACCAAAGATAACTGGGGCTTCTGAGTTGGAGGAAGGGTGAAGGTATCAAGGAAGCACAAGTAAGCAGCTCTCACTGAATGTTATTCACATATTTACAATCCTATATAGTTGTTAGACTAACAGATATTAATTGACTTCATATTTCTGTAAGGTGTATATCAGGTCGGGATTAATAGTCACTAACTACTACTCTTGATTGTTAGAGATAGAGATTTGAATGGCTGGTCCCCCTTACAGTTCGTTAGGGTTAGAGGAGGTACTACTCTGACATTTTCAGCTACAGGCCTTTCCTTCTGACCAACCCTGTAGAAGCCAGCTGCAGAAAAGCTGTTAATCAAACAGCACACAATGAAAAAGACCCTGATCAGTAATAATAGCAGAAATGAAGAAATTCTGCAACAAACCTCAAAGATTCATAACTGAGGCAATATAAATGGGTAGGATTCATTGCATATTTACTTGACCATAGATGGACACCAAAGGTGATGTTTTGGGGGATTATAAGATCCAGCTGGATTATCTCCTACAAAATAGAGAGATGGCTGTGGACCTTCCCAACTGGAACATCATAGTAAAAAACCAAATAAGATATAAATCTTTGTTGAAGCTGTCAATTCAGATATCAACACAATCTAGAACCATGATGACAAACCTATGGCACGTGTCAGAGGTGGTATGGTGTCACCCCAGTTCAGCTCTGCTGTGCATGTGTGCGCACCTCCAGCTGGCTACCTGGTCTTCGGGTCTCTGTCACTCATGCATGGGTGGTGGGACACATGTGGGTGTGTGCCTGCGCAGGGGCATGTATGGGGCATGCACGCATGCTCTGGAGGCAGGGCATATGCACTGGGCCATGAGCACATTGCATTTTGGAAGTTCAGGTGTGTGTGCATGCATTTGCGCGTATACAAACTTTTGCACTTCATCCAGAAAAGGTTATTTATTTATTTATTTATTTTGTCACAACAATATATGTAGGTATCATACAAAAAGATTATATAGCATATAAACACATATATGAGTAAATATTAAGAGGTATAAGCATATATATATATATATATAGGAAGAAGAAAAGAAAAACAATAGGACAGGAACGGTAGGCACATTTGTGCGCTTATGCACGCCCCTTATGGTCCTCTTAGGAATGGGGTGAGGTCAATAGTAGAAAGTTTTTGGTTAAAGCTTTTAGGATTATGAGAAGAGACCACAGAGTCAGGTAAAGTATTCCAAGCACTGATGATTCTGTCACAGAAGTCATATTTTCTTCAATCTAGATTAAAGCGGTTGACATTTAGTTTAAATCTATTAGTTGCTCTAGTATTATTGCAATTAAAGCTGAAGTACTTTAACAGGAAGGACATTACAATAGATGATTCTGTGAGTTAAACTTAGGTCTTGTTGGAGGCGACGGAGTTCCAAGCTTTCTAAGCCTAGGATTTCAAGTCTGGTGGGGTAAGGTATTTTGATCTAGAAGAATATGGAAATTAAATGATACACTGAAAATAAACTAACCCAGCATTCAGTTTGTGGTCTAATCAGATTTTTGCTTGACTCAAATATTTGTGCCTAGCCCCCCCCCAAAAAGGAGCTATTGCATTAGGGATACTTCTATTTGTTTCCAATTTTTCATTTTATTTCCATTTGATTTAAAATGTGTAGGTGTGTGTGAATGTATTTTATATATGCAAACAGCAAAATAGGGTTTCTGGAGAAGATAAATAAGGCCCAGGAGGTGAAGAGCTTTCACAGACTTTTGTTGCAAAGGAAGAAGTTATTGCTCCTGGCAAAAATTCCTAGGTGTTCGCTATGATGTCTTGCCAGAGATTCAGCACAGGAGAATAAACTTCTGTTCATTCAGTAGTTTAATAAGATTGGTGTGTTGACATAAAACAGGAAAACTATAAAGGATGAAAATAGGAGGAATAAAACCCTTGGATGATTAAATCAGTGGGTTGCTTTATAGGAGAAAAAAATCTTTCTACAGAAAACCATTACTGAACCCAGAATCCAACTGAGCGTCTACGAAAGAATTTCTGTGGTTTAATGGCAAGATAGCTGCTGCTCCGTTTTTTTCTGGACTGCCTTACAAAGTGCTCAGAAATTATATGGGAATGCAGTAGGTAATTATATTTCTTATCAAATGTTCTTTTAATTCACCAAGAAAAGAAGCAAGTATTTGGGGGGAAAATTATCACGCTGATTCCCAATCATTCGTATTTGAATTTCTCTATCACCCCTTTTCTTCACTTTTCTCTATATCCTGATTATAAATATACAGTACTTAGCTATTAGTTTCTTTTTACCAAATCAAGACATCCTAATAAATAAAATTATATTTGCAGCCAATTCTGAATGCTGATCAGTTTATGCCAGTAAGGTACCCTAATTCAAAAATAGCTCAATAATGCATCAAACATAATACTGTACAGGAAGAAAAATGACAATAACAGATGCTGCCATCAGAGTTCCTTGTTCCTTCATTGTACCTTAATGATAACCTTCATGGTATCATTATAAATAGAAAGTTCAAAAATGCAATTTTAGATTGCTTTAGTGAAAATAAAAATAAATAAATAAAATATAAAATATAAAAAATATATTAAAAAAATAAAAAAAATAAAAAGGGATGAAAATGCCTTTCATGGATTACTCCCTTTCATGGATTACTGCCTTGTCGTGGCAAAGGGGCTTGCATAGCTCAATGAAGCTATGAGCTATGCCATGCAGGGACACCCAAGACGGACAGGTCATAGCAGAGAGTTCTGACAAAATGTGATCCACGTTTGCAACCCACTCCAGTATCTTTGCTATGAAAACCCCATGGACAGTACAAAAAGGAAAAAAAGATATGGCGCCGGAAGATGAGCCCCTCAAATCGGAAGGTGTCCAATCTGCTACTGGGGAAGAGCAGAGGGCTAGTACTAGTAGCACCAGAAAAAATGAAGCGACTGGGCCAAAGCCGAAAGGACACTAAGCTGTGGATGTATCTGGTGGTGAAAGGAAAGTCCAATGCTGTAAAGATTTTTTCTTCATAGGAACCTGGAATGTAAGATCCATGAATCAAGGCAAGCTGGATGTGGTCAAACAAGAGATGACAAGACTGAACATCGACATCTTAGGTATCAGTGAATTAAAGTGGACAGGAATGGGCGAATTTAATTCAGATGACCATCAGGTATACTACTGTGGGCAAGAATCCCTCAGAAGAAATGGAGTAGCCTTCATAATCAATAAAAAAGTAGGAAAAGCAATACTGGGATACAATCCCCAAAATGACAGAATGATCTCAGTCCGAATCCAAGGCAAACCATTCAATATCACAGTAGTTCAAGTCTATGCCCCAACCACTGGTGCTGAAGAAGATGAAATTGACCGGTTTTATGAAGCCTCACAGCACCTGATAGAATTAACACCAAAAAATGATGTCCTTATCATCATGGGAGATTGGAATGCTAAAGTAGGAAGCCAAAAGATAACCGGAATAACAGGCAAGTATGGCAGGGCACAGGCTGATAGAATTTTGTCAAGATAATACGATGGTCATAGCAAACATTCTTTTCCAACAACCTAAGAGACGACTCTACACATGGACATCACCAGATGGTCAACACAGAAATCAGATTGACTATGTGCTCTGCAGCCAAAGATGGAGAAGCTCTATACAGTCAGTAAAAATAAGACCAGGAGCTGACTATGGCTCAGATCATGAGCTTCTTCTTGCAAAATTTAGGCTTCAACTAAAGAAAGTAGGGAAAAGCACCAGGCCACTCAGGTATGAACTAAATCATATCCCTGATGAATATACAGTAGAGGTGACAAATCGATTTAAAGAATTAGATCTGATAGACAGAATGCCTGATGAACTATGGACGGAGGTTCGCAACATTGTACAAGAGGTAGCAACTAAAACCATTCCAAAGAAAAAGAAATGCAAGAAAGCAAAATGGCTCCTCTGAGGAAACTCTGCAAATAGCTGAGGAAAGAAGAGAAGTAAAAGGCAAGGGAGAAAGAGAAAGATACACCCAGTTGAATGCAGAATTCCAGAGAATAGCTAGAAGAGATAAGAATGCATTCTTAAATGAACAGTGCAAAGAAATAGAAGAAAACAATAGAATAGGGAGGACCAGAGATCTATTCAAGAAAATTGGAGATATGAAGGGAACGTTTCATGCAAAGATGGGCATGATAAAGGACCAAAATGGCAGGGACCTAACAGAGGCAGAAGAGATTAAGAAGAGATGGCAAAATTACACAGAAGAACTATACAAGAATGAGCTTAACATCCCTGATAACCACGATGGGGTGGTCACTAACCTTGACCCAGACATCCTAGAATGTGAAGTCAAATGGGCCTTAGGAAATCTGAGCAACAACAAAGCTAGTGGAGGAGACAGTATTCCAGCTGAGCTATTCAAAATCTTAAAAGACAACGCAGTAAAAGTGCTACATCCAATTTGCCAGCAAATTTGGAAACCTCAACAATGGCCACAGGATTGGAAAAGGTCAATTTACATTCCAATTCCAAAGAAAGGCAATGCCAAGGAATGTTCAAACTATCACACCATTGCACTCATTTCACATGCTAGTAAGGTTATGCTTAAAATCCTACAAGCTAGGCTCCAGCAATATGTGGATCAAGAACTACCAGAAGTACAGGAAAGATTTCGTAGAGGCAGAGGAACTAGAGATTATAAGTGCATGTAACATAGATGTCTGTATGGGTAAGACTAACAGCCCTGCTATCAAGCAAAACCAAGCATTTAACAGTGAGTGCCATACCATGTGCACTAAACCAACAGGTGGCAAGAAAGTAGGGGCAGTCAACACAGGTTATATAGACAGTAAACACAAGGTCAATCCAAATGGACTCAAATGTCTATACACCAATGCACAGAGTATGAGGAATAAACAGGGTGAATTAGAAATCCAAGTAAATGAGGGCAGATATGATATTATTGCCACTACGGAAACTTGGTGGGATGAAACTGACAAATGGAACATACAGCTAGAGGGATATAAATTATTTAAAATAAATAGACCAAATAAAAGAGGAGGTGGAGTTGCACTATATATAAGAAATAACTACATCTCTACAGAAATAGAGCACAACAATGATGAAAATCATCTTGAATGTATTTGGGTCAATATAAAAGGGGTGAAAAACGATATTGCCATAGATCTATACTATAGGCCACCCAACCAAACAGAGGAAGTAGATGAGCTTTTTGCTAGTCAGCTAACTAAGGTATGTAGGAAGCACATCACAGTAGTAATGGGGGATTTTAACTACCCTGACATCAACTGGGAAACAAACTCTGCACCAAGTAGAAGATCCAACAGGTTCCTAACAAACCTAGCAGACAACTTTGTTTCCCAAAAAATAGAGAAGGCGACAAGGGGATCAGCCATACTGGACTTAATTCTCACTAACAGAGATGAAATGATAGAAGGTGTTGAAGCTACAGGAACCTTCGGGGCAAGTGACCACGCAATATTGGAATTCGACATTAAGCAAATACAAGTAGTAGAACAAAGTCAAACTAGAGTCTTGGACTTTAAGAGAGCTAATTTCAATAAACTTAGAGAGAGCTTGAGAAGGATTCAATGGATGAGAATCCTCAGAGGGAAAACAACTCAAGAAGCTTGGGAAATTTTGAAAAGTGAGATTATAAAAGCGCAGTCTAGCACAATACCAATGAAGAAGAAAAATAATAGATCTCAAAAGAAACCAGCATGGATGCATAAAGAACTATCTGACAAATTGAAAGACAAAAAGGACAAATATAAAAAGTGGAAAGAGGGGCAAATAACTAAGGCAGAATATCAGCAAATAGCCCGAGCCTGTAAAGATGAAGTGAGGAAAGCTAAGGCTCACAATGAACAAAGGCTAGCGACAAAAGTAAAAAATAACAAAAAAAGCTTCTTCCAACATGTTAAAAACAAGAAAAAAGTCAAGGAAACAATTGGCCCATTGCTGGGAGAAAGTGGCAAGAAGGTGGCAAGCAACAGGAGAAAGCAGATCTACTTAACTCATATTTTGCATCTGTCTTTACACAAAAGGAAAAACAATCCAACCTATCAAAAACAGCACTACAAAAAACAGATTAGAAACACAAGTTAAAATAGGGAAGAAAATGGTAAGTGAACACCTGTCTACCCTAGACGATTTCAAATCACCAGGACCGGATGGATTACACCCCAAGGTTCTGAAGGAACTGGCAGACGTGATCTCAGAACCACTGAACTATATCTTTCAAAGATCCTGGAGCACAGGGGAGCTGCCAGAGGACTGGAAAAGAGCTGATGTAGTTCCCATCTTCAAAAAAGGAAAAAAAACAGACCCAGGAAACTACAGACCTATCAGCCTGACCTCAATACCGGGGAAGATTCTAGAAAAGATAATCAAGCAACGAATCACCAAACACCTAGAAGCAAACAAAGTAATAACCAAAAGCCAACATGGGTTTGTCAAAAACAGATCATGCCAGACTAATCTTATCGCATTCTTTGACAAAATGACAAAATTAGTAGACCAGAGGAATGCTGTCGATATAATTTACTTGGACTTCAGTAAAGCATTTGATAAAGTAGACCATAACCTACTACTAGATAAAGTAGAAAAATGTGGGTTAGACAGCACCACCACCAGATGGATTCGTAACTGGCTGACCAACCGCACTCAACGTGTAGTCCTCAACGGAAGTACATCCACATGGAGGGAAGTATGCAGTGGAGTACCCCAAGGCTCTGTTTTAGGCCCAGTACTCTTCAACATCTTCATCAATGACTTGGACGAGGGGATAGATGGGGAACTCATCAAATTTGCAGATGACACCAAGCTGGCAGGAATAGCCAACACTCCAGAAGATAGGCTCAAATTACAGAAAGATCTTGACAAACTTGAACATTGGGTGCTATCTAACAAAATGAAATTCAACAGTGAAAAAAGTAAGATTCTACATTTAGGCAAAAAAAACAAAATGCACCGGTACTGTATATGTGGTACCTTGCTCAATAGTAGTACCTGTGAGAGGGATCTTGGAGTCCTAGTGGATAACCATTTAGATATGAGCCAGCAGTGTGCAGCAGCTGCTAAAAAAGCCAACACAGTTCTGGGCTGCATAAACAGAGGGATAAAATCAAGATCACGTGAAGAGTTAGTGCCACTTTATAATGCCTTGGTAAGGCCACACTTGGAATATTGCATCCAGTTTTGGTCTCCACGATGTAAAAAAGATGTTGAGACTCTAGAAAGAGTGCAGAGAAGAGCAACAAAGATGATTAGAGGACTGGAGGCTAAAACATATGAAGAACGGTTGCAGGAACTGGGTATGTCTAGTTTAATAAAAAGAAGGACCAGGGGAGACATGATAGCTGTGTTCCAATATCTCAGGGGTTGCCACAAAGAAGAGGGAGTCGGGCTGTTTTCCAAAGCACCTAAGGGTAGAACAAGAAGCAATGGGTGGAAACTGATCAAAGAAAGAAGCAACTTAGAACTAAGGAGAAATTTCCTGACAGTTAGAACAATTAATAAGTGGAACGACTTGCCTGCAGAAGTTGTGAATGCTCCAACACTGGAAATTTTTAAGAAAATGTTGGATAACCATCTGACTGAGATGGTGTAGGGTTCCTGCCTAGGCAGGGGGTTGGACTAGAAGGCCTCCAAGGTCCCTTCCAACTCTGTTGTTTTGTTATGTTATGTTAAATTGCCAACATATGCTGGATCATGGAGAAAGCTAGGGAGTTCCAGAAGTTCCATCTACTTTTGCTTCATTGACTATGCTAAAGCGTTTGATTGTGTGGATCACAACAAATTTTGGCAAGTTCTTAAAGAGATGGGAGTACCAGACCATCTTATTTGTCTCTTGAGAAACCTGAATGCGGGTCAAGAAGCCACAGTGAGAACTGGACATGGAACCACTGATTGGTTCAAAATTGGGAAAGGAGTCCGGCAAGGCTGTGTAATATCACCCTGCCTATTTAACTTATATGCAGAACACATCATGAGAAAGGCGGAGCTAGATGAATCAAAAATTGGAATTAAGATTGCCGGAAGAAATATCAACAACCTCAGATATGCAGATGATACCACTCTAATGGCAGAAAGCAAAGATGAACTAAAGAGTCTCCTGATGCGGGTGAAGGAGGAGAGTGCAAAAGTTGGCTTGAAATTCAACGTTAAGAAAACTAAAATCATGGCATCCGGCCCTCTCAATTCCTGGCAGATAGATGGTGAAGAAATGGAGGTAGTGACAGATTTTATTTTCCTGGGCTCCCAGATCACCGCAGATGGGGACTGCAGCCAAGAAATTAAAAGATGCTTGCTCCTGGGGAGGAAAGCTGTGGCAAATCTAGACAGCGTACTAAAAAGCAGAGACATCACCCTGCCAACAAAAGTGCATATAGTCAAGGCTATGGTTTTCCCAATTGCAATGTATGGCTGTGACGGTTGGACCATAAGAAAGGCTGAGCACCAAAGAATTGAGGCCTTTGAACTCTGCTGCTGGAGAAGACTCCTGAGAATCCCTTGGACTGCAAGGCAAACAAACAAGTCAGTTCTAGAGGAGATCAACCCTGACTGCTCTTTAGAAGGCCAGATCCTGAAGATAAAACTGAAATACTTTGGCCACCTAATGAGAAAGAAGGACTCACTGGAGAAGGGCCTAATGCTGGGAAAAATTGAGGGCAAAAGAAGAATGGGATGACAGAGAACAACAAGGTGGCTGGATGGAGTCACTGAAGCAGTAGGCATGAGTTTAAATGGACTCCATAGGATGGTAGAGGACAGGAAGACCTGGAGGAACGTTGTCCATGGGGTCGTGATGGGTCAGACATGACTTCACAACTAACAACAAAGTGAAAATATAATTTCAAAATCTCAGAAAATAACCTCATCACTGAATTCTACATTAATTACATTATACCGCATATTGTATCCAGTTCTAGGCAGCAAAGTTTAAGCATTATTCAGATAAACTGAAACAGATTCAAAGAAGAATTCGCAAGGAACTAGAGAGGGAAATAAGTATGATATTTAGCATTAAGAAATACAAATGAGGAGAATATTAGGTAAGAAACTTCAAAAGATGTTGCAGAGAAGAAAGTCAATATCTCTTCTCTCTTATTCCAGGTTTCCTGATACAAATTAATGGATATAAGTTACAAGAAAGTAATTTTTGATTAAATATTAAAAGATTATTAATATTAAAAGATTAAATAAAACCTCTTAACAGTAAAAGGAATTCAACAATGAAACTATTTATCCGGAGACCCATTCTACCTCTGTGGTTCTATGATTTTATGATTTTGATTCTATGATTTATTATTTTTAAAAGAACATTTAGAATAATGAAATTCAAAAGAAGAAAAATCTGCATGGAGTAGTAATGGTTGAATAACACCATGAGCTGTAACTATTAAGCACAAACAAAAATTTTCTAGTTGCACATTCTTTCCTTCATTTCCATTTGTTTCCCAATTGCTGTCCATAATACTTTACATTGAACATTAAAGATTATTGCTAGCATGTCTTGAAGTTCTTTTGTCTATTATTTTTTATTGATCTTATACCTTATTTTCCTACAAATTATACTCCAAATGTCTAAAATTTGTCCTAAAATTTGGCAAATTTGTATACGTTTGTGTATATTGCTATTAGTGTTATGTAATAGTAGCACACTACCATGTACTACCTTGGTACATTAGTACCTATATGATTTGTTTTTTTATCCAATTGTATGTCAAAAAAGTACCAAACATTTCATTCTTTTTCACATCATATTATCCTGAGTTAATTAGCTTATTATCTTTGTTAATGTTCCATTGATTTTTTTTTATTTGGTGAATTCTGCAAAGTTTTGGCTCTTTTCATAAATAGTTTTGTAGATATTTTGGTTCCATAATGACTACATGATCTGCATAGTATTTCAATTTATATCTATATGTGTTCTGTTTGCTGCGATCTTTGTTATTTGTGATTTATATATGTTCTCCATCCAAGTGTTAAATTCTTGCGTGGATTCATTTTGTTTCAAACTACTAATAAGAAATTGTCAAAGGCTTTTTTCTGCATCTAAAATTATTATTTCTGTCTTCTTTTACATTTATTATAAATGTAATGGTTCTTGGTGCTCTCTGAGCTTTGTTATTTTCTTGCAGGCATTTCATTACTAAAACTTGCTCTGCTGATGATGTTACCTAGTTTGGGTAATGAAACGCCTGCAAGAAAACAACCAATCCCAGAGAACACCAAAGATCCCTCGCGTCAGCCTTGAGCTACAAATATTCTTCTTTATCAATACATATATTATAAATCTACTGTTGTCCCTCATTTTTCTGTAAAGAATATAAGCTATTTTGTCAGAAAGGATTATTTCAGAAATATATATCCTCAAACTTTCAGTTAGTATTGTAAAAATTGCTTATAATCAAAGTTCAGTAAAAAAAAATCTATGTATGACTGAAATTTCTCTGCATCATTTCCTTCTTTGTAAATCAGATTTATATTCACTTCTGTCGGTGTCTTTGGTCTCTTTAGTTTCACTCATTTTCCTACTAATGGCTCCAACAGTTCTTACTTTAACTTTTTATAGCATAAGGCTATTGGTCCATCTGGGCTTGAAATCTTATCAGGTTTTTTTATTGCTTCTTATTCTCTTATATGCTTAATATTTGTTTATGTTATTCATTAACATAAATGTGAAACATCACATGATGGCAACATGACACTGGAAGTTTGACACCTGTGTTCTAGATGGTGCATATAATACCGCTGTTGTGTGAGCTGCATTGGTTGTCAGTTTGCTTTTGGGTCCAATTCAAAGTGTTGGTTATTATTTTTAAAGCCATTATAGCACAGGTATAATGGGCAGGGTATCTGATGGGCCATCTCACCACAATTTAATTGGCCTGCCCCATTTGCTCCAGCAGAAGGGGCCTGCTGCAGACCCTGTCTGACAAGAAACTTCAGTTGATGGAGTTTAGAAAAGCCTTTTCTGCTATGTCTCCCATCCTATGGAACATTTTGCCACCAGAGGTGAGATCTTGCCCCCACCCCTCGGGTTTTAGTTCCTATTTAATACTAATTATTTTTAATTGCTTTTATATTTATGTTTTTACCATTTTCTAAGGTATTGGTGAGATGGGAGGCATATTAAACAAACAAACAAACACAATCAGACATACATACCAATAAATACATACATACAAATAAATAAATTGAACTGCATTTGTCATTGGGATAATTTAATTCCTGAATATATGGTGCAAAAGCCTTGGAAACCTATTTAAGATCATGCAGCAAGCATGGCAAATTCTCTCTTTAGTGATAAACACAGTTCTACATTAATAGAAATAGCTTTAAGGTAGCTATTTTAAACTGCACAGTGATTAACTATGTTAATCTATAAATTTTACATATCAGAGGAAACGTTTGTAAGTTTGTTATTTTGGATTTGGAGGAGTTAATTCTTTATCTCTTGTCTTTCTAAATTTATTTCTGCAGCCAGATTTTAAAATGCAAAGGGAATTACTTGGATAAAAGCTAATTACAACACAATTTATGGATTAGTTTCTGTGTCTCTATGCATGCTTACATCTGTGTATATGTTTTCCTTTTGGAGCATTTAAAAATATTTTTTAAATATTTTTTGTCTTTGATGTGAAGAATAAAAAGGAACAGCTCCTTAATTCTTTTATTTAATTTTTAAATGTTGAAAAGAAGTGATAATCCTTCTTAACTCTAGCAGATAAACTTCTATCCACATTTGACGTTGGAAGTCAATAATCTATAGAAGTTGAAAGCATCCCATAACCCTGATCTCCTGCTTTCTAATTGACTTCAGTTCTAACATTAGCATTTATAACGTAAGCAAGACCAAAATGTTCCTTGGGAAATAGAGTAGGGGAAAAAAATATATTGATAAAATAATGTAAAAAACCCTGCCAAGTAGAAGTTTGATCTGAATGGAGATTTGTATTTCAGCTTTCAAACAGCTTAGCAAAAGCAGGTTGAGAATTATAAGGAATATTTATATGTAAATTTTATGTATTTCATTAGTTCAATCATGTCTTCGGTAATTAAGTATGTGCTTTCAAAGTCTGGAGCTTTTAGAGAACATTAGAGAAGTAGATATACTTGGTGCAACAAGAAAACAAAGTACTGAAGTAGTATTAATCATTCTTGGACCCCATTATTGTGCTCTACTTTTTCTTAATATTCAATGTAAAAATTTTGGCACAAAGACTCAAGATCTTCAACCATACTATAATATTCATGAACTATGTATGTCCAATGATTTAGCTACTTTTTAATTTAATAATGGGCTGCCTGGATTCTGTTTCAGATAAAAACCCTTTTCAACTCTTTGCTAAAATAGAATATTGTTTATTCTTCTTATTCTGGCTCAGTCTGAAAGAGTTATACAGTGAACCGTCAGAATTGCAGTATTTCTTCACTAAAAATTATTTTTTTGGAATGTACTGTGGCTTTTAAAATATTTTATTTACGGGAGCAAGGAGTATGAAAATAAAAAAAAAAGATACTGAAATGTGATTGGTAGGAAATAAGTTTAGGCTTTATACACTTTAGGGAAAATGATCCCAAAAATCCTTTCAAAGAGCCATGCGAAAAGCACGTCTCTCCTCCATGCAACCTTGTCCGTGTGAAAAATCCCTCTATCTGAATAAGAATGAAGAGCTACCTTCTGCTCTCTAATTAAAGCCTGTAAAGGAGGGAGGAAGCCCATTGATTCTCATTCACATGCTTCTAAAAACACAGAATGGAAGTACCTGAAGCGTATCCTTCATAGAACAACAATGTTATTATACTGTTTTCTTTAAACCACAAGGCCAACATGCTGAAAACAGTGAGTGGGGTATGGGCTTTAGAAGAAGAAGAAAAATTTCTGTCTCCTGCTTTGCTATAATTATAGAATACTAGAACATCTGTATTCATTATTTTGCCATAGGTTTCTCACCAATCATGGTATGTTGATGGTAAGATGTGCACACCCAGAAAGAGAAAGGAAAATATTGCATAATTTTTGCATCATTTTGCAATTTGGCACTTCCTATAATTCCCCCACCCAATAATTTAATTACCAATTTGCTCACTTTATTTTTAAAGATTATTATTTTACCTACGCATGCGCGGAAATGGCGGCGATCTGAGAGTCGTGCAGGCGGTGGGCCGGCGTTTTTCCTAGCCGCGATGTCTCGGGGGTGTCTTTAAGCTATCTGGGCCCGCCGCCCCATAGAACATTTCTCCGGCAGCCGAAATGAGATCTTTGGGTCTTGTTAGACCCTCGGCTGCCGGGAACGGGGCTGGAGAGGCGGGCGAGCGGTGGACAGTTGCCGGCGGCCATTTTGGCTGGGCGGCCGCAGAAACGGGCCTGCGGAAACGTGCCGGCTGGCGAAGCGGTCGCTCGGACATCAGCGACCAGTTGGGGGGTGCGGTAGGCTGGCCAGCGGCAGTGATACCATCAGCGGCTTGGATACCAGCAGCAGCGGCACTGATACCATCAGCGGCAATTGGTAGATGGCGCCGGCCATTCTGGAGGGGCGCGGAGCGGCGCTCGCTAGGAATGGCCGGGCTGGATCGTGGACGGTTGCCGGCGGCCATTTTGGCTGGGCGGCCGCAGAAACGGGCCTGCGGAAACGTGCCGGCTGGCGAAGCGGTCGCTCGGACATCAGCGACCAGTTGGGGGGTGCGGTAGGCTGGCCAGCGGCAGTGATACCATCAGCGGCTTGGATACCAGCAGCAGCGGCACTGATACCATCAGCGGCAATTGGTAGATGGCGCCGGCCATTCTGGAGGGGCGCGGAGCGGCGCTCGCTAGGAATGGCCGGGCTGGATCGTGGTTTGCTGCTGCCGGCCGCATATGTCCATCGGCGGCTGGATGTTCTGCCGCTCTATCCTTCAGTGGCATGGCTCAGCAGCATGGTTTCTACGATTCCACCCATCTGATGGTTCCATTGGCAACATCTGGGACTGTCTGGCTGCGTTATGGCCGCATTTATCATCAGCGGCTTGCGGCTGGATTGTTTTGCTGGACTATTTTCAGCGGCACCACAGACATTGGACACAGGTAGCTTGGACATTTTGGATTTTAGATCTCTAGCTGACTCTTATATATACCATCATTCGACATCTGCGGCTGAAAACTTTTTTCCTGTCCCCGGTATTTATTTATTTATTGACGGCATCAATTGTGGACGGCCTTGGACCTGATTATGGGAGGCACCAGTGGGTAAAAACTGTTGCGGTATCCATTATGGGCAGTACTGAATGGCGGAATCCATCAGCCAAACTTCCACCTTATTTATTACCCTTACCGGGCATTTGGCCCTGGTTTGTGACTGTCCTGACTTTGTCCATAGGCTACGATAACATCAAGTGGCTAGGGAACACCTTTCTTTTCCCCACTGTTATTTAATCTTTTAGCATGAAATATTCGTCCGCTGACCTCTTCCGACTGCGAGGTTCCCCCGCCTCGCAGGAATGGCCCTCCGGGTTATCGATGGCCGGCCTTAACGAGGGGTCTTGGGACCCGGAGAGGTGGCATGCGAGGAAGAAGAATCTGTGGGGTTTTTTAAACCATTTTTTAAAAAAGGGTTTCTTAAGGGGGGGGAGGGATTCGACGGGTGGGGGGGAAAACCCATCGGGGTGGGATCCAGCCCCTGTGCTAGTTCGCGACACTATTCCATCTTGTCTGGAGGCAGGGGAGGACGCCCAGGTTTAGAGGATGTTCGATCTGTACGGTAAGTGGGAGAGGCAGATATGGCGGGGAGGGGCCGTGCGAGTTGCGGGAGCACGCGTTCGATGTTTGAAAGCGATCGCGTGCTCGCCCTCTGTCCCTACCTGCCTCGGGTGGTCGTGATCCTCAGAGCTTGGATCTTCGGCTGATGTTATGTAATGCCGGTCCGTGGTTAATAAGGCTCCTCTGATTTGCGACCTTATTCAGGGGAGTCCATGGACCTTATGGGCATTACGGAAACCTGGTTGGGCCCAGAGGAGGGGTCCCCTGGTTGAGATGTGCCTCCAGGTTTCCGAGCATTTCATCAGCCGAGGTCCAAGGTAGGGGTGGGGGGGTGGCGGTTGTTATTAAGGAAGATCTAGAGCCGAGGGAGGCCACTATTCCTCAGATTGCCGGTTGTGAATCCCTTTATGTGCGGTGGGGTTATAGGAATCAGTTGGGCTTGGTGATCGCGTACCTGGCTCCTTGCTGCGTGACCACAGCCCTGCCTGAGCTGTTGGAGGTACTTGCTGCTGTGGCGGTCGAGTCCCCCAGACTTATTGTCATGGGGGATTTCAACCTGCCATCAGCTGGCTCGTCATCGGCGGCAGCTCGGGAGTTCTTGGCTTCCATGACGGCCTTGGACCTGATTCGAGTAAATGATGGCCCTACGCACACGGGGGGAGGCACACTGGATCTGCTTTATATCTCTGGACAGTGGTTAAATGATCTGGTATTAGATGATTTAGTAACGGAACCAATGTCATGGTCGGATCATTTCCTCCTTCGCCTAGACTTCCGAACCGCCATTCACCACCGCAGGGAGACGGAACCTATACGGTGGTTCCGTCCCAGGCGCCTGATGGACCCTGAGAGGTTCCTGACGGAGCTTGGGCCATTCCCTGAGGATCTGGCCCACGGCACGACTGAGGAACTGGTCGTGGCCTGGGAACAGGCCGCGGCCGGGGCCTTGGACCGTGTCGCGCCTTTGCGGCCTCTGACCCGCGAGATCTCGACCGCCCCTTGGTTCTCCGAGGGGCTGAGGGAGATGAAACGCCGGAGAAGACGCCTGGAGAGCACCTGGAGGTCCAGTCGCTCCGAACTGATCGGACACTAGTTAGGTCCTATTCTAGGACCTACCTAGTGGCAATGAGGGAAGCGAGGCGTTCACGCCCACCCTCATTGCGTCGGCAGATAACCGCCCGGCCGCCCTGTTTTGGGTCACCCGCCTCTCCTACATCAGGAGGTGCGGATGACCCTTGCAGGACGAGCCGAGGAGTTTAGCGGTTATCTATACGATAAAATCGCTCAGCTGAGGGACGGTCTGGATCAATTTGGGATGATCCAAGCGAGGGAGAGGAGGCACGCCTTGTTGAGTCCATTTGGGATGAGTTCGACCCTGTGGCTCCGAGGACGTGGACAGGTTGTTGGGGAGGCTTCACGGCACGACATGTTTACTGGACCCGTGCCCTTCCTGGCTGGTACTGGCCACTCAGGAGGTGACACGAGGCTGGCTCCAGAGGATTATCAACGCTTCTTTGTTGGAAGGGGTTTTCCCTGCCACCTTGAAAGAGGCGGTGGTGAGACCCCTCCTTAAGAAGCCTTCCCTGGACCCAGCTGTTTTGGGTAATTATCGTCCAGTCTCCAACCTTCGCTTTGTTGCGGAGGTTGTAGAGAGTGGCGTGGGGCGGCAGCTTCCTCAATACCTGGATGAAGACGTCTATCTAGACCCGTTCCAGTCCGGCTTCCGACCCGGATACAGCACGGAGACAGCTTTGGTCGCTTTGGTGGATGATCTCTGGAGGGCTCGGGACAGGGGTTATTCCTCTGCCCTGGTCCTATTAGACCTCTCAGCGGCGTTCGATACCATCGACCATGGTATCTTGCTGCGCCGGTTGGGGGGAGGCACCGTATATCGGTGGTTCTCCTCCTATCTCTCTGACCGGTCGCAGACGGTGTTGACAGGGGGGCAGAGGTCGACCGCGAGGGGCCTCACTTGTGGGGTCCCTCAGGGGTCGATTCTCTCGCCCCTTCTGTTCAACATCTACATGAAACCGTTGGGTGAGATCATCAGTGGTTTCGGGGTGAGATACCAGCAGTACGCTGATGACACTCAGCTGTACTTTTCCACCCCTGACCACCCCAATGAAGTTGTTGAAGTGCTGTCCCGGTGTTTGGAGGCCGGACGGGTCTGGATGGGGAGAAACAGGCTCAAGCTTAATCCCTCCAAGACGGAGTGGCTGTGGATGCCGGCACCCCGATTCAGTCAGCTGCAGCCGCGGCTGGCTGTTGGTGGCGAGTTATTGGCCCCAAAGGATAGGGTGCGCAACTTAGGTGTCCTCCTGGACGATCGGCTGTCGTTTGAAGATCATTTGACGGCCGTCTCCAGGGGGGCCTTCCACCAGGTTCGCCTGGTTCGGCAGTTGCGCCCCTTCCTTGATCGGGATGCCTTATGCACGGTCACTCATGCGCTCGTTACCTCTCGCTTGGATTACTGTAATGCTCTCTACATGGGGCTCCCTTGAAGTGCGCTCGGAGGCTTCAGTTAGTCAGGATGCAGCTGCGCGGGTTATAGAGGGAGCTACACGTAGCTCCCATGTAACACCGATCCTGCGCAGGCTGCACTGGCTGCCTGTGGCTTTCCGAGTGCACTTTAAGGTGTTGGTTATGACCTTTAAAGCGCTCCATGGCTTAGGACCTGGGTACTTACGGGACCGCCTGCTGCTACCACATGCCTCCCACCGACCCGTACGCTCCCATAGAGAGGGACTTCTCAGGGTGCCGTCCGCCAAACAATGCCGGCCGGCGGCCCCAGGAAGGGCCTTCTCTGTGGGGCACCCACACTCTGGAATGAGCTTCCCCGGGTTTCGTCAAATCGCCGACCTCCGGACATTTCGTCGCGAACTAAAAACACATCTTTTTATCCGCGCGGGGCTGGCTTAAATTAGTTTTAAGGGAAATTTTATTAATTTTAAATGGGGTTTTTAGTATGGAAAATTTTAATTTCAGGCTAATTTAATAAGTTTTTAAATGGTATTTTAATTTGTATATTGTGTTGTTCTTACTTTTGCCTGTACACCGCCCTGAGTCCTTCGGGAGAAGGGCGGTATAAAAATTAAATAAAATAAATAAATAAATAATAAATGTTATTTTACATATATGAAGAGAATCCTGTCATAACAAATATTTTAGGAAGGAAAACTGATGTGATGTTTAGAAAATTTTACTTCATACATGACCTAAAATCATGGTCTCATCTCCTCAGCAACTATGTGGAAAAAAGGTCTGAAGTATACCAACTATCACCTCTGTAATAAAAAAATATTTATTTATTTATTTATTTATTACATTTGTATACCGCCCTTCTCCCGAAGGACTCAGGGCGGTTAACAGCCAATTTAAAAGATACAACAAATATACAATAAAAACAAAACTAAAATTTATATAAATAATGGCCAAAATTAAAAACTAAGTACTATAAAAACTAAAATCCCATTTAAAATTATTTAATCAGGCTAGCCCAGCTCAAAGGAATAAAAGAGTCTTCAGTTCACAGCGGAAAATCTGAAGGTCGGGGAGTTGGCAAAGCCCTGGAGGCAGCTCGTTCCAGAGGGCAGGATCCCCCACAGAGAAGGCCCTACCCCTGGGGGTCGCCAGATGACATTGTTTCACCGACGGTACCCCAAGGAGGCCCTCCCTGTAGGAGCGCACAGGTGGGTGGGAGGCTGTTTGTGGCAGTAGGTGGTCCCGTAAATAGCCCAGTCCTAAGCCATGGAGCGCTTTGAAGATGGTAATCAACACCTTGAATTGCACCCAAAAGACCACCGGGAGCCAGTGCAGCCCGCGCAGGATAGGTGTTATATGGGAGCCACGAGGTGCTCCCTCTATAACCCGCATTCTGGACCAGTTGGAGCTTCCGGGTGCTCTTCAAGGGGAGCCCCATGTAGAGAGCATTGCAGTAGTCCAGGCGAGATGTGACGAGGGCACGGGTGACTTTGCGCAGCGTGACCTGGTCCAGAAACTGGCGGATCAGGCGGACCTGATAAAAAGCCCCTCTGGCGACGGCCATCAGATGATCTTCAAAAGACAGCCGTGCATCCAGGAGGACGCCTAAGTTGCGTACCCTCTCCAGGGGGGCCAATGACTCGCCCCCAACAGTCAGCAATGGAGTAAGCTGGCTGTACCAGGAAGCCGGCATCCACAGCCACTCGGTCTTCGAGGGATTGAGCCGAAGTCTGTTTCTCCCCATCCAGACACGTATGGCTTCCAGACACCGGGACATGACGTCAACGGCCTCGTTGGGGTGGCCTGGGGTGGATATGTTCAGCTGAGTGTCGTCAGCATACAGATGACATCGCACCCCAAAGCCACGGATGATCTCACCCAGCGGCTTCATATAGATGTTGAAAGAAGAGGCGAGAGGACCGACCCCTGTGGCAACCCACATAGGAGGCGCCTCGGAGTCAACCTCTGCCCTCCTCCCAACACCGTCTGTGACCAGTCGGAGAGATAGGAGGAGAACCACCGATAAACGGTGCCTCACACTCCCAGCCCCCCGAGCCGTCGCAGCAGGATACCATGGTCGATGGTATCGAAAGCCACTGAGAGATTTAATAGGACTAGGACAGAGGAACAACCCCTGTCCCGAGCCCTCCAGAGATCAACAACCAACGCGACCAAGGCCATCTCTGTGCTGTAACCGGGCCGGAAGCCGGACTGGAACGGGTCTAGATAGACAGTTTCATCCAGGTACTGAGGGAACTGTCGTGCGACCACACTCTCAACAACCTTCTCCGTAAAGCACAGGTTGGAGACAGGATGATAATTTGATAAAATGGCTGGATCCAGGGAGGGCTTCTTGAGGAGGGGCCTCACCACCGCCTCTTTCAAGGCGGAAGGGAAGACACCCTCCATCAAAGAAACGTTAACAATTCCCTGAAGCCAGCCACGTGTAACCTCCCGGGTGGTCAGCACCAACCAGGAGGGACACAGGTCCAATAAACATGTGGTCGCATTTAGCCCCCCCAGTATCCTGTCCATGTCCTCAGGAGTCACAGAATCAAACTCATCCCAGATGGAGACATCAAGACCAGCCTCCGCCATCTCGCCCGGCCCTACCCAATCTACGTCCAACCCTTCCCGAATCTGAGCAATTTTATCTTGCAGATACTGTACAAATTCCTCAGCTCGTCCCTGCAGGGGGTCTTCCAATGCTCCCTGATGAGTAAGGGAGCAGGTTACCCGAAACAGGGCTGCAGGGCGGTTATCTGCAGATGCAATGAGGGTGGAAAAATACTCCCATTTTGCCAGCCTCATTGCCACCAGATAGGTCTGAATTTGAGACCGCACTAGTGTCCGGTCAGATTCGGAGCGGGTGGCCCTCCAATTACTCTCCAGGCATCTTCTCCGGTGCTTCATCTCTCTCAGCTCTTTGGAATACCAAGGAGCTAATCGAGAGCAGCGCCAGGTCAGAGGCCGCAAAGGCATGACCCGATCCAAGGCCCCGGCTGCCGCCCCTTCCCAGGCAGCGACAAGGTCCCCAGTCGAGCCGCGGGCCAAGTCCTTAGGTAGCGGCCCAAGCTCCATCTGGAACCTCTCCGGGTCCATCAGGCGCCTGGGACGGAACCAGCGAACAGGTCCTGTCTCCCTGCGGTGAGGGTCGGCGGTTCGAAAGTTGAGTTGAAGGAGAGAATGATCCGACCATGACAAGGGTTTAGTAGCTATATCCCCTAATTCCAGATCATTCAACCACTGTCCAGACGAAAATCAAGTCCAGAATGTTTCCCCCGATATGAGTGGGACCCGTCACTAACTGGGTCAGGTCCAGGGCTGTCATGGAAGCCATGAACTCCCAAGCTCCCCCACCGATGGCAGATTGAAATCCCCCATGACCATAAGTCTGGGGTTCTCAACCGCCATCTCGGCGATTATATCCAGCAGCTCGGGCAGGGCTAAATTAAAACTTTATTAAGGAGAAGCAGAGACGTCATCACTAACTGTGCATCAGCATTCTTACCTCCTTTTTTTCATTGTAATAAGTGCCTAATATTTGATCCATAGAGTTACATGAAGAATAGTATTTATGAAACCTTGGAAAAAAGTGGCTATAGAATACAGGGTAACCGCTCCAATCTTAATTGTAAAAAATATGACTTCAGTAACAGAGTTGTTAATGCTTGGAATACACTACCTGACTCTGTGGTCTCTTCTCAAAGTCCCCAAAGCTTCAACCAAAAACTGTCTACTATTGACCTTACCCCTTTCCTAAGAGATCTATAAGGGGCGTGCATAAGAGCACAAACGTGCCTACCGTTCCTGTCCTACTGTTGCTTCATGCTTATGCTTATGTATGATATTGTGACAAATAAATAAAATATAAAAAAAAATAAAACAGTTGGAGCTATGAAATTGTGAATGACAGCTTCACTGCTCTCTTTATTCACTCATCTGAAAATTTCTTGTATGCTTTACAGAATGATGGAGCACCACTGTTTCCAAATTATTCTCAGCATGACTCCACTGTAAATTTAACTGGTTTTGAAATATCTTTAAACTGTCATGTTTTCCCTCCAAGAAATTCTGGTAATTGTAGATTTGTGATAAGGTTTATTGTTAAGTGATTCCTACTGTAATCTATACAGAATTGTAGTTCCTAAGGTCTTTTAGTGGGGAACTAACCATGAAATTTGATCTAGTTTGAAACTGGCATCTTGACTTTGCTCTTTTTTTATAAAAATGTCCCAGGTCATCTTTGTCCAATACCCATCTTCCAGCTTGTTTTCAGGGCAATCAAATTGTCCTTATATCATGTTACAAGTGGCTTTGCTGTTTTCTGCCAAGTAATTTAGATAAGCCTCTTCTTGTGGGGGTATAATGATATTTTTATGCTAATGACCACAAATAAATAGCTAGTTCCTCTTCATTAAAAAAATTAAGTTGGAACACATTACTACCTTGATTAATGGGACCGGGTGGAATACTTTTTGCAGCTGTATTTGAATACAAATTTGAGTTTGGGAAAAGGAGACATTCTAGAATCAGAGCTAAGTGTATTTAATCCATATACTGCATCATGATACTTTAATAGGAATGGGAACCTCTATTGAAAATATAAATTTGAACGTACATTCCTACTGATTCTACAACAAGATATAGAGGATGGCTGGGGAAGGGGTTTCAACCTTCCTAGTCATTTCCCCCCTGCCTTAATGCATAGTGTAGTTCCTAATTACAAGATAATCAATGGAGTTTCTGCTCTGTCAGCCATATTCCTGGAGGAAGGGACTACCTTGGCCAACTTTCTTCTCCTCTTTAATACCATCTTATGCGAAATAAAGCTGTAATTTATTATTTTAGGGTTTTTAGAAAGATTTTAGGAAGACCCCTTCTACTCTACCATCTCGTATATTTGTTAGTCCATTATCAGCAGTAAAATGTTTCAGGTTTGGGGTTTCTATAATCTCCTAGCATTTGAAATGGACACCTAAAATTAGAGCCATCAAAGGCACAACAAAGAATTTTCTCCCTGCATCAGTTTAGGAAATTCACTGGCTGTTGATGCAGTTCTACAGAAGAATTATTAACTTTGTCATCTTTACCTCTATAACTGTCTGCTTTGGTATAGCAACCAAATAGGACAGGTACAGACTCCAACAGATAGTTAGAACTGCAGAAAAAACAATTGCAGTCAGACTGCCTTCCATTGAAGACCTTTATATTGCATGGGTAAGAAGAAGGGCTGTGAAAATATCTACAGACCCCTCACATCCTGGACATAAACTGTTTCAACTCCTCCCCTCAGGACACCACTACAGGACATTGCATGCCAAAACAACTAGACAACTTTCCCTCGTGTCATCACTGTTGCCAGGTGCTGAATATCTAATTACCATAGCACTGTATTAT